>NC_073746.1:98021371-98337442 GCF_029784135.1 Toxorhynchites rutilus septentrionalis | reverse complement strand
GCCATTTTTGCATTTTCACATGTGAGAGTAGTGGATGAACTGGATGAGAATGAAATTCTACAAAATAATCCCCTCTTTTTCACATAAATTCGCAAAAGCCGAACATAGTAGGCATAGTTCGAATACGCGTCGTGGCAGTTTGTAGAGAGCCGCCGGCAGCTGTTTGTAAACAATACCGACAGCAATTCCAATATGGCTGAAAGCGCATTTCATATGATTGTTTCACCTGGTATATATATAGAGGCGCCTTGGTCGACACCACTCCGAATGGGTTATTTGAACTGATTGAGAACTAAAGATGATCTACGAACTAGGAACTTATTATAGTTCATATGAAATTGACGTTAATTTTGTAAAGGAGAGAGAGTTTTTCCATCTGGTTCTATAGTTATAAAACACTGGAATTTTACTCTTTCGAATGTTTCGCGCATGGACACAACAATAATGTTCAAATGGCCAGTCTTATAAATGAAGATAGTTATTTTGTTTTACACTATATACTTCAATTCAACCGATGTCTTATATATCTCTGGAAACTGGACTGGTTCTATAGTTGTGAAACGCAGTGTACAAAAATCCGAAAATCGATCCGTAAATCCGAAAAATATAGCTAGCGTGTGGCTTCTAGCGAGACAATACGTCTGCTCCGCTTAGAAGTTGAACGCTGGCTAACTGCAGGAAAACATTTTCACAAACCAGTATGAATTGGAATATGCCACCTTAGCGTTGTAGAATCCGCAAACGTATTTGGACAGTGTGGACAAGAATAGGGACGCTCACCTGCAAAAAAATAAAAAAGTTGTGATGAATCATTCATTAGGCATCGTGCACAAATTACGTGACGCTAACAATTCGGATTTTGGACCTAACACACAGCAAGTAACGCAACCTCGGTCCACCCAGCCAGTGTCGCGTTACATAATTTGTGCTCGATGCCTTACAGTAAAACATATTCACCAACCCGTATGAGCTCGAATGTGCTTTTGGAGTGATTGAGAATGGATAAATGTTTTGGGACAATGTGGACAGGAATAGGGACGTTCACCTGCGAAAGAATTACTCTGTTGAAATATTCATTGTAGGGAAACATTTTTACCAACCCGTATGAATTCGTATGTGACACCTTAGCGTTCCAGGATCCGTGAACGAACTCGGACAGTATGAACAAGAAAAAGGACGTTCACCTACAAGGAAAAAAACAATCCCGTTGAAAATGGTTCATTACCGTAAAACACACTAACCAACCCGTATGAGTTAGGATGTGCTGTTTGAGCCCTGAAGGGAACCAAAACCCTTTGGGACAATGTGGACAAGGATAGGGAGGATCATCTGCAAAGGGATGATGCTACTGAATAATTTAGTGAACTTATCTTTTTTAACCAACCAGTATGACCTCGAACGTGCTCTTTTAGTCTGTATTTTGAGAAAAATGTTTTTTCACACATTTCACATTTAAACGGTTTCTTTCCTGAAACAGATTATCAATCAATGATCACAGAAAGTAACACCACATTCTCACCCGAGTGTAACCTTTCATACCTTTACGATTTTTTCTTCGTATGTTTGTTCTGGCAACCGGTAGCAACGGTATATCATCGTCTTCTTCGTTAATTTCACTGATGAAGAAAACCTCTCCTCCTTCTTCTTTGATGTGCATTTCCGTTTCCTGTTCAACTGGCCCAAAGTTCACTATTGGGTCTGTCTCAGAAATGTCATCACTATCCGACAGCTCGTGGTCATCAATCATTAACTCTGGCTCCACCTTGATGCCAGTCGGTTCGGCGCTGGACAAAATTTTGAAGCAACTCTCGGGAATGTTGTGGACAATTATGAACTCTTGACGACATTTGTCACACGTAGGATAACTGCTCAATTGAGGAGATAAACTACTCAACTTCTGCAGGATAGTTTTAAGCTTCTGCTCTTGATGTTTAGTGGGGACCAGTGCGTGGTGGAGTTCTTTATTGCACATGCCAGTGCAAAAGCTGCATTGGTCTCTGTTGAAATAGAAAGTAATCGAAGATCAGTGTCATATTTATCCTTGATTGATCGAGCAATTGCAATTGTTCGTTAATGCAGAGTAGTATCCAATTTTTAAGGGGAATGAAAAAATCGAGGGGTTGTATCCGAGACACGACCGCTTTGGACGTAGGACTACGCAATCTTTTCTTTTTTAATTTGTTGGTGTATCATTTCGTTTACCATTTGTTGCGAAAACGTCGAAATTTCATAAATAACTCTTTAGTGAAAAGTTCCGGAGACCTTGAAAAGGTTTAATGACTTGCGTAGTTTCGTAGAATCATTTCAAGAAGCAACGATTCTTTCTTGCCTTTGTGAGAACAATACACTAATTGGTCATATGTCGCAATTTGTTTCTTCGAAGCAATACACGCATTGCACTGAGTATTTAACGAGAGACATCATCAGTGCATCGCCATTCAACAAGGATTAAAAACTCGTCTAACAGATGCACACAGTTGCAGCAATAAAAATGAAACATCGCGAGTATGACCGTTTATGAAAAATCGTTTCTCGACTCTCGATCGAAACCGTCAACAAAGCTAGTAGCTTTTTGCATCAGAACAGAGCCGATGCGCACGGTAGCAAATACGAATGGCAACTAAAAGTATCGAAGGTGTGCTATTTACATGTACAGGAAATGAACAAGTTCTAAGTTTCGCGCAACGAAAACAAGCAACACACACAAAGCCATGGCAAGCTCGAATGGTTGTGTAAATTACAATGCCAGATGCACTTCAAGTGAAATATTCGCTAGCGTTCACAGCTCGAGGGGAAACATAAAACACAAAGCGAGCAGGATAAACGACCTTTGTTTTTTCGGGCAAAGAAAGATTCTGAGAATTATCCTCAGGTGAGATGCAATACTTATACGCTTTCGACAGCTAACTTACTATGCAAGCGTGGAGTTTACTTTACAAATATTCTCTTTTCGCTATCCCACTTCGTTGTTTCTATTCTAGCAGCTGCATAAGTTGCCCGTTATTGACAGCTCTGTTCTGGAAAGCACACAAATGGACAGAACAAATGTATGGGGGAATGGGAATGCTTCCAATTTTCATCAATTTAAACCACTTGCAGGCTATAGGATTGTAATGTATAGCATATAGAACCAATCTTAGAAAAATTCTGATTCGATTGGTGTACAAATCGTTAAAATCCCTTCGCAGCAAAAATAGTTATTAACGTTAACTTTATTTCATAAAAACGTGAACTGTTTTCTGATTTGGCACCCTTAATGTAAGACGTAGTCCTACGTCAAAAGAATCACAATAAACATACAGGTTGTTGCTAACAAATGCCATCTTACTCCTCTAGCAAAATTCAATTATTTAAATGAATTTGAAATAGCAAACTGTCCAATTGCCAACGTTGTCCCATAGTTCGGAAGCAAAACAAAACACAGTAAAATCCCAATAACTACATAATCGAGGTAGAGCAGTTAGCTATGCATATATGGATTGGTGAACGAAAAATGGTGTATAATACAAATGATAAAAAACTTTGAATTATTCAACAAAACATGGAACTGTTCTGAAAGTTTAATGTTTGATGAGTAATAATAATATTGTAACCTGCTTAAGAAGTAAAGTGCATAATTGAAGCTTATATATTGATAGCTCGTGCGTATCAGTGGCGTATGAGCGGTAACAGCTTCCGGCATGATATATGTGATGCTAACCGCTCGGCATGTGAGCCTCAACCTACGTATACCAAAAATCCGTTTTCGCGTTACCCCCTCAATACACTGCGTACCATAACTATAGAACCTCTCAATTTTTCTGAGTTTCCACAGATATGTAAGAAGTTGGTTGTAATGAACTATATAGTGTAGGATATAATAACTATCTTCGTTTATATGACTTGAACATTCATTTGTGCTGTCTATTTTCCTCCGGACCGCACGAGCGACTTCGATTTAATAGCCGATCATATCAAGTCTGTCGAATTCATCAGTGAGTTGGCTTCCCCAGTCGACGATTTGGTTATTCTCAGTGATTTCGACCTCCTCGGCTGATGTTGGTGGAATGTATCACATGGGTTCCTGCTCGTCGACGCCTCATGCTCCCGCATCTCTTCTACCACTGCTGCTCTTTTTGTCTGTTACAGTACTCCTACATTACGGCAAATTAATGGCGTTCTCAAGGAGAATAATCGATTGCTGGATTTGAGTTTTGTGTTAGCTCGATTGTGCTCCCTTGGCCGAGTGGTTAGCGTCATAACTAACATGCCGGGTGTTCGGGTTCGATTCCCGTTCTGGTCGGGGGAATTTTTCGTCAAAGAAATTTCCTCCGACTTGCACTGTGTTCACGCGTATTCTAGAGCTTGCCACTCAGAATGCATTCAAGGCGTGTTATTTGGCATAGAAATCTCAACTAAGTACTAATAAAAATGACGCAAGTAATACTACGTTGAGACGGCGAAGTTCCTCTAGGAACGTTAGTGCCATTGAAGAAGAAGAAGAAGAAGTTAGCTCGATGAACTACGTACTGCTAGCCGCTGATTCTCTGGTGAATCACGTTCGTCACCGCTCTCCTTTGATGATGACATTGACATGACAAATTATGATGGAGAACGTTCCTGCAAGTGTCAGATACAATTTGAGCAAAGCTGACTATGCTATTATCACTGCCTCTCTTGACGAAGTAAGTTGGAATGATATTTCAGCCAAGGACGACGTTGACAGTGCAGTACAGACGTTTTCTCATGTTTTGACCTACGTAATCCGTAAACAAGAATCCTGCCACCAGAGCTGCGCCGAATAAAAACTATGAAACGAGCAGTGTTGAGGTGGTACTCCAGGTATCGTACACCATTTCTGCGAACCCATTTCAACCACATTAACCATGTTTATCAAAAAACGATTCAACGTAGCTTCAGGAGTTACCAACAAAACCTACAAAGAAAATTCAAGCGGAACCCGAAGTCGTTCTGGAAGTATATGAGGAGCCAACGCAAAAAAGACTACAATGTCATTCGGCGCCGAAACCAGCTCGGAAAAGGACGATATTTGCAGGATGTTCGCTAATAAATTTTCAAGTGTGTTCGTCGATCATGCGCTGCCAGCTGAGCAAGTTGCTGCAGCCATCACAAATATTCCTACTCTCGAGTCTTCGTTGAGCCGTTTCGACATTAGCGCTGAACAGATCATGGCTGCTGTTTCGCGAATGAAAACGTCCACTAATCCGGGTGAAGACGGAGTACCATTGTTCTTCATGAAAATATGCATCTTCAGTTTGTTGACACCCCTGCAACACGTCTTCTAGCATTCTCTAGCAACTGGTCGTTTTCCAAATCTATGGAAGTCCGCCACGATATTCCCGATCCACAATAATGACGATAAGCGGAATATTGATAACTACAGAGGGATTTCAAGCCTTTGCGCTATGTCAAAACGGTTTGAATTGATTGCTATGGATCCAGTGTTCTCGTTTTTCAAGCACTATATAAGTTGATATCAACATGAATTTATACCCGGACGGTCAACGACCATAAACTTGCTATCTTTTTGTAATTACGTCGTCGACAGCATGGTCGAAAGATCCCAAACTGACGCTCTTTATACCGATCTAATAGCTGCCCTCGACAAAATTCATCACGATATCGCTATAGCCAAGTTGGCAAAGCTAGGCGTCACTGGAACTTTGCTAAGTTGGTTTGAATTCTACCTCAAAGGACGTCGATCAACTGTTTCAGTCGGAGACGACAGCCCGGAGCCGTTCGAAGCCACTTCTGGAATACCACAAGGAAGCCATCTGGGTCCTCTAGTTTTCCTGGTTTACTTTAACGACATTTATTGGTGCTAGAGGGACCCCGAGCCTCATTCGCCGACGATTTGAAAATATTTTTTCGGATCCGTTTAACCGCCGATGCTATCTTTCTCCAACGGCAGTTGGATATATTCGCTTCTTGGTGTTCTGTCAATTGTATGTCAATTTTGGAGTGGTTCTAGGTTCAAAAATGGAATTTAAGCAGCACGTTTTACACATCGTTGATAAGGCATCAAGAAATTTGGGTTTCATCTTTAGAGTCTCCAAAAGTTTCTCCGATGTCTACTGTCTCAAATCGGTGTATTGCGCTCTGGTTCTACCAACCCTGGAGTATGGAAGCGTCATCTGGAATCCGTGCTTTCAGAACGGGGCAAAGCGAATCGAATCAGTACAACGACGGTTTGTTAGAAACGCTCTCCGACTGTTGCTTTGGTGTGATCCGCTTCGGCTTCCAAACTACGAGAGTCGCAGCTTGCTGATCCATCTGGACTCTCTACATACCAGACGAAACTTAGCGAGGTCATTGTTTGTTGGTAATCTCATAATCAACCGCATCGATTGCATCGATCAATTGCCGATTGCAACTCCTGGAAAAACTGAACTTTCATGTTCCTCCACGACGCCTGAGAAATACACCGTTCTTGCGAATGTTACCTTAGCGATCGAACTACGGCATGCATTCCGCAATAACGGGACTACAGCGCTCCTTCAATACAATTGCTCCCGCATGATGATGATGATGGCCCACCTCATACCCCTACAAAGGTTTGAGCAGGACGATTTATCTTATAGATAATATTTATTTTCAAACATATCGAGTAACTATTATTATAAAAACCAAAACGAAGCGAACTGGCTCTGTTGCAGGCATGTCATGTTAGAGCAGCGGTTCTTAAGTTTAATTAGGTTAAGTTGAAATCATTGGGACCTTGGTGGTCTGTTGATATAAACAATAAACAATGAAGAGGCGCGAAACATTCAAAAAACAAAAATATCAGTGTTTCATAACTATAGAACCAGATGGAGAAACAGTGTATTGTGGATACTTTCAGTGAAAGAAGTAGTGTCGATCAGTAGCCGTCATTCGTTCTACCGTTATTTTTATCCAACCAAGTCAGAGGCCTTTTGACGTGGGACTACGTCTAACCGGAATATATGGGAGGTAAAATGAAAACCTAAACACATGCAGGAAAAAATTAAAGATTTCGAATGCTTATAACTCGAATATTTCTTAATAGATCGGAAAGATGTTTGCATCAATCGAAAGAAAATATTTCTACACGTTTATCAAAATTAACGAAATGTTATTTTTCCTGAGATAAGTAATTGAATAACTGTAAAATTTTAAGCGCTATCTAAACGCCCTAACTGTCTCGTTTTGATTAGCCCAATCTACGGTTTCCTCAACACAGGCTTCAAAACCAAGGTGCTTGGAGGAAATCGGCATTGCAAATACATGAAAATAGAGGGAGCTTTGATTCCCATCGAAGTGTGTTCCTTAACAGAGATTTCAAAATCAAGGTGCCTGGGGGAAATCGGCATTGCAAATACATGCAAGTAATGGGAATTTTTGTTCCCACCAAGATGTGTTCCCTAACACAGCCATCAAAACCAAGGTGCCTTACATGGTGTGGCGTTTGTTCAAATTCTTTACTTACACAGCAAATATGTTGAACTCAATTGAATTCGAAAATTGTTTCATTCAATCAATGCAAACAAATGATTACTAAGCCAACGGTACTCACACGTCAACCTTGCGGTTATATCATAGATATAACCCACCTTTTTTCCTTTATCAAACACAAAATAAAATCAGCATATTGTTCCGATTAACGAATTTTCGCCATTTTAATTCACAACCCAAAATTCTTCCTATCACACCCACCCAACGAAAAAAAATCTAATTAAAATTCTAAAACTGATGATGTAATACACTTTAATTTTGAAAATGTTTCATTTTTTTCATTTCTTGTTGGACGATTTTTCGCTTGTTTTTAGAGTTTTTGATTTTTTTCTCTATCAATTACTTCAGAATATGTCGGATCCTGATAGCGATTCATTTTTGTGCATACAGGTAAACTTCGATATAACGTACATTTCACTTTCAAAATTGTACGTTATATCGAATTGTACGTTATATCGAAGCATGATAAAGTACTCACAAACGTAGTCTATAATACATTATTGTGTTGCTGTTTTAGTCAAGTTAATGAATAACTTCAATCAGAAGACGAAGCCAGCCTTTCTCATCATGTTTCCCTTCGTACTGTTGATTGAAGCTTGATACATTTAGAATCTGGAATCACAAAACCAGCTGTATTTCGAGATTGATTGAAGGTAAAAAACTTGTTTTAGCATCACAATACAGATAATTCATTGTTCTATCAGAAGAAAAATATTGAAAAAAAAATTCCTTTACACTTTGAAAAGGTGTACGTTATATCGAGGTAAAATGTACGTTATATCGAGTGACGTTATATCGAGGGTACGTTATAACGAGGGTACGAAGTTTCCCTGTACCTCTTCACCACAGGGAAATTTTTGTTTCAGTTTTTGCATTGTTCTGAGGGTTACATTGTTTTTAACGCAAAATCCAATACTTTCTGATTCGGTCCCAGTATTGTGCATCCAGTTTACGCACGAATCAAGTTAATCTCCTACGTCAGGCCAATCATCGAATGGTTGAATTAACCTTCCGCAAGAAAGATCCTAGACGTAGTTTTCATTATTTACTCCTGGTTCTTCCTTTCTTCTCTAATTGGTAGGTATATGATCCCAATCCGAGTTCTTCCCCGACATGAGGTCGCGCTGTATACCCCATGACATATTTCAGTCTATCAGATTCTTCCATGGTTCAGAATCTTCGTCTTCGCTAGCAGGTGGATCCACAAAAACATCAATATTCCTTTTGTCGTGTATCAGCTTTTCGGAACACTTTAGAAATCAAGCGATCCTCTTCAACCAAAATCCATGAAGTGTTTTTGTTTTTTTTTTACAACTGATACGATAGTCCTTTACCTAAAATAATTTTACTATACAAATACTTTCCCCGAAAACATCCTCAAAGATGTTATGAAGACCAAGATGGCTACAAACACAAACTGCAATCTTTACGTTTTTAACAGTCTTATTCAAAATTTTATTCTTTCGCTTAGGGCCCCCCGCAGACTGCAGACTTTTTTTATCGATTGATATGTCGAGTTGGCCTGCTAGTGCAAAAACCGAAAGCCGACAAAATTATCCAAACTTGTAAATATAATGGGGATTGAATAGACCATTTTCATCCAATCTAGATCACTAACAAAATCTACGCCACTGCATTGAAATTCGGCAACAGAAGGGAAACGTTTTTGTTCAGAAGGCGAAGAAACACTAAAATTGTAAGATCGATAAAGAACTTGTGTAATATAAGATAAATGAAAAAATATGTTTGCAGTTTGATTTGTAGCTTCAGAACAGATTATCAAAAAAACTACTCGTATAACTCGTACAAACAATTTAGTATGCAGTTTTGTGCTTGTCTCATACATAATTCTTAGGGCTCAACTCAAATCTGAAAAAAATCCCACTAATAAGAGCCTTTACATTTCAGATTTTAAAATTAGTGATTTTCAAACTACCAAGTGTTCTGAAAATCACGAGGAACCGAAATATATATAAAAAACGTTTCTCTCATTGAGACGTGAAATTCCGCATAGTGAAAAGTCCAGGCGGAAAGATCAATCACGCATCAATATAAACCAACCAGCTTTGGCTATATTTGAAACTATTTATTCTACATAAGTGTGGCAGGTCCAATCATCTCTGGAATTCTGTTCAGAAAACCATCTGGACGGAGACAATTGCTAATGAAGCCTCATAGCAAGTCAGTCACTATTATAATTGTTCGTATGGCACCCTTAACCATACATACAAATCTCACATCATAACTTTCCTATGCTCACCTTAATATTAACGCCCGAGTATTCTCATCCGTCGACCATACCATTCTCTTCTTCTCTTCGAGAATCAATGTATCTTGATTGTTCGTGAAACCCTTATTCAAGTGCTCCTTTGCTTCATCTTTCACGAGTTGATCTGAGCATGGCTGTACTTCTTCCTGAATTTTACCGCAGGCATTTCTAAGCGCTACTATATCCTGATTGCATTCATCCTGTTTTTTGTTTCTATGCAATCCAGTTTCTGTGATCTGTTGATTCATATTGATTATATTGATGGAAGTCTTGAACAATAAACAGATAAGGTAATACCTGTACGCGTAGCTGTTCGATTGTAGTCTTTTGCTTCTCGGAAACTTGCGCCAGACGGTTAATTTTATTCGTAAATTTTTCCCGCAGCGTTTTTATCACAGATTTATCAACCAGCTCCAAGTCCCGAGTATCAGATTTGATATCGTCGGGATGCTGACAATGCTCCCATCCAGAATCGTCCGAACAGCCCATTCCGGAGCTCTCTCTTTTCACTGAATTTGACTTGCGTCAGTATTTTTATTATCATATCTTAGATGGATATTACCTTGAGGCTCCTTAGATTTTCGGGAGCAATCTTTTTCTTGGACATTGAAAATTGTACCTGGTTCAATGGAATCATGCTTGATTGCCAAAGAAGTTCCCTCGTTACACACACTGTGAATATTCAAAATATCCTCGATGATTTTCTTCCGTTCTTTTCTCGAGTAGCGCACCGAGCGATCACTGCTGTTTGCTCCGGTAGCCGCCGGAATGCGGATAGTTGGAATCGCTAAAATCATTATAATCATGTTTATTTGTTTCTACGAAGATGAGGAAATAAATACGACTTACCGTCTATGATCAACTTATTTCGTCCATAATTTACGAGTTGTCGCTGGGTGCTAGCATTATGCACAAACGCTTCTGGCGCAAAATGCTGAGAGCAGACATACAAGGATGTTCCGGGATCTTTCCTAAGACCGGCAAATTTTAGCCATTTCGCTCGCCTTTTAGTATCTTTTGGAAACGTATGGAAACACACGAAAATAGAGTCTTTTTTCGCTTGTACCGACGTTATACGACAAATATTCACAGCACACCTTGGCATTATGTTATTATTTGATTCACTAATGTTAAAAATTAAATACTTATCCAATTAAAATAGCGATAAACACTTTTTTAATCAGCGTTTTCACTTGCAAGCAGAAGTATTTTAAATGTTGACACAAATAGTGACGTAAAATTTGTAAAGGCTGGTTTAGACCTCTCGTGAACGTAAACGCGAACAAACACTTTTCTGTTAATTGGCGGTCTAACGTACAAATCTACACCTAGGCGGCGCTGCGGTAAAAGTGATGATGGTTTTAAATTTTGTCATTTGAGTTTATGGAAGGTTTGTAGTTCTTTCCATAAATTACAATGTTATAGTCATAAAAGATTATTTGATTGCGATGAGTTTGGAAGAAATTGAATTCTGCGCAATTTTATATATAACATGTTATTTTCTTACCTCTTTCAGTAGTGAAATCTGTATAAATGTTGGCAATGATTGAATCAAAAAAGGAAATTCGAGAGCACAATCATAAACAAGTTGAAAAATGCATAGTTTCTGCAGGTCAGAACTACCTTGGAAAGTCCGGAAGTAAAATATACATGCCTAGTTTTTGAGTCATAATTTTCTTAGTTCAAAAACAAAATCCAGATGTCTAAAGGTCTCAAAGGAAATCGGGGTTGAAAAAAAATTGTATGCCAAATGCCAAATTGTATGAAACGTCAAGATTTGCTGTTATCTCGAAAAAAATTGTTTGGTCAAAAATGACTTTCTAGCACTTTTTTTGTTTTTTTGTCTGACAAGTCGATTTTTTTTAAGATAATAGTAAATCGCAATTTGAAACATTCGGCATCAAACAATCTTTTTTGAAAACCCCGATTTCCTTTCCTTCCTTCTTGAGAGATTTTTAGATTTTCAAAAAACTTAAATTTTGAAATCTGCGACAATAGTAGATGAAATCCGAATAAGCTAATATTTTGCACAGGGTGTTTCATCGTGCTAATCAACATTTTGCAGAGAGTCCCGTATGAAAAAGCGATATGACGATTTTGATTGGAACCCTAAACCATACGTTTTGCCTCGTATTCCGAAAAAACGGAACGAAAGTGCCAGTGTCGATTTTTGACGAATTTTTTTTACCGAGATAACAGTAAGGTTCTCATTGCAGCGGGGCGTCGGCGTTGCTTGGGCGAGGCGTGTAACTCTTAGGCAAGGCGCAAATTGAGAAGCGTATAGCGCTCGTAAACGAACACGAGACCACCAACACGACTCATACGTGCCACAAACGTAGCGTGGTGGAGCGCATATTCAGTCGCAGTTTGGTGTAAATAACGTGCCACTCGCATACAATGTCTGATTCACACAGTTTTGCGCGATATATTTATTTACTAACACAATCACCCGACCGGTACGATCAGCACGAGAAACTGTGGTTCAGCCACAGCGTCACGCGAGTCGTGTCTCACGAGCGTTCCACAATCTCGCGTCATCTGGCCAATTTGCGCTGTTCTATCTGTTTTCATTAGCCACAAAAATAGGCGTTATATCGCGGCAAGTTACTCGCGCTATACGCGTCTCAACTTGCGCCTGGCCTTACGATTAATCGTGTGTGTTCTTAGCGATGTGTTCACACTAGGCTGACATGTCGTGAGCGAGGTTCCGCGTAGTGCTGGCGTGCAAACGAAAACACTTTACGTCAGTGATATTTTTACTTCTCCCTCTTCTCTTGCATATGTTTGTATGTAGTAGTGACATCATTTATAACTACGCACACGTCACGTTACGTCAGTTATTCTACCATGCAATTATTATGAAAACATTCACATACAACGGCAACGTAACGACCCGTCAGCATACGTTCAACGAAAACGACCGGCAAGTTTTGTAGAAAGGAATAATCGACGGAGAGGGATGGTTCCTTGTGTTTTTGTCTGGGCTTTGTGTTTTGGTTTTTGTTTTGATTTTGGTTGTACAGTAAGTTACTTTTAATTCGACATTTAGCAAATTCACAGACCTGTGATGCAACACGTTTAATTGGACATTTTTACCTCTAATTGGACATTTTTCTAAACATTGAGTTAGGTGGCGACACCATGAATAATATTCAATAAATCATTCGTTTGACATTTGACGTGACGGTGCTGGTGGAAGCATTGACTGCATGTGTGAATTGGTGGAGACGTTGACGAAACGTAGACGTTCTTCTCCGTAACGTTCTATGTGAATCGCACATTATCCGCCTTTTTCGACATGATTTCACAAATATTCACTGCACGCTGTCACATTAGCTTCATATTCAGCGGGAACTCTAATAAAATGTACGATTTTGATTGATTAAACACTTCCTGAAAATAGCATTTTCACATGGATGTGGTGATCAATCAAATATAAACACAACGGCTGACGTCACTATTTGAGAAATAGTTATGGCAGCGCATGCTATGTCGCTTGAAAAACCACCATCTTCGTTACCTTTTTTCCAGAACATTGATTGGCACCAAGGCGGTATAATAAGGTGGAACGCTATGTCAGAATTGCTGTTCAGTCATTACTTGAGTTCGAATTGACAGCGGCCAAACGTATTTACAAACAACGGCTAGAGATTTCCGAGGCAGAGGACAACAAATGGAATGCAATAAATGGGCAATGGGGAGTGCATACCGCTATGTGTTTGTTGCGCATAAACGTTGTTTTTGTTTACGCTGTTGGCATCATTGTTGTGATTCGGTGACTGCTGCAAGTTATTATTTCCATTACTGTTTTACGAGACTTGTGGGATGTTGCCGTTGCTGCTGGGATTGGCAATTCAGCGATTGTGGGAGCTATACTGGTGGGTATATGGAAGAGCCATTACCGACGGGCTAGTGCCGTACTACTCTAAGGGTGGGTTTAGACTAGCGATATATTCATGTGAAGAAATATGATGAGATTTATAGAAATCGTATCAACCGTTAACACTAGCGTGAACTTCTATAATGAATGTATTCATATTTTCGGTGAATTTATTCACCTGATGTAGAACTGCATCCAACTTTAGTGATTTCTCACCAGTGAGAAATTCACATGCGTTTACATATGCTGAATTTATTCAAGTAAAATATACCTCGAATAAGTCTATCATATTTATTCTCACCCGTTTACACCTATTTTCACGTGAATAAATCCATCTATAGCTATAGATCTCCCTAGTGTAAACCCGCCATAAGTTCCATTCGCTTTGGTCACATTAGTCGTTTGCGACCCGTTAAGATTGAGTGAGCTCGGCGGTACGCTGTTCACCCATGGATATCCAGGCGTGTTGTTTCCCGGCGACTGCTGCTTCAGCTGTAGATTAAACTAATCGTGCAGGTTGTGGAACCATACAGCTAATTCGGTTGAACAGTTAATGTCGGTGAGGTGTGGAAATGCTCTGTAGCATAAAAATTGGACCTGGTTTGTTTATAAACAAAAATAGTCGCTGTCATTTTTCATCCTCTCCCGCATCTTCCATGCCTCATCCTCATACTGTCGAAAACGAATCACCTGTCAATTCCAGCTCCTTGATTGGTACCAAGGCGCCTCTATATATTTGAATTGCTGTCGGTATTGTTTACAAACGGCATCAGATCGCTGCCGGCGGCTGTCTACAAACTGCTACGACGCTTATTCGAACGGTGCCTACTTTCGCAAATTTTATGAAAAAGAAGGGGTGATTTTGTAGAATTTCATTCTCATTCCATTACTCTCGCATGTGAAAATGCAAAAATGGCGTATCCTAGCAATAATAAAACAAACAACCCCCGCTCCAAAAACCGTAATCTCATTCTTAATGAAGTGATAATGTTGCTTCACCTGTTATACATTGATATAAGCTCCTTGGATTCCATTCGTTCTGTATTTGACAGCTGCTTGTTTACAGGCAAACGAGTTGTTTTTGTTTTGAAAATTTCTGTGATGGCATCGGTGAAGGACCGTGAAATCTACTGCCGTATTTGTTGCCATCCAGATGCGGAGCAAATGTTTTCATTTTCAGAACCTTTCTTCAATGGTCGAACAGCTATTCAAGTGATTGAAGATTGCTTCAGCTTAACCGTAGGTATTCTGGTTATTCTGAGAAAATTTCTACTCTGTAATCTGAACATTGAATATACAAACTAATGGGAAGCGGCTTTTTGTAGATACCAACGCATGAAATGTCCGGTTCTTGTTGTGTCCAGTGTAGGGACGATCTTGTGATAACAGTAAAGTTACTTGCCAAAATCCGTGAGGCTATGCTGGGTTTCTCGAAACTTGGAATTGTGTGAGTAAAGAACTGTTTACGCCCCTGATTTGTTCTAATATTTTTGCGCAATTTAGCGAACCAACAGCAGCTAGTATTAAATCTATGTTGATTTCTGAGATCGAAGTAAAATGCGAAACCATGTGAGTGTTGGAGGCGTAAACAATTTAAGATTAAATTAACATATTTTTCATTTCGCAGCGATGGTGAATTAAAAGAAGGTATTTCTGCTGTATCACTCGAGCCAGGGGGAGATAAATCTTCCATTGAAAAGGACCCCCAGTTCGAGGTGGTTAACATTGAGGAATCTATCCATGAACACTCATCAACGACTCTCAAGAAGCGTGGCAGGTTAAAAAAGATAGATGTGAGCGATGGAGATCGACCTGAATCTATCGGCAGTAACGATAAAATGATCGACAAAACGCCAAAAGATCGAGATAATCTCAAAAGGTTGAGAAAACTGAGCACTTATTCGATAGGAAATGATGACGAAATGTCAGCGTCGTCATGCGATTCTGATGATTCAGATTGCGAAGCCAATGAAAACTCACAAAGTGATTCTGACTGTCACGAGGGCAGAAAACGCTTGTATTATGGTGTCAAAGCAAGTTCGCAACCTAGGAGATGCTGTGGTTGCAAAAATCTGCCCCTAGATTCGCATGAGAAAGTGATGGAACATTCGGAAAGGTGTCACCTCAAAATGCGTCTCGTAGACCCTAAAGAGTACGAGGACAAAACATTCGAATGCACCGTTTGTTATATGCGCTTTGAAACGAGAAAATTATTTCTTCAGCATCGCAGAAAAATGTATGTCGATGTTCTACATTCATGCAAGCATTGTGACGAAGAGTTCGCCAATTTTTATGTTCTCCAAAAACATATGAAGGATAACCATCAACGTAAACTCAAAATCCACGAAATGGAGGAAATGCGCATAAATAGCAACATATGTTGCGGTTGCCGGGTCATGTTTGGGTCCCAAGAAGAATTGAGGCAACACGCCGTTGAGGTTCATTTACCGCAACGCGAGAAGAACAATATTAAAGGTGCAGTTGAATGTGATGTTTGCTACCGGAGCTACAAGTCGGCTAAATATCTTCGAGATCATAGATTGCGTTTTTTCAAAAAGAAAAATTTGATTTGTACTCAGTGTGGGCGAAGCTTTCGCGAGCGGGCGCAGTTGGAAGGACACGAGGATTCCCATCGGAATGTGCGAAGATACGAGTGTCCAATATGCCATGCAAAATTTTCAATGAAAGCATCCTGGCAGGTTCACGTGAAATATCACGATGCGCAAATAGTTTATCACTGCGAGTTTTGTGGGAAAGGTTTCCGCAAAAAGGGCCTGATGAAAGCACATCTTCGCATTCATTCCAATGACAGACCGCACAAATGCCCGATGTGTCCGTTGACATTCACCCAAAAAAATCGGCTTGATTCCCATGTGCTAGAGCATTCCGGGCTCAAGTCGTTCAAATGTGATCGGTGTCCTGCCTCGTACGTACATCAGCGTGCTCTAAGACGTCATGTTCGTGATAAACACGAAGGTATACAGAGTTTCAAGTGTACCATTTGTCCCAAGGGCTTCATCGAGCTAAAGCCACTGCTGGTGCACCTAAAAACACACGAAAAAAGCAGCGAAGCTACATTTTCAAAAAATTAAAAACTAGTCTTTTTCTATAATTCGATTATTTTTGCAGGCTCAGTTACATAGGTTTTAAGGAGTCAAACTCTTGACTATATTTTTACTAGTATACTAGCTGACCCGCAAACGTTCTGCCATATCGAGGAGTATTCACAATGGTATTCTAATTTTGTATCACAGCCATATTACTTTCTTGAATCACCGTCTTGGAAATGTATAAATTGAACTTCACCGATCTGCAGAACTCAACATTAATATGAACGTTGAATGTTTTGCTCAGCTAAGGTGAATATGGCACTACTCAACGATATTCAATCCGCGTACGCTTGTGATCCCGTCGTTGGTAAAATCTTTAGGAAAACGCGTCGTATATATTCCATCTGCCATGCAAGGAGATAGTTTTCAGATCACCGCATCGATCAATAACTATGCTTGTGGTTCCATTATCGAACAGTCATTCATATTCCAGAATCCTCGATGGAATTCTATAACATTTACTCTCTATCAGAATGGCAGACCCGAAAGCAATTTTGAATTGTTGAAATTTGACATTGATACTAGAATTTCACATGAAAATTAATAATAAAACAATTGATAAATTTTTCAAACTCGCATGAATAGTTTCCTTGTTTTCTACTATTTTAAATTCGTTTCTCCGTTTAGCAATCCCTTCTCTGTTCTTGTATTTCCTGTAATTTATATTAGAACTACTATTTCCGCTATACCTCGCTTTGATTTCATTCTACTCACGCTTCTCTTTTATGAAATATTTAACTCAATATTGTATCCAAATTTCAAAAATCTTCAATATTTAACTTTTGACGTAGGACTATGTCTAACCGGAAGATATAGGGGGTGAAATGGAAATCTAGGCACTGAACAATTAGGAAAAAATGCAAGATTTGGAACGCTTATAACTCGAGCATTTCTCAATAGATCGCAAAGGTTTTTGCATCAATTGATAGGAAATATATCTACGCATCTATCATAACGAATAACATTTCATTTTTCTTGAGATAAATAATTGAATAATTGTGAAATATCAAGCATTGTCCAAATGCTCTATGTGCTCATTTTTGATTGGTCCATTTTGTGCTCCTCAAATCGTACCGACCAAAACGGGCAACCAGAGCAGCAGCGAAATAGAATGAAGCACGATTGGAAAGGAAAAAGAAAAAAATGAACGAAACATTGGTCGCAGTCTCACACATGCGTAATTCTCGAGCCAGCCAGTCAGGTTAAAAATCCCCGCTCCGCTGCCGTAACGATCATTCTTTGTGTGGACACCGACTGGACAACATCGTTGCTGGACGAGCTGGACGGCGAGGGATCGAGTGCCTTTCTCAAGGTAAGAGGGCGGAGGTGGTAGCGCTGGAGTAGAGTAGAGTAGAGTTTTCAAAGGGCCTTTCTCAAGGCTAGAGACGAATGAACTGCAAAAGTTTAAAGTCTCTATAATACAATACCTTCCTTCCTTCCGTAACGATCATTCTCATTCAAACCGTACACCACATCGGTTCGCATCACAACACATCAACAAACCAACCCAAGCAGCCATGTCTGGGCATGGTAAAGGAGGAAAAGTGAAGGGAAAGGCAAAATCCCGCTCGAACCGTGTTGATCTGGAGTTCCCCGCAAGGGTAGCTAGGCCGAGCGCGTTAGTACCAGTGCACCAGTCTACCTAGCCGGCGTTATATAGTTTCGGCCGCCGAAGTGATCGAGTTAGCTGGCAAAGCTGCTCGCGACGATAAGAAAACCCGCATTCGGAACAGAACACATTCGGTTCGGTGGACATCAAGACAACAGGCAGTTGCAGCGAGTGGCAAGCGCAATCGCAAAACGGCACCAGGTAGCAGAAGAAAAAAGTTTGTTCTTTATACAAACTGCTTTGGTGGCAAATCCAGAACAAGGCGGCATCAAGGGCGTTCGAAATGGTTTTTTTTCAAAACCACGAGTACTAAGTTTTCTAAATTGGAACCATTCCATAAAACAAGGCGCTTTTCAGGGCCATTAAACCTTCCAAAAAAGAGTTTATGAAATACAGTTCAATGCTTTCTAAAACATTATCCAAAATAATAATAAAACACAAATTGATTTTTTCATAATTTGTTTGCCAGGATCTGATGAGTATGTGAATTTGGCAGTTGTTCTGAGCTTATTGATAGTTGGGGACTTTCCTGATTATTCAATTTTCACCAATTCTTAAATTGTTTCCAGATTGAAAGTACAGTAATTTACAATTAGTTCGACATTTAGCTAATTGGACGGACATGTAATGCGACTTATTTAGTTGGACATTTTTGTAAACATAGAGATCCAAATTATGACCCCACATTGAAAGTCGACACTGTACCACTGTCATCGCAAATGTTCAATTACAGGTTAAAATTACCTTGAATCCGATACTGAGTGAGTAATTTACTGTAAAATATGTCACAAGTTGGAAGAAATTTTTCAACTGTGAAAGCTGTGGCGAGTGGCAACAAATCGCTAAACAGGAAGATTTCGCCGAACAAGATGGGGATATCGAGTGATAACAAAACAATAAACTCTTTAGATTGAAGATAATTTTGTGATCCTGAAAAGGATCCTTTTTAGCCTGCATGTGAATCCAACGAGCGAACAAATCGTAATGAATGTATTTTTTTGCCATCGCTCCCTTTTAACGCTCATTCGTTCGTCTCGTTGGACTCGCCCCTCTGGCTGAGTCTGCCGATTTGTCTCTATCCTGTGAGTGTGTACCGCTAGAGTATAAACCACGCGGACCCCAAAAAAATATCTTATTTTCTTTCAAACCGTAAACCCGTGTGGTATCGGCATCGGCATCGTGGACGTAACAAAGGAGGACAAGTTAAGGGAAAGGCAAAGTCTCACTCGAACCGTGCAGGTCTCCAGTTCCTTGTTGGTCGCATTCACTGATTGCTCCGCAAGGGTAACTAGGCCGAACGGATTGGTGCCGAAGCACCAGTATACCTAACAGCGATTATAGAGTTTCGGCCGTCGGAGTGCTCGAGTTGGCTTGCAAAGCTGCTCACGACAATCAGAAAACCCGCATCAAGAACAGAGCAGCTTCGGTTCGGCGCTCATCAAGGCAACAATTAGTTTCAGTGAGTGGCAAAGTGTTTCTCCGGTACGTCGCATTAAATGTAATTTACTGAACAACATGTCACAAGCTGGATGGGAAGACATTTTCCAACTGTGAAAGCTGTGGCGAGTGGCAAACGCAATAGCTAAACAGGAAGGTTTAACCGAACAAGATGGGGATATCGAGTGATAACAAAAACACAACACCAAAGGTTCTTTTCAGAACCATCAACATATTCATAAAGAGTAAACAGTAAACTAATCCATTTTTCACGAAGGAGAAGAAAATAAAACAATATATTTAAAATATATATTTAACAAAAGCTGTGCCCTTTGTATAGTCCTACGTCACTCCGGTTATGTCCCCGACATTACCCACCCGTCTTTTTCCTCTTCGCATCTATTTGGATTATATTATATGTTACCTAACAAAAACAATAGTGATTTGTTGTCCATTCGTCAACAACAGCGATCAAGGCCAATTGTATCAAGGTGGTACGATTAGAACAAACAGACCATCGGTGCCTCAACATATAGGGGAACAGGGGGGAATGTGGTCACCCTAAGGAACATGCCCATTTCCTGTGTCCACATACCACTAAAATTCTCGTTCTTCGAACAATATTGTAACGCAACTTTTTGTAGTTCAAGATAGTAAGCGGTTTTTATTATGAAAATTGAAAACATTACATTTTTCATTATTACAAAAAATGTTGAAAAATCGAATATTTTTTTAGTGAGGAGGTAAAGTGGTCACTCGCACATATCACGCTAGAAGAGATATATTTATGTGTGTTTTTTTGTCTAAATTTGTTTCAATAATTATTGAAATCGTAGGTAAATGTATGAAATGAGCTAGGTCTATTCACCTAGAATCGTAATTGAAATTTTCTCATATGTACAAAAAACGTAGTAGAAAACACATAAAGTTTTTCATAATGAGGTTTGGTTTTGGTTGAGGTGGCATATTTTTCCTGGGTCAAAACCACAAAACGGACCCCTTTAAGAGCAGAAGGTGATAAGGTATGTCAGCTTTTGCAAACAGAACATTGTAAGTAGTAATCCTCAACTGAAAACTTTGCCCCCCAAATAACGAAATGCGAAATATGCGAAATAATAGCTGAAATTGAAGAAAATATCTGTTCACCTTCACTAGAATATGTGAACAGTCGTCCAAACTGTTTTCCTAGAAATTCCTTAAATTCGAAACGCACAAACAACGTCCTACTACCGAGAGAGCGCTTTTTGTTTCTATTTATATCTTGACATGCGACAGCTCCATGACTCAAAATGTCATGAAATTCTTCAAACATAAGATGACTACCAATCCGCGTTGAAGGCATTGAGCTTCGTATGACGAAATGGGGGAGTAGGCATGACAATTTGGGCTTGCAGAAGAAATGAACACACTTTTAAAATAAAAATTATTAATGAAAATTATTTTTCCAAATCAAATTCGTTCTTCTTCCTCAATGGCACTAACGTTCCTAGAGGAACTTCGCCGTCTCAACGTAGTATTACTTGCGTCATTTTTATTAGTACTTAGTTGAGATTTCTATGCCACATAACACGCCTTGAATGCATTCTGAGTAGCAAGCTCTAGAATACGCGTGATCACAGTGCAAGTCGGAGGAAATTTCTTTGACGAAAAATTCCCCCGACCAGAACGGGAATCGAACCCGAACACCCGGCATGTTAGTTATGACGCTAACTACTCGGCCAAGGGAGCACCCCAAATCAAATTCGTACTCTAAGTAAATGAAAATTATTTTTGCTTGCAAGTAATGAAAAAATATTATACAAAAGTTGAGTCTAAAAATAACTTTATATTATAATGGTAAATTTTTGTTAGAATATCTGAAAATTCATAGAAAATATTTTAAATTATAGTCAGAATAACGTACTTCTAGTAGGTAAATAACGCCAAGAAAAAAATTTCGTTAATTTTAGTAATTTGAAACTGCCTTAGGGCCCACTAATATGATAAAGAACAGTTGGCCTCATACAAACTAATGTCGTATCCAGATGTCGACACTATTCCGCCATCAACGCGAATACGGTGTCAATAGTCAATAGCTATACTACCAAACAAGCAGGTGACCACTTTATCCTGCGTGACCAATTTACCCCTATCATAAATTCCTTGAAATGAATTTGATTTTTATGCGCTAAGGGCGAGTTTAAAAAATTATATGATTATATTTAAAATATTTTACGTTTTCACTATTTTTATGTTTCTTGATATATCTCTGCACTTGCTTAACCAAACTACAATGTCTATATACCATTGAATGGATAATTAACTACTCGTTTGAAGAGCCGCGGGTAGACCCATGTTTCATTTTGTAATTTGTGCTAAACAAGGTGTCGCAACCCCTCGTTGCTTCTCACCTATTATCCAACGACTTGCTTGTGGTGAGAGATCCTCTTTTTTGGTGAGCCACTGTCAGTTATACGAATGAGTGATGAGTAGAGAGATAAAAAAGACGGGTGGGTAATGTCGGGGACATAACCGGAGTGACGTAGGACTATACAAAGGGGACAGCTTTTGTTAAATATATATTTTAAATATATTGTTTTATTTTCTTCTCCATCGTGAAAAATGGATTAGTTTACTGTTTACTCTTTATGAATATGTTGATGGTTCTGAAAAGAACCTTTGGTGTTGTGTTTTTGTTATCACTCGATATCCCCATCTTGTTCGGTTAAACCTTCCTGTTTAGCTATTGCGTTTGCCACTCGCCACAGCTTTCACAGTTGGAAAATGTCTTCCCATCCAGCTTGTGACATGTTGTTCAGTAAATTACATTTAATGCGACGTGCCGGAGAAACACTTTGCCACTCACTGAAACTAATTGTTGCCTTGATGAGCGCCGAACCGAAGCTGCTCTGTTCTTGATGCGGGTTTTCTGATTGTCGTGAGCAGCTTTGCAAGCCAACTCGAGCACTCCGACGGCCGAAACTCTATAATCGCTGTTAGGTATACTGGTGCTTCGGCACCAATCCGTTCGGCCTAGTTACCCTTGCGGAGCAATCAGTGAATGCGACCAACAAGGAACTGGAGACCTGCACGGTTCGAGTGAGACTTTGCTTTTCCCTTAACTTGTCCTCCTTTGTTACGTCCACGATGCCGATGCCGATACCACACGGGTTTACGGTTTGAAAGAAAATAAGATATTTTTTTGGGGTCCGCGTGGTTTATACTCTAGCGGTACACACTCACAGTATAGAGACAAATCGGCAGACTCAGCCAGAGGGGCGAGTCCAACGAGACGAACGAATGAGCGTTAAAAGGGAGCGATGGCAAAAAAATACATTCATTACGATTTGTTCGCTCGTTGGATTCACATGCAGGCTAAAAAGGATCCTTTTCAGGATCACAAAATTATCTTCAATCTAAAGAGTTTATTGTTTTGTTATCACTCGATATCCCCATCTTGTTCGGTGAAATCTTCCTGTTTAGCGATTTGTTGCCACTCGCCACAGCTTTCACAGTTGAAAAATTTCTTCCAACTTGTGACATATTTTACAGTAAATTACATTCAATGGCACGTCGCATTACCACCACTCAGTATCGGATTCAAGGTAATTTTAACCTGTAATTGAACATTTGCGATGACAGTGGTACAGTGTCGACTTTCAATGTGGGGTCATAATTTGGATCTCTATGTTTACAAAAATGTCCAACTAAATAAGTCGCATTACATGTCCGTCCAATTAGCTAAATGTCGAACTAATTGTAAATTACTGTACTTTCAATCTGGAAACAATTTAAGAATTGGTGAAAATTGAATAATCAGGAAAGTCCCCAACTATCAATAAGCTCAGAACAACTGCCAAATTCACATACTCATCAGATCCTGGCAAACAAATTATGAAAAAATCAATTTGTGTTTTATTATTATTTTGGATAATGTTTTAGAAAGCATTGAACTGTATTTCATAAACTCTTTTTTGGAAGGTTTAATGGCCCTGAAAAGCGCCTTGTTTTATGGAATGGTTCCAATTTAGAAAACTTAGTACTCGTGGTTTTGAAAAAAAAACCATTTCGAACGCCCTTGATGCCGCCTTGTTCTGGATTTGCCACCAAAGCAGTTTGTATAAAGAACAAACTTTTTTCTTCTGCTACCTGGTGCCGTTTTGCGATTGCGCTTGCCACTCGCTGCAACTGCCTGTTGTCTTGATGTCCACCGAACCGAATGTGTTCTGTTCCGAATGCGGGTTTTCTTATCGTCGCGAGCAGCTTTGCCAGCTAACTCGATCACTTCGGCGGCCGAAACTATATAACGCCGGCTAGGTGGACTGGTGCACTGGTACTAACGCGCTCGGCCTAGCTACCCTTGCGGGGAACTCCAGATCAACACGGTTCGAGCGGGATTTTGCCTTTCCCTTCACTTTTCCTCCTTTACCATGCCCAGACATGGCTGCTTGGGTTGGTTTGTTGATGTGTTGTGATGCGAACCGATGTGGTGTACGGTTTGAATGAGAATGATCGTTACGGAAGGAAGGAAGGTATTGTATTATAGAGACTTTAAACTTTTGCAGTTCATTCGTCTCTAGCCTTGAGAAAGGCCCTTTGAAAACTCTACTCTACTCTACTCCAGCGCTACCACCTCCGCCCTCTTACCTTGAGAAAGGCACTCGATCCCTCGCCGTCCAGCTCGTCCAGCAACGATGTTGTCCAGTCGGTGTCCACACAAAGAATGATCGTTACGGCAGCGGAGCGGGGATTTTTAAGCTGACTGGCTGGCTCGAGAATTACGCATGTGTGAGACTGCGACCAATGTTTCGTTCATTTTTTTCTTTTTCCTTTCCAATCGTGCTTCATTCTATTTCGCTGCTGCTCTGGTTGCCCGTTCTGGTCGGTACGATTTGAGGAGCACAAAATGGACCAATCAAAAATGAGCACATAGAGCATTTGGACAATGCTTGATATTTCACAATTATTCAATTATTTATCTCAAGAAAAATGAAATGTTATTCGTTATGATAGATGCGTATTTCCTATCAATTGATGCAAAAACCTTTGCGATCTATTGAGAAATGCTCGAGTTATAAGCGTTCCAAATCTTGCATTTTTTCCTACTTGTTCAGTGCCTAGATTTCCATTTCACCCCCTATATCTTCCGGTTAGACGTAGTCCTACGTCAAAAACAAAACAACGGATAAAAGAGCTAGACAAGTTATAAAGATTGTAGATTTTAAATTTTATTTCAAATTTCTATAAAAATAAGGTGACTGTGATTGAATTAAAATACTTAAAAAACTCTGTACGGTTCACAAGTTGCCAGTGAATATTCAAATTACCAAATTGAAAGGACAAAAGAGCGATTGTAAAACGACAAAGGGATAGTAAACGTAAGCAATTCAAATTTAATGAGAAAGAACAATTTATAGTATTGACCCCCTTTTTGGCAGGAATTTTTTAACTGTAATAAAGAATATACTTTTAATCAATTGGAAAACATCTCTTCTTCGTTGCAACCGCAACATTAAAAAATTCGTTTAATCGTGATCTGGAAAAAAAACCTGAATCATGCCGAGCGGTTCTCAACTAGAAAGGAGTTGTGGCGCTTGTAATGATTTGGACAATAGTCGGATGGTATCCTGTGATGACTGTGGTCGGTGGTTCCACTTTACGTGCGTGGGCGTTGATGAAGGCATCGAAGATGTAGACTGGAGTTGTTCCGCATGCGACGCGAAACGATCAGCTCAGGGCACATCTAGTATCATAACTGTACCTGCACGGATAGAGACGAATCATGGGACGAAAGACAACCAGGAACAACAGAACGAGCAGCTAAAACAGCTCCAGAAAATGATGAATCAGCTCCAGAGCAGGTTTGAACAACAACAACAATCGTACGAGAAGTTGTTGCTGCAGAAGGATCGCGAGATGCAGACCACAATCAATGATCTACAACGTCAGTTTGAACTACGAATGGAGCAAAGGGAACGGCAAATTCGGGAGGAGTTGAGTGTTGCAAATGCTGTGCCTCCGCCAAATGCAAACTCGACAACTTTAGGAACGGAAAACCGCGATGCAGATAATGCGTGTAAAGCCATTGAGAGATTGGAAAGACAACTTCATGATATGATTAAAAAACAGGAGTCTGAAACAAAGCGTATTGAGGGACGATTGACGGCGATAGAGGTCAGTAACAGTGAATCTGTTCAGAAGAAGAGCGATGGTTTAAACGTCGAGGCGGATCCGTTCGACCCAAATCCATATTCAAATCTCCCATCCTTGAATACTTCTCACGAGCTTAGCAGGAGTCAACTTGCAGCACGGCAAGCAGTAGCGAAAGAGCTACCAATATTCTCAGGGAACCCAGAAGAATGGCCGCTATTCATCGCCACCTACGAAAGCTCTAGTAGAATGTGCGGATTTAGTGACGAGGAAAACTTACTTCGATTGCAGCGCAGCTTGAAGGGGAAGGCTCTCGAGGTAGTGCGGAGTCGTTTATTGTATCCCACTGGGCTTGAAGGCGTGATAAATACGCTGCGTATGTTGTTCGGCCGACCAGAGGTGATAGTCTATTCGCTGGTCTGCAGGATAAGAGAAATGCCGTCACCGAAGACGGAAAAACTTGGAACATTAATTGACTTCGGCGTTGCCGTTCAGAACATGTGTGCAACTATCGTAGCCTGTGGGTTAAACGAGCACTTGTGTAATGTGGCACTCCTCCAAGAGCTAGTCGAGAGGCTACCGCCCACTATTAAGCTCGATTGGGCAAAGCACCGTCATACCCTAAGTTCTGTGACGTTATCGGATTTCAGTAGTTGGTTGGGAACACTAGTAGAGGCTGCTTGCGTAGTTACAGATCCGTCAGCAATTAGCACGTACATTGGTAAAACTGATAAGCGTAATCGAAAAGAAGAAACGTACGTACATTTCGAATCAAGCTCCTTGCCATCTTCACGTTCAGTAGTCCCTATCAGAATCACACCAAAAACATTAAATAAGCTATGTGTTATTTGTCAGGGTGGATGTAGTAATGTTAGCCAGTGCAAAATATTTCATGATATGGATGTCGACGCCCGATGGACAGTGTTGAGAGAGAACAGGCTATGTAGGAAGTGTTTGGCGAAGCATTTCGGAGCATGTACAATCAAACAAGTTTATGGGAGAAACGGTTGTACTTATATGCATCACTCGTTATTACACGACGATTCTCGATATTTGAGAAGAGAGAATCTCCAAATGTCAACTCCTGTATCAAATGAAGAACTTCTGTCGAGATCTGCAATACTCATGTTAACTATGATAATAAAACATTGTTACGATATGTTCCGGTATTGCTTCATGGGCATGGTAAATTCGTCCGCACCTTTGCTTTCCTTGACGATGGCTCGTCGGTTACATTGATGGAACATGATCTCCTGAGCGAATTAGGTCTTGAAGGTGAATCGTATCCTCTGTGTCTGGGATGGACAGCCGATCATCAACGTCAGGAAGATAATTCTGTAAAGCTTGGTATAGGGATTTCTGGAGTGCACGATAGGAAAGTGCATTGGATGCCGAAGGTTCACACCGTCGGAAGTCTTGTCTTGCCTCGTCAAACTCTTGAAGTGGAAGAACTAGTGCGTCGCTATCCACATTTGAAGGACCTGTCCGCTGACTCATATTATGGTGCTCAGCCCAGGATACTTATTGGAATGGACAACTGCCGTTTGGGCTACGCATTGGACAGTAAAGAAGGGATGAAAAACGAGCCAATCGCCACACGAACCCGTCTTGGATGGGTAATTTTTGGACCTTGCTCATCAGTTTTTTCCTCCTTGCCAAACCCTAAAGCTCACCATAGCTTTCATATGTGTCCATGTTGCGAACGAAGCGACGCTGAACTGCATAGCATGATGAAATCATACTTTTCTCTAGATTTGTAGTTGGCATTGGTGTAGTGCGCCCTATTAAACCGCTTTTATCAAAAGATGACGAGCGAGCGGAGCATTTGCTCAAAGCTCTAACCGTTATCAAAGAAAAAAGATATGAAACAGGATTACTTTGGCGATGCTATGATATTCGATTACCAGACAGCAAGGCGATGGCCATGAGACGACTGGTGTGCTTGGAAAAGCGAATGCAGCGAGATCCTAAGTTGGCCGAAATGTTGAAGAAGCAGATTCAGAATTACCAACAAAACGGATACATCGAAAAGCTGACTGAAAGCCAGCTTTCAGAAAAATTCCCCCAGCCGGGTGCTATGATTGATGCTAGGATCGTTAGCAAAATCTAAAGCAGAACTGTCAGTGGGATACCCAATTCATATGAAAACAAAGGGAAAATGTCAGTGGGATACCCAATATGTTGGCTCCTGTCAGTTCAATGGGGGTTCTCTAAAGACGTCACCCGGCTGAATTCCCCCGTGTGTGGTATTTGCCGATATTCCCTGTGATTAATCCGAACAAACCGGGTAAGCTGCGCATAGTTTGGGACGCGGCCGCTAAGGTGGCGGGAACTTCACTCAACTCTTTTTTACTCACCGGTCCGGATCAACTTACATCTCTTCCGTCCGTGCTTCACCGTTTCCGAGAGTTCCGAGTGGCCATTACGGAGATATACGGGAGATGTTCCATCAGGTGATGGTGAATAGAATTGACCAACAATGTCAGAGATTCTTATGGAGGGATGGCAATCAAGATCGTAGCCCAGATGTTTATGCGATGAAAGTGATGACATTCGGGGCTACTTGTTCGCCAAGCTGTGCACAGTTTGTGAAAAATCATAATGCGCAACGCTTTCAGGATCGATTTCCAAGAGCAGCTGAAGCGATAGAGAAAGAACATTATGTGGATGATTTGCTCACTAGCGAGGAGTCTGATGAAGAAGCAATAAAATTAGCAAAAGATGTCCGTTATGTTCATAATGAAGGTGGGTTCGAAATTCGCAACTGGCTGTCGAACTCAAAGCGAGTGTTGCGTGAGTTGGAAGCGGAGCCGGGCGAGAAAAGTTTTAACCTGTCGAGTGAGTTGGGAACGGAGAAAGTTCTTGGGCTGTGGTGGTGCACGAGCTCTGATACGTTCACCTTCAAACTATCTCCGAGAATAAACGCTGACCTACTTCGCGGTCGCATTGTACCGACAAAAAGGCAAATTTTGAGCACCTTAATGATGATTTACGATCCGCTGGGATTATTAGCAAACTTTCTGATGTTCCTGAAGATATTGCTTCAAGAGATTTGGCGTAGTAGTGTCGGTTGGGATGATCACATTAAGAGTGAACAATTCAAGAGTGGCTGATATGGTTGCGTGTTCTTCCGTTAGTGGAATCTGTTAGCGTACCCAGGTGCTATCGAATGAATACAAGCTGTGGAGAGCGGAATAATATACAACTTCATGTATTTGTTGATGCATCTGAGAACGGGTTTGCTGCGGTTGTTTATCTACGATTTGAAGAGGATGGCGTAGTGGAGTGTGCGCTTGTCGGTGCGAAAACACGGGTAGCTCCTTTACGATTTATATCGATTCCTAGACTTGAGCTTCAAGCAGCAGTAATTGGAGCACGTTTAGCAAACCATATCTTGAAATCGCACAAGCTGCAGCCTAGACAAAGATTCTTCTGGTCAGATTCCCGCGACGTTCTCTGTTGGTTGAATTCTGATCACCGAAAATATAGTCAGTTCGTAGCGGTGCGAATCAGTGAAATGCTGGAGTTGACGGAACCCAATGAATGGAATTGGATTCCGTCGAAACTGAATGTCGCAGACGACGCAACAAAGTGGCAGAAGTTACCAGATTTGTCTCCTTCAAGTCGCTGGTTCCGTGGACCAGAATTCTTGTGGAAATCCAAACAGCATTGGCCTGTTCCACCATCAAATATTAATCACTCCACGGAAACCCCTGAAGAAAAGCGTCCTTGTGTATTCCACCACTTTGCAGAACGCACAATGTTTCGATGGGAGGACTTCTCTAGTTGGAAGCGTTTGCTTCGTCATGTAGCGTTCGTAAAACGCTTTCCAGCTAATTTGCTTAGGAAGCTAGCAAAAAAGTCTATAGTTACCGGTGCATTGACGCAGGAGGAACTTAAAAATGCGGAATTGTTCATAATTAAGATCGTTCAGGAAGCTGAGTTTTCAAGTGAAATAGAAAAGTTGAAGAAACCAAACCCTGTGCCATGGAAGAATGTGTTACCGAAAAGTAGCAAATTGTATGGACTGAGTCCATTTATTGACAATGATGGGTTGCTTCGTATGAAGGGTCGCATAGAATTTGTAGGAGAGTGTACGAAATATCCGATACTATTACCCAGGTGCCATTCTACTACAGACCTTATTATATCCGATATCCATCAACGTTATTGCCACATCAACCATCAAACCACGCTCAACGAAATCCGTCGAAGATTCTATGTGCCTAAACTCCGTTCAGCATACAAACGCGTACAAGCAGCATGTCAGTACTGCAAGAATCGGAAGGCAAAGCCGGCTGTACCAGAAATGTCAGTTCTTCCGCCTATGCGACTAAAGCCCTTCTGTCGACCCTTTTCCTATATTGGTATCGATTATTTCGGGCCGATGTATACCGTTGTTGGCCGACGGACAGAAAAACGTTGGGGTGATCTATAGCTATAAATGGATTTATTCACGTGAAAAATAGGTGTAAACGGGTGAGAATAAATATGATACACTTATTCGAGGTATATATAACTTGAATAAATTCAGCATATGTAAACGCTTGTGAATTTCTCACTGGTGAGAAATCACTAAAGTTGGATGCAGTTCTACTTCAGGTGAATAAATTCACCTAAGATATGAATATATTCATTATATAAATTCACGCTAGTATAAACGGTTGATTCGATTTCTATAAATCTCATCATATTTCTTCACATGAATATATCACTACTTCTACGTCAAAATAATCACACTTCTACGTCAAAATAAGGTGGCTCCCAGAATAAAGAAATATACTTTGGTATCTCACGTCACTCGCTGCGCGGAATCATAAAAAACATAACAAATAGTATATAGCTTGCTACAATACGGTGAAATTCTTATTCAATACAACTTATTGATTGTGTCACGTGACAGCGCTTTATGGAGACTGTTTTTTCGCACACAGCGCGTTTTGACGTCTCAAAATGAAAGCCGATTTTTGCAACGATCTTGCGAGTTTTCAGAAAAACTGAATATACAGGAATCACCGTTCATCTTTTGTTGACAAATTATAGAACAAAGTTTATTTGTATGTTTTGAAACGGAACTGAAAATACAAATTTAATGTTCAAATGTCGGAAACCGCAAAAAGACAGGTGTTGTCACATCACAGAAGTATTGGGCTGGCAAAAAGCGAAAATCTACTCCAACTGACTCCTCAGTCAAGTTTTATGTCTTTATACTATAGTATCATTGATATCGACTCACGAGCCGATACCGATTTTATGTAGATTTTGCATGAACACATGAATTAGATGAGTGCTTCGAAGATAAGAGATGATGCGTGGAATAAAGATGGGAGTTGATACTTGATCTTCAAACTGATATCACGTGTATTTATTCACTCATTAAGTAAACCGAAACATTACATATACCATGAGTACCTTACCCATGAAGCGCACCCTTCACCGGGCATCTCCAACCAAGTTTGCTTCCCATACTTTTGCAATTCCACTGTAATTTTTTATCTGTCCATGCGACAAAAAATCCATGGAATCTCAGATCATCTACGATCCAATGCTATTCCGTCGATATTTTCGGAAAATATGGTAAAGTTAGATCTGATAAAATTTTCTTTACTGACGGTTCATTAATAAACGAGTCCACTGGCTTTGGCATCTTCAATGAAAATTCCAGTGCCTCTCAAACTCAAAGATCCTTGTTCCGTGTTTGTCGCTGAAATGGATGCGATACACTATGCTCTAGGGATCATTAAAACACTGCCCATCGATCATTATTTTATTTTTTCAGACAGTCTCAGTTCAATGAAGGCAATCCGCTCAATGAAAGTTGATAAACGCTCATCTTATTTCCTAACAAGAATAAGACTATTGAGTGTTTGGTCGAAAAATTATTCAAGATTACCTTAGCATACACACACACTCTTTACAGATACACAGGCCGAAGGTTGTGCAGCCCACTGATCATCCACCATGAGCTGAGGATTGTACCGCTCATGACAACTCTACACGAGCTGATGATTGCGCCGACTAGTGACCATTCTATCCTGGATTCCTCGAGTCGAGAAGACGCACCACGCTAGATATGGTATACAGACCTGGGGGCGTTGCTGGTTAAGGCCTTGTTCTCACTGAAGCGGGGCGTCAGCGTGGCTTGGGCGGGGCGTGTGATGCTAACGATTAATCGTGTGTGTTCTTACCGATGTGTGAGCGTGGGTTTGGCGTGTGGCTGGCGCGCAAACGAAAACACTTCACGCCGGCGATATTTGTACTTCTCCGCTTCTCTCTTGCATATGTTTGTTTGTAGTAGTGACATATTTTTAATTTTTCGCGTTTTTTTAGTTTTTACGTTTTTCACCGTCCGATTTTTGTCCCGGTTCGTCCAACGATGTTGGAATATTTAAAAATAAACCAATTTTCATTCTTTCATTCAAAAATACACATTGACAATTTGTATAAAACACGCCAAAGACACGCCGCTGGCACGGTGCAATGTGAGTGAATTAAAATGTCGTTGCGAGAAGTGAACACGCCCCGCTCACGCCACGTTGACGGCCCGCTGCAGTGAGAACATGGCCTAATGGTCAGTTGCATCCCAATAGGAAGTATTTTGTGTCGGGCACACGTACGGAGCATTCGAGACTGCAAATCTCAATTATGAGAACACTTGTAATACTAACCTCGAGCCAACCGCGAGTATACAGTTACATATTACTAACACAGATGATAAGAAAAATTGTCGAAATATTGAACCCCGGCCCCGTGAGTCTAACGCCATATATTTTGGATAAAAAAAGCGAATTCAACTGTAAAATATTCTCCCAACAGTGGCGTAGCGTGACCGGGTGTCACCCGGGGCGGTTCTCTGAGGTGTCACCCCTTCAATGAAAACTGGCTACAAAGCCTTCGTTCCGTTTTTTAATGTAAAATAAAATTTATCGCACCCAGAAATTTATTTATCAAGAAATCACAAAATCTTCACGTGTCTCGATTTAATAGTAGCAAATTTTCTGAACACAAAATCAATATAAATAGGCATTAGTACATTCACTTGTTGTGCACCCGTGGCCGAGTGGTTAGCGTCTCACATTATCATGCCGGGTGTTCGGGTTCGATTCCCGTTCCGGCCGGGGGATTTTTCGTCAAAGAAATTTCCTTCGACTTGCACTGTGGTCACGCGTATTCAAGAGCTTGCCCCTCGGAATACATTCAAGGCGTGTTATTTGGCCTAAGAAATCTCAACCATGTGTTAATAAAAGACGCTAGTTAATACATACGTTAGTGCACCCGCGGCCGAGTGGTTAGCGTCTCACATTATCATGCCGGGTGTTCGGGTTCGATTCCCGTTCTGGCCGGGGGATTTTTCGTCAAAAAAATTTCCTTCGACTTGCACTGTGGTCATGCGTATTCAAGAGCTTGCCCCTCGGAATACATTCAAGGCGTGTTATTTGGCTTAAGAAATCTCGACCAAGTATTAATAAATGACGCTAGTTAATGCATACGTTGAGACGGCAAAAGTTCCACAAGGGAACGTTAACGCCATTCAAGAAGTAATACATACGTTGAGACGGCAAAAGTTCCACAAGGGAACGTTAACGCCATTCAAGAAGAAGACATTCACTTCCAATTCACTATTCATCCAATCCAATCTATCGGGCATTTGTGAGCAACACGGGAAATTCATTGTCGGACCTCAGCTTGGTTGAAGCTCAACGTGTTAGGCATGCCTAACTTACCGTTGACTGCAGCTAATTTATAATTAATTTCAACTTTGAAGAACCGCTTTCAGAAGATGTTACAAAAACGCAAAAGTTTAGTAACAGTTTCAAACTAACTTTAAGATTTGGAAGAGTTTCTTGGAAATCCCACAAATGCACACAAATATGTGTATACTAATCAATCCTGATACTATAATTCATTCCACCAACTTATGTGAAGCATCGCGAAAATAAACCATATCTTACTAAGTTAGTATTCCTGTGTGTTTCAAACTTCTCAAGTGCAAGGTGTATCCAACCGGTCTTTCTCAAGACCAAAGTACCAGATTAATTCAATTTCTGAACTATCAATAACGAGGCCTTCTTCAGCCTCCTTCAGTTCTGCGCAAGATCTACTTCGAGTAGTACATCGCACCTTGAGTACGGATAATCACAAACAGAAATGTAGAATCACAATAGCTAGTACGGGGAACTCGTGCACTTGATTCAAGTTTTCGTCAGGATCTCACATAACTTCAATGGCTTTGATCAGCCTATCGTAGTTCGCATAAATCTTCGTTGAGTTTGCGACAACCTTTTTGTCGTCACACCTATGTGGCTCAGAAGCATCCCAGTGATGAGTTGAAATCGAAAAACGAATAAACAGTTTCAACAAAATGTCACATACTGTGGATTCTCAGCAAAAGAATTTTATCAACATATGTGAGTGAGTGATCTATAAACCAAAGGAACACGGCATGTGCTTCACTTTCTCAACAAAACGTGAACTGCTCCATTCGATCCAGAAATGGTTGAAGCGTTGTCGAAATATTGTGAAAATAACTTCATGAAATCTCATCCGTTACTCTCCATTTGATGAAGAATCGTTACTCAAATCAACAATCTTTCCCCATCCCATCACTGATGCGTGACGCTCATTCAAAAAACATGAAGGATTTTTTTTCGAAAAACTTGTCACCCCATTGAGGGAGACATCTGGGGCGGATTTCCCCCTGGTCCACCTCCCCCCTCCCCCCTTCACTATGCCTTGCTTATCATGGTCAGGTGAGTAAGCCGCATATGAAAGAGTTTTCCATCCCCAATCATGGCTCAATCGTTTTCTTGACCAGTTTTGCTATGTGTGATGGAGTATTATCATGCAACAAAATCATACTTTGTTGCTATTTTGGTACGCTGGTCGTTTTTCACCCAAAGATCGATTCAAACTGTTCGTTTGCTGTTGCCAAGTATGAGTAACTCATAGCATATTCTGATCCATCAAACACAGAGCATTGCCATGCAAATAATGTTGATGGTTACTCTGAACTTACCTGAAGGCTGAGGCACATAGGATTCTCAAAATAAATTCACTTTTCATCCCCATTCACAATCCGATGTGGAAATGCCTTCCTTTTGTATCTGGTAAGCCACATTCCACGGGTAATTCTTCGGTTTTGCTGCTGGCTTTCGCCATGCTTATGTGCAACCCATTTTCCGATCTTATGGATCTTTCCCATGACATACAAGGGTTGAACTCAGCTATCGAAGTTTTGTGCGATTCTGCCGTTAACTTGAATACAAATTCAAGTGCGATGTACTAAATACGTAAAGATGGTCGAAGTTTCTGAAGCAATTCAAGCTCAGCACATCAAACTGGCAATTTTCTACGACGATGTTTCGGAAAGGGTGCTTTTTCTAGAGATAACAAATGTTTCGAAAAGGGTGCTTTTTCTAGAGATAACAAATTCACCTGGATAATGTCAATCATATGACTGTATTAGATGCGTGACAGTTCATCGTGAAGTGAGACTTCCCTGAAACACTGTCAAATCTTCCAGTGAGTTGAAGCTGTTACTAATCGTTTGTGTTTCTGTGATATTGATTATCATCGTTGTCGATTGAACGGTGAATGTGCTAAATATATTGACTTCGACGATATAATTGTTGCTGTTAATTCGAGACGCTTGAACATTTTTTTATTTTTTTGTTTGCTTGTTTGCTTTTTCTTAGAGTATAATAAATATGTTTCTTAGTTAGATAAATTGGATTTTCTATAAAAAACAAAAACAAAGGCTTGAGAACGGTTGGTTATATGGGTGCCCTCGCCAGGTCACGATACGTAACAGCGGATCTTTTGGCGTAACATTTACAAATTTTCAGAGAGATGGGAAAAATGTATTGATGGAAACCACTTTGAATGAAGCCGAATATCGGGTTTCATACCTGGTATGTAATGGAATAAATGAATCTTTGCATGGGGAGCAAAAATTTAGAGTGTGAAAGGAGAACTGGAGAATTTGCCTTTACTACTTCCGCACTAAAGTTTACGAATAGTGTGGTTCGAGTGACGGGTGTCGTTCACTTGAAATCTTGAAGGATTTGTTTTTTGAAAAATAGAATACAGTAGAATCCCGATTATCCGTTAAAGTTCTATAGTAAGCTCTTTATAACTTCCCGAAATATGTCAGTGAATGGTGGACTCTTGCCCTTTTTTTTATCTGTATTATAGTGACTTTCAACTCATTTGGCTGGTTCGTCACTTTTACTTCCATTTTTGGAAGAATGTCGGGAGTGAGAATTGAACTCGTGACCTTTAGCGTGAGAGGCATGTATGTTACCACTACGCCAGATCGCCTTCTCTTGCCCTTTTAGTTTGGTCATGGCTTTCACATTATCCGATCATTGGTATTGATAGTTTAATAATTTCTATATTGATTAAACATAGTTTTCATGCTCAAATATCTTATTTTCGTGTTTGTACTTCATTTTCAGTACTCTATGGCGCTATCCGCGATTTTTGTTATCCGAAGTGGCTGTATACTAATCCTGGTCCCCCTTTTCGCTACGCCACTGAGAAGAAATATATATTCTGTATTTTAGTATCAAATGTGCATAAGCTTCCGGTTAGATACAACAACCCGTAGTTTGTTCGATCTAACCTTACAAATTTATTCTACTGAAGTGTATGTATGAAAGTTTGAATTTCGTTTGTGTTGGAGGAAATGTGAGTTTTCCACAGTAATTGGAATTTTTTTGACTCAAGTGTAACTTTTGAAAAGGGCGTAATTAGTTTAGTAAGAGGAATCTTTGATAATTTATATCTCAAAAACTATGAGCCGCACCGAAATAGTGTCTTAAAAAGATGTATAGAGTATTGATGTTAAAACGTGAAAAAATATACACTGAGAAAAAAAAATTAGTACTCTTTTTTATTTAAAAAAAAAAACTTTATTTTCCATATCTAAAATGTGTATTTTTTAATTTTTAAAAAAATGTTTCAGATAGAATATAAGTCATGAAGAAAATTTAAAAAATTAGTCTAAGATGGTAAAACTAATAGGATCACCGATAAGTTTCATCGTTTTTTTCAAAAGTTATTGCTTTATTCTGCAAAAATGGTTACAAATTTAATATTCAAAGTATTGCCCATCGCCAGTCACAACTTTTTCCCATCTATCTGGAAATTCACGGATCCCTTTACGGAATATTTTGACTTCATCAAAATTAGAGAAGTGCTGGTCAACCAGGTCATGTTGCAACGATCGAAAAAGGTAGTAATCGGACGGAGCAAAGTCTGAAGAATACGGCGGGTGGGATAGGACCTCCCATTTCAGCGTTTCCAAGTATGTTTTGACCGGTTTCGCGACATGCGACCGAGCATTGCGTGCTGCAAAATAACTTCGTGTCTTTGCTCGTATTGTGGCCGTTTTTCCTTCAGTGCACGGCTCAAACGCATCAATTGTCATCGATAGAGGTCCCCCGTAATGGAAAAACAAGGTCCCCCGTAATGCAAAAACACTCTCGTTGGTACGAAATTCGACATATGCGAAGAGGCAAAAAACTATGTTGTTTACGCTTCAATTTTTTGACATCTACTGGAATAGACGCACAATGTCGGTAGTTTTCCAACGAATATCTGAAAAATTTGATTCACTGAAATAATAATCAAGTTACGCCATCTGTTGCAAAACCGAAGAAACTTACCGGTACACATTTTGAGGAACTTTGCGGAACATCGATGTTTTATGAATTTTCGAAACTTGTATGTTAACAATATTTTTTAGGAACAAATTATGAATTCTGATGTGATTTCAAAACAAAAAAGCTCTTCATATATCTCCTGCTAAATGCAGCCATTCTCGAGATATTAAAAAAAAGATTTCTAATTTATTGACTTTTTTATAGTGAATAAGCTCTTTTAATATGTTTGTCATGTTAATTAATATGTTTGTCGTGTTATTTTATGAATTTGCTTATAATTTTCAACAACTTTTCCAAATACATCATTATGATAAAAATATATGTTTAAGAGTTACCCATGTTATGTTTAAGAGTTTTAACCAACATGTCTTCGAATGTTTTTCAACGTAACTTTGATTAGACTCAATATTTTTAAAAGACAATCTTATGGTTTCTAGCTATGCATATGGCAGGTTCGGAATAAAATAAGTTCATCTGTTATATTCTCCATATATATTTTTTTCATTTTAGACATAAAACATGCTTAAAGCTACTTTTACAGTTCCACAGAATGTCCTTCCGTTATCGAGAATCATTTTACGATTGTATAATTTTTATTTTCCGGCCTAAAGCTATGATATAACTGATTTCTGGAAATTTTCTTCACATCATCATAACACGTTTTAACTTTTATTTGCCCATTGCTTAGTCACTCTGATATTTTTCCATACTCACAATATATAAAAACTCGCTAGGCCGAAACAAGGGACTGTCCACATACCACGTGGACAACTTTAGGAGGGGGTAGGGGTTACGAAAATGTCCACTCTTGTCCACGATGAGGGGAGAGCGACCGATTTATTCTCATTAGTTTAAGAGGATAACGACGAAATGATAGGATGAAGATACCGTAAAAGCATGTTAGAATGTTGTAATATTGAAAATACAAGACTTTGTTTTCCTAGATGGGGTTTTCGGTTCAACTTCCGCTCTTGATGAAAAAACCGTTTCGCTTTCAAGGCTTCCAAGGCTTCGCGAAAATGGAATACAAACAACAAATTCTTTTATGGATACACGCAATATATCTCTCGAGAAGTGTTGTTAGCAGTGATGCTCTACTTCGTTCTGGATTACGCTTCAATTGCGTTGCTCAGAAAGTTCATGCCGTCACTAATGAATCATTAGTTAGGGCTCGACAATTTCGAAACTAAAAGATGGAAATGATTTTGTACTTCTTCCTTTCTCTTCAGCCAATTTCAATTTCGATTGTGTGTATTCACTACGCATACTGAAACATCGATGCTTCTATTTCGTTTTCGTTTTACTGTCGTTTCCTTTGAAGCAGACGCTTTTACACGACGATTGAAACTGCCTTATTTATTATCCTTTAATTTCTCAAAATTAGATTTTAGATTAGTGGAATTAAAAGGGGCATATGAGGGTATATTAGTCTTACAACCAGATCCGATAAATGATTACGCCTGCTGGCATACTGCATATTCATATAGTCATTTTCATTACTTTTAGTGAATACGATTGGAGCTCCAATGAAATTTTCATTTGAAATAAGACATTTTCATTCGATATAAGAACCTTTCATTTTCATTTGACGATTTGATTATTTCGCTTCAGTATGATGGATGAAGGAAATGAACGTGAAATGAAACGAGACTGTACGAAGCTGAAGTGATGTTCTCTTGATTGAGCGTGAAGAGAGAATAGCACTATTGTGAAATTGTAAGGCCCTGTTAATGATAATCAAATCGAAACGCTGATTAAGAATAATCCTCAGTACACGACACATGAATTAGCAGCTTCATTACAAATACAGTAGAACCCAGATTATCCGTGAAAGTCTGGCAAGGTCACCGCGAATAACGAAAATCGCGGATAACGCGTTAATGGACTAACAATGAGGTGCAAACATGTAATAAAAATATTTCAGCAGAAAACATTTAATGGATCGAATTTCCGTCATCTCGTATTTCCAAACTCACAGTTTTGAAGCAAATCGTGACTGGTAATGCAAAATCTAAGCATTCATAACAATATTGAGTGAAAAAAAAAATCTTTGAGCTAACCAAATGACCTCCGTTAGCTATCCTCGAAGCCTGTCTCCACCAGGAGAAAGTCTTTCTTTGTTTCAGATATTGCATCTTCAGATTATCATTTGTTCGGGACGGAGGAAAAGATAATTAAAGAACAAGAATTTCGATTCATTGGATATCATAAAAAGCACGTTGCGCAGTCTTTTGACGAAAAAAAATCAAAGAAGTTCTGCGATGATGGAGTTTTTAAGTTGCGTGGATCCTGTATATAATAGAGTCAAAAACCAATTTTTTTATTCGTTTTTATGCATATATTTGTCGTTATTTGAATATAAAAGAAGAAGAATTTAATTTTTGATTCATACCCTTATAGTTAGAAAACACCTTTCTCACATGAAAGAAATAAATTTATACAGAATCTCTCAGGATTTGATGAAAAAAATCCTTCTACGCATATGTTCGAATTGCAACAATGACAGAGTTATAGAACTTTTTTTTTTTGTTTCGGACTCTGTCGCCTCGAACTAGCTCTACATTCAAAAGGACGCTACGGAAGACGATTCTGTTGCTTCCATTTGAAAGGTGAGAAAATTTAGTATAGGATATAATAGTAGAACATCAAAATTAGAGGATCAAATCCATTTAGAAGTGAAAACTATTTAGGAATTTAGGAATTTCTGATGTGTTATTATTAATTTTATCCTAAAAATTCATATTAAATTTGATTGACTCTATCACTCAAATTAAAGCTCTTTATTCGCTCTACAATTTGTTCTTTGACATCCAACTTCTATCTTTCTTAATTTCGCTGGTGAAAATTCAAGCAAAAATTTAAAAAAAATCACGTTTTTACCTCACCACTTAAATTTCACGTTGAAAGGTTACATTTTTCCTTGAAATAAGTCATATTTGAAATGTAAAAAAAATTATTTCAAACTGTATATAATCGAGTCCAAAATTGTATATAACCGAATCACATATAATCGAGTCTGTATATAATCGAGTCCAACCTGTATTAGGCACGTCTATTAGTTTGAGCAATTTAGGTGTTGATCAAATCAAAACTACATAACCCCACACACCATTTTAGTATTTTGAACAGCATGATATCCATATCGATTTTTCACTGAGGTATTGTTTCGCTTTAGCTTTTCTTCGATGATTTCGACTAACTCAATTCCACTAACGAAGCCCTTGATTTCATTGTTTGATTTTCTCCAAAACTTAAGCAGCTCAGCCAGTTTACGTCAGTTTATGCTACAAAATGTCCGAGTTAAGAATTGTCCACGTGGACAACAGGGGGAGGGGTATAGGAAATGTCCACGTTTGTCCACGGAGGGGGAGGGGGGTGTCTAAAATAGTGCTTTTTCTGTCCACGTGGTATGTGGGCAGCCCCAATAACTTCATAACGAAACCAGTAGTGGTATCAGAGACGAAAACAATTATATTTAAAGCGGTTTCGGACTGTCAAAGAACAAATGAGCTAGTATTTAATTCGGTATAGTTGTTCGGAAAAATTGTGCAATTCGATCTAATAAAACTAGTCCGGATTAATCAACATCAACGGCGTATTCACTGTTCCAATCTCGCTCGAAAACCGCTTGAAGGTCTTGCACTATGGTGCCATTGGATGGGGAAGAGGACATAATCATACCGATTCCAGCGGTATCAATGAAGTAGTCACCCGACCAGTTAGAAGTACCGATGTAAGCAGTGTTATCAGTAACCATGTACTTATTGTGATTCACTCTTCCAAATGGTATCTTTCCCTGATCCTCGCTCGCTGGGACAATAAATCGCCTCACTTCAATCTGCACACCGGCTACACTTCCCGAAAGGGCTTTGAGCGAGTTCAAAAAGTATTGCTCGGATCCACGTGAGTGTTTCCAGTGCGAAATCAGCATTCGGATGGAAACTTTCCGTTCGATTGCTGCTTTTCGCAGGGCATCATCGATAATTGGCCAATATCTGTAATTTAGAACTGCGTTTGAAAAAAAAGGTCATTGTTGAAGGAAGGCTCTGCTCACTGGGGTTTGGCGGTATATAGCGTAAGTGGAAAATAATCCATTACTGATATGTGAATGAATTTTTCCGCCCGTCGAATCACGTCGGTGATGGCATCCAAATCATGGGAGCGACCCTTGGTAGACATCGGAGGAGGTGAACTCTGTTACATGGAAAGTATTAATTTCACCGATTGAAACCCACAAAAGGATCACTTACTGAAAAATAGGTGTCCACTTTGAACTTATTCGTTTCAACGGACAGAGTATTATCCATGTTGTATTTAGTGGAATAAGCACTGGGCCACTGCGAAGGAATTTGAGCGTTAGGAACTCCCATATCCCAGTAAACCTGTGAAGTTTGAAAATCGGTTTTCATCACGCGTATCTAGAACAAAGTTCGTGTCATTACATCGAATATTTTGGCTATATCAGTTGCCAAACAGGAACAGTTAATAGCCAATACTCCGAGCTCCTTGACTTGAGTCAACGATCGCCAGTCCATGTTCGCACTGCCCACATAGAAATGCATTCTATCTGCTATCCAAACTTTGGTGTGGAGTACTCCACCCCCGAACAGGCGTGGAAAGTTTACCGAGCGCACTTTTGCCGCATGCATGCTTTCAAATATTCCCGTCTCAATGTCCGGATTTGCCGACGTGGGTATACTCTGGGCGATTTTTATCGAAATATTACCAGATTTTCCTTTATCGCCAATGGTTTTAAATATGTCTTCACCTTGCCATGCGCTCGAGTGATTATAGACTTCGTCCCGTCTGAGGGTCCAATAAAAGGATCCTATTTCGAGCGTGTTTTTGCCCAGCTCGAGTAAGTGCTTCCAAGCATCGTAAGTTGACATAAATGTTGGACTTCCAGCTGGATAAATCAATCCTTCAGGTATACTCTCCACTAACTGTATACTAGACGCGGAGTAATTTAGTAGTTCGATTAGTATTTATACAAAACTCACTTGCATCCTTCCGAGCAAACATCTTTCGTAACGCGTTTCACTTTTGATCGGAGGTAGCCCTTTCCATTGCTATCTAACAGTGGCAACAAAACCACCATTACTATAAGAACAAGTATTATTGAAATAGGAACTAACGAGGGTTGGCACCAACTGCGAAGCGTCCACCTGTTGAGTGATTCCAGCCTGAATAAGTTGTTCAGTAGCCAGTAGTTCAGAAGCCAACAAATTTTACCTTCGTTTTTCGCCATCGTCCCATTGAAAGCTATCCTCTTCACCAGACTGAGCCTTAAAAAGCGAGTATTGTTATAAAGAACTATGGTACACCATATGAAACCTACCTCCATAATCGACGATTCTCCGCGCTGTGCGCGCAATGGTAGTTGTATCTTCATTTCGTACTCAATTCCACTTTAATCTTTACCCGAGACGCACTAAATGCATATCATATGGTGTAATGTGATAGCAGAAAGTATCCCAGCGCAAAGGTAGTTAATAATGAATCCTTGTCAAACAAAGGAAAAGTTACAAATATGGCCAAAAGTCATGATGAGTAAATATGGCTCTCTCTTATCTGTTTTATAGTATACGATGTTATGAATGAGAATAAATAAATACACACGCAAACGTAAATAACACGACTTTGTGTGTTCATTTCCCATATGTCCCATACTGCTTGCACAGTTGGTTGTGAGCGTCCTAAATGGTCAAAATAGATAAACGCCTATGACCCATTCCATGAGGTTACGCACAAAAGAACCAATTTTTTGAAGAAAATGTATAACGTTATCTGAAAAAAAAAACTAGTTATAATATGATTTTTTAAATGAATTGAATTTTTATACACCAACTTTTGATTAGAGCGTGTTTAAAAAACTACATAAGGTACACCGGAGTAAGTTAAAACGGAAGTCGTGACTATTGTCGGAACTTTTCATCTGCCATGATATTTTTTTTAGGATACAGATCCACTAAATACTCGAGCTGACTGCCATAAACGGAAAATTGAAGCGTCTGGTCGTGTTCCATTGTACTGTTTGTTTTTTCTCGTTCGTAAAATTAAATCCGAACTTTTTGAAGTCAACTTAATCCGTTCCAAAAACAGTTTTCACGTAATTTATGGTTTCTAAAAACTCAATGGGTAGTTACTGGATGTTGACTTGGTGGATTTCAGTTGAAGAAATCTACGAGGGAAATATTTACTATTCAAGATTTTTTATTTTTTTTTCACTTATCCCTTGCTTTTCAACGGCCGGCGTAAGATGAAACGCATATAACGGAGCAAATTGAAAGAAAGGTATGCCACAAATTTTCACTTGTGAACCGCACTTTTTGTCTATCATGGTCTGAAAGTACGTTAGGAGAACGATATATATTGTTGTTAACTAACTATATTGTTGTTGCAGCGCTGTTGTGCGAGCACAATCAATGACACAAGGGGAATCGGCACGAATTTGCGTCATACCGGAACCAACTTTGTTTCGACATGTTAAAGGTTTGGGTGGCATGAAGAGCAGCATAAGAAGATCTACTGTTATTCCTTCCAAAGTAGGATTAAGAATAGCATCAACACTAAAGAGAAATGTGGCAAGTAAAAAGGAGACAATCTTCGCTCTGGAACAGTATCTAACGGAAAACTTCATCAAGACACCGTTCAGGGATAGTATTCCAGAAGATTACTTTCTCAATTTTGAGCAACATCATGTCTCTAAAGGGCTAAAATATGTTGAAGTGACCAGAAAAAAGCGGCTGATCCGTGACACTGTCGGACAGAATGTAGATTCTGGAAATCCACTTGAATTTATGCTGCTGGATGACGTGAAGCAAGATTTTGGTCAAGATAGAACCAAGAAACGACGAGTCTGGGCATCACTTCACGCACCAAGTTCGGCATGGATTACACCAGCTTCTGGCACGTGGTGACCGGAATGGCGTTCCAACAAGCTTGGAGCCTGTCCTACAGTTGCTGTTTATTCTTCGACTTCACCGTTTACACCGACAGTCCGGGAACTCACGGACAAGCTCAGTTCGTCCTGGATCTTTTTCGAGGTTTTGAAGGGATCTTTCTTGGAGGCTCGCTTTATGGCAGAGTCATCCTACGCGGTCCTTTTTGTTGGGCGTTCAGTCGTTTCGGGTATTTTGCGGTCGTGGAAGGGCATTCAACACGAAGGTTTTGGATCATCCCAAGTACTCTGGGATTTCGGGTTGGCTGCTGCTAGCCTTGGACATTTTTCGATGACCATCCGCTGTTTTTCTGTGCAATTATGCGCGCGACCCATTGTTCGTTTACTGCAACTAGAATTCCAGAATTAAAACCTTACATTTACATGATAAATACTTACCAGGATCCAAAAACACAAAATATCAAAATAACAATCAATTTTCTTCAAAAATCGATTGACACAACACTCGAAATAGCCGAAATGAAAAACTGAAAAACGCATTTTTTAATGAATGGCTATTGTTTTAACCTCATATGTTTTAAATTTCTTGGAACAAAACAAATAAATTATTATTGTTATTCTTTATTCACAAAGACAACAGGCTATACATAGATGCCCTAATGCTTCATGACTACTACTCCTACTACTTATAATACTACCACTACAAACTACAACTACTGTAACTAATCATGTTAACTAAGAGCAATAGAAGACATTTTTTTGAGGGACGAACGAGACAAATGGAAATAAAAACAGACACTACAACGGTTAAATATGCGGCACATGCTAGATATACGTTCATTATACTCGTAATTTGTTCGGGTTGATGTGATGTATAAATAGTTCTGAGATCGTAAATTACGGTGATTTATGTTGAAGTTAATCAACCGAAGGAGCTCAGGACAATCGATGTTCGACATAATTGAGTCCAAGGTAAATAGGGCTCTGGCAACGTTCCTACGTGAAGCTAATGAGTCCAGTCCAATCAATTTGCAGCGATTCTCGTATCTAGGGAGGTTTATTGGATCATTCCACGGCAAATGACGAAACGAACGAATTTCCGCTGTATCGACTCAATTCGCTGAACATTATTCTGGTAATACGATGACCAAACCACGCATGCATATTCAAGGATCGAGCGTACCAATGAACAATAGAGAGCCTTAATGCAGTGTACGTCCTTGAATTCCTTTGTGACGCGAAAGTGTTTTAGACGTTTCAGATACGATGTAGGATATATGGTTTCGAAAGGTTAATTTACAATCCAACATCATCCCGAGGTCTTTGATGGTGTCGACTCGGTCAAGTAAAACACCATGCAGCTTATATTCAAAGCTTACTGACGAACACTTGCGTGAGAATGAAATGACTGAACACTTTGATGGGTTTACAAACATCCTGTTGGTTACGCACCATTCGCGAATATGTCTAATTGCTGTTGTAAAAACTCAGCTTCTTCGATGCAATTTACTGGGAGAAACAATTCAAAGTCATTCGCATATGAAAGTTTCAGACACTTGAGGCTTAAATTTACATCGTTAAGGTATAAATAAATTGAAGCACCATTGTGTAAATTGAAGCACCATGTTTTTAGTATACAGTGTCGGACAGAACATTAGTTATGTTTTTAATATAACGTTTTTTTCTAAGTTGCGTTAGGCCGATTACACATTATCCGGTTTCAGCCGGAACGGTTTCAAAAAGCGCCGCTGGGTTTGGACGGAAAACCGGACAACAATGTGAAAGAGACCTCGCGCTACACAAAACCGTACATCTCTCACAAACACATATATGCATTTATTTATATGTGGATTTGACAGGTAAACATTGCTTCAAATATTCCGGTTACATGCAGCTGAGTGCAGACGGAAAACCTTAAACCCACAGCTGCTGCGGCAACCACAAGCGTTCTCATATGTATGTTCCTTGGAAATCACATAAGACCGAATGTTGGAGTGTAGCACACCATGAGCATGATCAAAGTGAGACCAGGCCTCACGGAAATTACACACATCCTGCATCATAACGGCGTTCTTACCGTACCTATCGTGAATACTTCCGCCCCACTTCAGAATACGTTTAAAAAACTAACTTTAGTCCAGCTGCGGTTTATTCATTCATACGCATAATTATTTCGTTTCCAAGCATACACGAATAGTATGATTTATTTCACACGCTCTGTTGCCACATAATTTTTCAACAGTCTCAGAAACACGGTTAGATAAAAGTGCAATTTGATGAACCAATAATAATAACATTCCGTTACAAGCCAGAGACACTATTTATTTATATGTATAATGTGTTCACTTCCTGTGATTATTTTGGAATTTACCTACAAGAGAATGTATACACATCCATTCATTCTAGAGTTTTTTTTTCTTATTTCACTAATACAGTAAACAAATTACGAATAAAATAACATAATTCGTTCAAACACTATTCCATTGCTGCTTCCGCTGATCCTCGTCGAAGAACGAGCTCAACATATGCCGCAATTCCTCGAGCACGTAATCCTGGGGCAGGGGCAGCTTCTCGAGCCCAATTCGCATCACAGCTATCAATACGCGGATCCGGGGCAAAGAATGACCGAATCAGATAAGCTGGAATTTCGTTCTGACAGAACCGATGCTTTGGCGTCGGGCATTGGAACATTTAGACCACAGAGCACATATCTGACAGTTTTGGCTGGAGTGCCTTGGTCTCGTCGTCGATCGCGTCGCCGGTCAGGTCAAACTGGAATACCCAAAGAATATTAGACGAGAGAATTATTTTTAGTGTGTTCAAATTAACAAAAACTAACCTTCTCATTCAGCTCGATAAAGCCGCTCGAAATCCGCCCCTCCATGAACCGATTGAAGATTTGTTTGACATCCCCGAACTCGTTCAATAATTATTTCAGATAAGGGATGTTGCCTGTGAACAAAAAATAGAAGTCAATTAAATAACTCGATCTGCTTGTCAAAAGACACCACTCACCGTTAATAACACAGTCCGTGGCAATATGCAAAATGATGACATCGTGCACCTGTGACCATTGCTTCTTTTTGAGCAGAAACTTGCATCACAGAATTAGTTCCACAACACTGGTAGTTGTTGAAGAAGTGAAATAAAAACAGGAAGTGGGTTATATCTATGGTATAACCGCAATGGTGACGTAGGACTATCGTTGATTCAGTGATCATTTGTTTGGAGTTGAAGATGAATATTTGAGGCACTTCGAAAACGAGAGCTCTTTCGCTTGCATGTTATTTTCAATGCCAAGAGGAACTGGCAGATTATTTTGCAGCAGCGATATCTTTCCGGATTCTTCTCGAAGTCCACCACCAGTGGTTAATGCTAACTCGATAACCACCTGTTAATTGCACTTGATTGAAAAACCACAAAATCAATTGTATTTGGTCGCAGTATTATATGGATAGAAAACGTTAAAATCAACTCTTTCGAATGTAATTTGCAATTCCAAGGGGAACTGATAGATTATTTTTCAGCAACGGTCACTTCTTTCCGGATTCTTCTCGATAATCAGCAAACGTAAAGAGTTGCGCGCGTGTGTGTGTGTGTGTGTGTGTGTGTGTGTGACGGTTGCTCCGATGTCTCAAGCGGAACCAATTTTCGATGCTGGTATTCTCTCGGTCGTTTTCTCTTCTCTTAATGATAATGAATCCCTTGATCCCTCGCCGTCCAGCTCGTTCAACTCGTTCAGTAACAATGTTGTCTTGTCGATGTTCTCACGAAAAATGAATGCGTTTCTTCTTCTTCTTCTTTGTTTTTAAGAGGCTTTAAACTTTGCAGTTCATTCGCCTCTAGCCCAGTGAAGAGCCACAATAAAACCAGCCCAGAGGGGGCTGGCGAAAGGGAAACCAAAAACAAAAAATCACCCATCAGATCTGTCCGCTCGACTCTCGATTCAAGAAGAAGGTAGGAAGGAATCCTATGCTTCATAAGATATTTAATATAAGCTGTAAAGGGAAGTAAATATTTACTGATCCGAGGACCAAAGCGGTAACGAAGCACAATTGCCCTAGACTTCAAGTGAAAGGCGTGTTCCGAAAACAAAAAACACAAAAAGGCCCTTTTCAGGAGGATAGGAAGGAAAGGAGTGGAAAGGATCTGGGTGGGATTAAAATGAATGGATGAGGGAGGAGTGACATGGGTAGGAAAAGGGGAAGGAGTGGGAAGGTATGGCTTCTGAAATTGTAAATTAGTTAGTTGGCATTTGTCAGTATTTTATTCATTTTTTTATATGTATATATATTTTATTTAATTTTATTTTATTTTATATGTACATGTATACACATATACATATTTATATGTATTTAAAAAGTATTGAGTGTCAGGAATCGCCATCCATCCCACTGAGTGAAATGGAGGACAACTCCCGGCCTTTAGAGTAAAATATAATATTAGACTAGGATCCGCCACTCACCCTACCATCTCCAAAAATAAGGTGAAAGTCAGTTTCCGGTCTTACGATTATGATGTGAAAGTTATTTAAAGAAATAATTCGATTAAATATAATATAGATGCCTAGAGACCGCCCTCCGTCCTACCTCTCCCTCAATAAGGCGGTGGCTCCAGGTCTTTCGATTTGATGGAAAGTATGGTGAGAAATAGATAACATATATCTAGCATGAGAGATTTGGAGCATCATTCGCTCTACCCTCTTCAATAATAAAGCGGATGATAACTCCTGGCCTCTCAATTTAACTAAGATAATCGTAGAATTGTTGTAAGAATGCTGAAAAGTAAAGGTTATAATAATGTAATGATTACAGCGTAGGTTTAATGAAAGAAATTATTTATTTGTTCTATTATTACCCTTTGGGGGGCTAGAATTTTTCCTGTTGTGAGTGTTGTTAGTGTTGATGTTATTTTTGGTTGGAGTAGATTGGCTTGAACTGTCAGCCTGTGATTGTTGATTATTAGTGTGTGAGTGTCTATTGCTAGCGTGTGTGTTTTGGTTGTTGTGAGTGTTGGTTCTTTCAGTTGTATGTTCGTTTCGTGTACGTTTCCTTTGACTTTCTTTAGTTTGTTTATTTTCCTCATCAGAAGACTTATGTTTTTCTGAAGATGTTCCCTTGTTTGAAATTTTCCTTTTATTCTTTTTCTTCATTTCTATATATTCCATTGAATTGTCCGAATCCTCATTAGTTTCCCTATTCTGTTCTTCTTCGGTTTCCATATTTTTCTGTTCCTCTTCTTCATCTTCTGATACTTCCGAATCTTCTTCCGATTCTTCATTTGAGTTAACCGATTTATCTTCGGAATGGACGGATGGGCTCTCATCCTGAGGGGAATTATTAGAAGTGCATTGGCATTTGCACTGTGTGCAGCCGCCAACAGCATATTTAGCAATGTCCAGTCTGTCTTTAAGGACACTGGTAGGTAGTTTCATTATTCTGGAAATTGAAGATTTCTCGGGCTTCCTTGTAGGAAATTCCCTGGTCAATACGTATTTTGGTAATTTTATTTTCAATTATCCATACTGGGCACATCCTACTAGAAGAGGAATGATTACCCTTGCAGTTGACACAATATGCAGAAGAAATTTTATTTCCTGACTTTTTTATTTGGTGCTCTTGGTCGCAATTAATGCATAGTGGATTGTCACGCATACACCGTTTAGTGGTGTGTCCAAAGCGGAAGCATTGAAAGCATTGCATGGGATTTGGATTAAAATTCCTTGCCCCAGCACGAATGAAACCGAAGTAGATAAATTCGGGGATTACTGTTCCGCGAATTGTCAAAATAAGCGTCGGAGTTAGTATAATTGCATCATTATCTTTTCTGGTAATTCGCTTGACGTTGATCACTTTCTGATCTGCAAGCTCCTTTGCCAGTTCAGACTCGGTTAAATCTAAAACATCACGGCAAGTGATAACGCATTTGCGTTGGTTGAGTACCGGATGGCTAATTATCTCAATTGGAGTGTTGTCAATCAATTTAGTAATTTCAAGAAGCTTACCTAAATGTTCCTGGTTTCGTACTGGAAGGATGTATTGGATCCTGTTCTTGTCGTCTCTTTGAGGTCTGGCCTCATTTAAAGATGATTTGATCGTTTTGCTGACAGTAAACGGGTTGGTGGGGAGGACATTGTCCCCTTTAGCTCGAAGAAGTAAAATTTCCAGAGGAACACACTCCGGATCAATCCACCTTGGGAGGGGCGGCCTGGTAGACTTCCCCTGATACAGATTGGTAGATCGGCCTCCTGGAGGCCCGGAGCTACTGGAAGGCATTTTGTCGCCTGGCTATACCCTGGGTATAGCCGGCAAAATGGTCAAACTGTTCACTAGAACTCTTGTGAGAAAGGCTAATACTTCTGGATGTGACCAGGAAAAAGCCCTCACTGGGAGAAAACACACGAAATAAGCACAAGAGCACAAACAGTAAGTGTCCTTACTTTCACTTTTCTACCTATGATCTTCAGCCTATCAGACTATTTTCCTAGAAATAGTTCACATTAATTTTCTTTTTATTTTCCTATTTCACTTTTCTTCCTAACTTCTTATCGCACTCACTTTTCATGTCCCAAAACACAAATGCTAGCAACGTGAAAAACCCCTAATCACTGCCGCGAGAACGTTCTGAAACCTGCAAAAAGTAGCGTGGGGAACGCTAAAAAGCGCGCCCCTTTTTCGCCGTTAAATAGATGCAACGGATGATGGAAGAGATGTGGGAGAACGAGAAATTAACCGCCGTTGCGGCAAAATGTAATCCTTATGATGATTTTGTCCTTCTGCTGCTCTGCAAAGCTGTTACAAAATCTTGTTAGCACATATAATAAGCCTTAAGAAAGGCTGTAAGCAGAAAACTCCTATTTTTCTATACTCTTTTCCAAGGGGCGCCAAAAACACGACCGAATCGGTTGAATGTCAGTAGCACCTTGAATGCGTTTCACCACCACAATATCCCTTAAGTATGCTTTTTGTCCGTGACTGAATCGAAAGAAGGTGTGGTTTACGATGGAAATTTGGAAGGCAAACTAGAGGCAAATGAACTCTTTGAGTTTGAAACTTTCGGCGACTGAGCAATAATTGAAAATTATATGATTTTAGCGATGCGAAACATTTTCCATTGCGCGCGCGAACTGTATTCGATACGAAAATATTCTACTGATGGGGGAGAATAATCTTCAGAAGCTTTCCTGCTAATTAGATGCACTTGATTGAAAAATCACAAAACCAAATGTATTCGATCGCAGAAGTACTATGTGGATAGAAAACATTAAAAAAAACTCTTCCGCTTGAACATAATTTTCAATTCCAAGGGAACTGGCAGATTATTTAGCAGTAACGATGACATCATTCCGGATTCTTCTCGAAGTCCACCACCAGTGGTTAATGCTAACTTGATAACGACCTGTTAATTGCACTTGATTGAAAAAACACAAAACCAACTGTATTTGATCGCAGTTTTACATAGATAGGAAACATTAAAATAAACATTTTCACGTGAATGTATTTTTCAATTCCCAGGGAAACTGGCAGATTATTTTTCAGCAACGATTGAATCTTTCCGGAATTCTCTCGATGCTGAATGGCATCCAAACGAAAAAAAATCCGTGCGTGTATGTGTGTGTGGCGGCTGCTTCGATGTCTTCCCGGGGAACCGTTTTTCGATGCTGATACTCTCTTGGTCACCTTCTCTTCTCCTCCTGCCTCCTGCCTCCTGGCTTTTCTGCCCACCCTCACAGTTCCAAACAAACTGCATGTCTTTCAGGTCAGGTCAGGCTAGGTAATGAATCCCTCGATCCCTTGATTCCTCACCGAAAAAGAATAATTTTCAGAAGCTTTCCTGTTAATTGCGATCGATTGAAAAATCACAAAACCAAATGTATTTGGTTGCATTGTTATATGGATAGAAAACATTAAAATAAACTCTTTCTCATCAATGTATTTTTCAATTCCCAGGGGAACTGACAGAGTATTTTTCAGCAACGATTAGTTCTTTCCCGATTTTCCTCGATACTCGAAGCCCACCAGTGGTTAATGCTAACTCGATAACCACCTGTTAATAGCACTTAATTGAAAAATATTTGGTCACAGTGTTACATGGATAGAAAACATTAAAATGAACTCTTTCGCATGAATATATTTTTCAGTTTTCAGGGGAACTGGCAGATTATTTTTCAACAACGATTGAATCTTTCCGGAAATTTCTCGATGCTGAATGGCATCCAAACGAAAATAGTTCCGCGCGTGTATGTGTGTGTGTGTGTGTGTTGGCTGCTCCCATGTTTCAAGCGGAACCGTTTGTGGCATCACTCACCTCCTGATGGATTCCCTTTCGGCCTAAGGTGCACAAACAGGCTCTTGGTGACACCGTTCATCCGCGCTTTCATGATAAACGAAGAGCTTCACCACAACATCGACAACATGCTCCAATCGCTGTTCAATTATAACTGAGTGAATTTCCGAGTGGCGCTCGCTTATATACCGATTGGTGATTTTAATAACCTGTTTTGAAAGCAATTTTAAGACTATTGAAACAAGTTTTTGGATCAAAAAGTAACAAGTATATAACGCGTAGACATTTTATCTTTCGAATGATGTGTTAATCATACCATTTCGTTCAGCTGTTTAGGAGCTATTAACGCTCAAAATCTCGGTCTCCGGCGTAACGCTTTCGTTTTCGAAACTTTGATTTTACACCCCGGTATATAAATGAAAGACGTAGTCCTACGTCAAAATTTCAGCATCCATATCACTTGCAAATTATCAACTGGTTTCAAAATCAACAAACAAACGTCAATAGTGCACACATAATATTACATTAGACGAAAAATTGCCTGAATTGTACTAATACTAACAGACATGACAAACAACTGTCAATTCGCTTTCATGGCATGGAGTTTCGTGCTCCGCTTTTGGGAAATGATAGTGATAATGGATTTTCAGGTGCATTAAACACATATCTTAAAATAAAAACTATGAATGAAAATTAACTTCTTCTCATGAAATGTGTTCTTTATGTAATAAAGTAATACGTTCTTTTGCAAGTTGGGAAACCTCCTGAACAATAATTGTGTCTGATAATGATTGTATATTACAATGATGAGTTTTAGTTAAAATATCAAGAAAACTATACAAAAATGGTTAAGGAAGAATCAATACCACAGGTTCTGAGCAATCAAATAATATGAAGTAAAAGTTTTCATTAAAAATTTAAACAACTTAAAACTGTCTTGAGGTGTGATAATCTTATAGAGAATGATTTGCTTTCCCAAAACGATGTCTCCACCAGACGTCGACACTATTCTACGGTCATCGCGTATAATGCTTGTCCGGTCACCGGACATTGCAGTCGCTGTAGACGGCTGCATCACGGCGCCGTAAAAAGGTTGGTCCGATCGAAATTTGCCATTTGGGTTTCAAACCGGTCCGGCAGAAACCGGATAATGTGTAATCGGCCTTAGGGTCACCATGAAAAAACCTGTTTTTTTGTTTTGACTTTTATATTTCAAATTCTACATGCAAACTATCCTTAGAAGAGTAAGCTTCTAGAGCTTACTAATACAAATATTTTGCGATGCAGAACTTGTTAATATCTCAACACTACTTAAAGTTATTGTGTGTCGTTGAGCGTCCGCGGGATAATCGGAGACTACCCGAAGCCGAACGGTGACTGCCTGCTGATAAGTGGTGAAAAATGTATCGAGTGCCCAGCCTACTTGATCGCTAAACTGACGATACCCGTGTTGCCACAACTGGGCATGCCAAATATCTTTTGACGTAGGACTACGTCTTTCATTTCTCTACCGGGGTGTAAAATCAAAGTTTCGAAAACGAAAGCGTTACGCCGGAGACCGAGATTTTGAGCGTTAATAGCTCCTAAACAGCTGAACGAAATGGTATTATTAACACTTCATTCTATAGATAAAATGTCTACGCGTTATATACTTGTTACTTTTTGATCCAAAATCTTGTTTCAATAGTCTTAAAATTGCTTTCAAAACAGGCTATTGAAATCACCAATCGGTATATATGCGAACGCCACTCGGAAATTCACTCAGTTATAATTGAACAGTGATTGGAGCATGTTGTCGCTGTTGTGGTGAAGCTCTTCGTTTATCATGAAAGTGCGGATGAACGGTGTCACCAAGAGCCTGTTTGTGCACCTTAGGCCGAAAGGGTATCCATCAGGAGGAGAGTGATGCCACAAACGGTTCCGCTTGAAACATCGGAGCAGCCAACACACACTCATACACGCGCGGAACTATTTTCGTTTGGATGCCATTCAGCATCGAGAAATTTCAGGAAAGATGCAATCGTTGTTGAAAAATAATCTGCCAGTTCCCCTGAGAACTGAAAAATACATTCATGCGAAAGAGTTCATTTTAATGTTTTCTATCCATGTAACACTGCGACCAAATATTTTTCAATTAAGTGCTATTAACAGGTGGTTATTGAGTTAGCATTAACCACTGGTGGGCTTCGAGTATCGAGGAAAATCAGGAAAGAACTAATCGTTGCTGAAAAATACTCTGTCAGTTCCCCTGGGAATTTAAAATTTCATTGATGAGAAAGAGTTTATTCTAATGTCTTCTATCCATATAACAATGCAACCAAATACATTTGGTTTTGTGATTTTTCAATTGATCGCAATTAACAGGAAAGCTTCTGAAAATTATTCTTTTCGGCGAGGAATCAAGGGATCGAGGGATTCATTACCTAGCCTGACCTAATCTGAAAGACATGCAGTTTGTTTGGAACTGTGGGGGAGGGCAGAAAAGCCAGGAGGCAGGAGACAGGAGAAGAAAAGAAGGTGACCAAGAGAGTATCAGCACCGAAAAACGGTTCCGATTGAGACATCGGAGCAGCCACCACACACACATACACGCGCGGAACTATTTTTGTTTGGTTGCCATCCAGCATCGAGAAGATTCCGGAAAGATATTATCGTTGCTGAAAAATAATCTGCCAGATCCCTTGGGAATTGAAAATTACATTCAAGCGAAAGAGTTTATTTTAACGTTTTCTATCCATATAATACTGCGACCAAATACAATTGATTTTGTGGTTTTTCAATCATGTGCAATTAACAGGTGGTTATCGAGTTAGCATTAACCACTGGTGGTGGACTTTGAGAAGAATCCGGAAAGATATCGCTGCTGCAAAATAATCTGACAGTTCCTCTTGGCATTGAAAATAACATGCAAGCGAAAGAGCTCTCGTTTTCGAAGTACCTCAAATATTCATTTGGTCAATCATTCAGAATGGATTCAGATTCAACTTCAAACAAATGCTCACTGAATCAACGATAGTCCTACGTCACCATTGCAGTTATACCATAGATATAACCCACTTCCTGTTTTTTTTCTAAAAAAAAGGATTGAATGAAAAGAGACGAAAAAAAAGTTTCAATGTATTTTCCTCCACAGAAAACATTTGAACCACCTTTGAGATGTATGGGCTAATTGGTGACATTTAACGAACAAAATATCGAGTCAAGTTCTGTTCTCCATACGGTCGTCCCGAGCCCGTACTTGTTCTGCTCGCTCGTCCCGATCCGCAAATAATTTCACTTCAATTTTTACACAACACAGTCGTCCTGATCCGCACTCTTATCATTATAATTTTTTTCACGCGGTCGCCCCGATCCGCAAATATTTTTACTTCCATTTTTACACCACACGGTCGTCCCGATCCGCATTTCTTTCCATTTTCTTTTGTACCCATCCGGTCGTACCCATACGACCATACCCGTTTGTGCGGTCGTCTCGATCCGCGTTTATCCACTTTTATTCTATAGTTTTATCGTACGGTCGTCTTATCCGTGCTTATTATAAAAATTTTATTTACTTTTACCTTGCGTCCAAAATGGACCATGATAAGTTGGAACGCGGAACTATCATGAGTTTAATGTGCGGTTTCGCTTCTCGAACTATCTACAACTAATTTATGAAACACTAAATTGAATGAATTACATATAAACATTTGGAAAAAAGGGTCTTGATACACGTGATATGTGGGGGAATGGTTTGATACTCGCAAAATGGACACTACATACTAGGATTTAATATACGAAACAATAACATCTAGGATACTATTTTAGACGCTTTAATTTCAAAATAGAACAACTCAAAACGGCTACTAACAAGCTTTATGGGGTCATTCAAATATTCAAATGTTACGTAGCGCACTCAGAAAGGGAGGAGGGGATGCCTTGTGTAAACTTGTTTAGAAATAAATCCTAATAAATCTACATAAACATTTTTAGGCAAATCATCATTTCTAGATAACAGGGAGTCTAAAATAGTAAAAAAATGCGTATCGTAATATTTGAACGACCGCTTAACAAGTTTTACTTGTATCATGTCTGTGTACTCATAAATCATACTGAGGAACAAAATATGAATGATTCCAATTTTTTTTATTTATCATTTCACATTCATACAGCAATCATCGACAAGTTATGTCCGGCATCTGCAGCAATGTTTAGAAAAGAGTCGATTTTCACTGGTTTCACCTTACCCCATGATTGAAAAAAACATGGTGTGAGCATATAATCGAGTCCGCGCTGTATTACACTACTCCTCCAAATCTTACTTGTACCATAATCGTTTTTTGCCAATTTCCGTTTTATACAGTCTATCTCAAAATTAAGTATACACCTCGTGCTGGTTTGTTATTTTTCAGTTTTTCGGGGTTAAAAAGTAAATAACTAAATGCGACTTATATTTATCGTAAAATCGATCCATTTTACACTCATGTAGGGATAAAAAAATAAATAAAATGTTCACATTTCTCCTCCATATTTGAAACACAAACAAAAAATCTCCAATTAAGGCGTGGCAAAATTGAGTATACAGTTTAAGTTTTTCTTAAAAGTAAAATTGAATTAGTTCAGAAATGTTAACAGATAACAAAAATCAATTTCCCTGGTATGTGGTAAGACCCCCTTTTGGCGACCAGCAGTTCCTGCAAGCACCGAGGCGAGATTTCTGGCCACTGTAGACGGAAGTGCCTCCCAGATCTCCGTAATCGTCGTTTTGAGTTCCGCTTCGTTCCCTGGATTTTTATTCTTCAGATAGTTCTTGATTTCCCACTGTAGATACTCAATAATGTTCAAGTCCGGTGATTGCGGAGGTATTATGTGTTGATTGGGACACTATAGAGCAGGCATATCCTCACCATGAAGTCAGTTTGCTTCGGGTCATTTTTTTGTCGAAAGTAGTAATCACAATAGAGACCTGATTTCTGAACGGGAGAATGCAAGTTACGTTTCAGGAAGATTTATTAAGCCATTAAGCAATTAAGCCATTTTGTCCATCGCCGAATTGATAAACTCCATAGTTACAATACCAGAAGCCACCAATGTACCATACATCAACTGACCACTAGCGCCGTGTTTTACTTTGGTTACCTAATGCTGAATCTTGAGCACCGGAGGAGATCCTGGTTTCCTCCACGCCATCTGGCTTCCATCCGATTCAAAGAGATTGGTTTTCGGCTCATCCGTATGAAACACCCTGTTCCAGAACTCCTTAGGTCTGTTTATATATGCCTTAGCAAACTGTAGTGGTTTTTTCATATTCACCTTTGATATGAAAAACTTTTCACGGCCAACACGACCTCTCAGATTGGTCCTGTATGCTCTGCCGTGATCTCGCAAAGTGACACAAGCGCAAAAATTGACATTTTACTTTTTATTGTATAGATCGATAAAGAATGTCAAATCCTTTCAATAGACTGCGAAGTTTTACAGAAATGTGAAAAATTATAAGAGGTTGTATCTAGGACACGACCGCATATTTTCGACGTAGAACTACCCAATTATATTAAGCAATCCACTTGTTTACCACTTTGAATATTTTTTTAGAATGCATCGAAGTTTTTGTAATAGATTATGTTATTCGTTACAAATAAATTTGATAAACATCTCTTTACGTTTGATATGATGGCTGGGACTACCAAAATATGTGAACGGGAAAATTGTCAAGAATCATTGTATTTTACATTTCCCTCTGAAATTATTGCTCATATCATGTTTACGTAGTTCTTGAACCGCGAAAGTTCATTCACCTCTAGTATCTGAAATGACGATTTTCCCAGGCTTCTCAGTCTAAAAGTGCGTTTTAGGGAAACATATTCTGGTCTGCACAACGACAAGCGAGAACAAAAGTATTCAACACCGAAAAATACCCCCGACTTGCATGTATTTCCATAACGGATTCCCCCAGGCACATTAATTTTGAAGTCCGTGTTAGGGAAACAAAGCTCGGTGGGAACAAAAATACCCCCGACTTGCATGTATATTTGCAAAGCGGATTTCCACAGGTACATCGATTTTGAAATCTGTGTTGGGGAAGCCGTAAATCGGGCCAATCAACCCTTGGCAGTAAGGGCGTTTAGATAACGCTTGACATTTTACAGTTATTCAATTGTTCATCTCATGAAAAATAACATTTTATTAATTGTGATAGACGCGTAGAAATATTTTCTATCAATTGATGCAAACATCTTTCCGATCTGTTAAGAGATGTTCGAGTTATGAGCATTCGAAATACGGGTAGGGTTAGCACACAAATCGGCAGAACAAATGTATGGGAAAAAGGAAGTTCTTACAGTTTTCATGAATTCAAACCATTTAGAGATTAGCTAATTGTAATGTATAGCATATCAAACAAATCTTAGTGAATTTCCAATTCGATTGGTATGCAAATCATGAGAAATCGTTCACAGTGAAAATAGTTATTAACGTTAACTTTATTTCATAAAAACGTGACCTGTTTTCTGATTTGGCACCCTTCCTGAAAGACGTAGTTCTACGTCAAAAATTACCCCATAAAAGCTTCGTAACGGAGTGGCGTAAGCGCCATTTCTCTTATAATGTGCCGTAATTTGAATGTGATGCTTGATCTGTTCTGATGGCAATAGAATGAACGAGCAAGGACAGCAAATTTCACATAACAGCATCTTCCGTACTGGACGTTTAGCACAATGAGAGTTACATGCCATCTGTCCTGTAAAAAAACATTTTTCCTAAAATCTCGTCATGCCAAATATTTTAATCAAAAACAGTCGATCCTCATGCAGTGCTACATTTATAACAGCAATTTTGTTTTAGAACTACAGATCATGTACTTAGAAGCTATGTTTAAAAGTCTCGTCAAAGATTGAAATTCATAAAATCAAAATAAAATCAAGGGTAAATGTCGGATTTGGTGAACAGCTGCACTCTTCTCAATTTTCCATCGAGACGCATCTTATAACAAAACTTAAAATATCCTCGCGAAAACTGTATTTGCTTTACATCGGATAATTTCTGATAATTTTCATATTCAACACGGATGTTTCCAATTGCATTTTGGATTCGAAAATTCGGTGCTGTCCATAATTGTTAAAATCGTTTTCTCAACTACGTTAGCCTGCTCGACGCATGCTACAAAGTTGGAAAATGTGTAGAACTTTTCTCCATAGTGCAACCTCATGCTACGCTCAACGGCGGCATTTTGTAGAAAATAATTGGAAACAGATTCTCGCATATATTGATGGATGAACGCCAATCTGTTGTGGAAACAGCGATTAAAATTTGCTGTTTCCACAACAAACTGGCGTTGGTAACATAGCTTAAATAAGACTGCATTTTTTCAAAAATCAAGCCGATGGCAATGTTTTTCCATCAATTGTACACAATTTGTACAGATCAGATTTTCCTAATGTACGCGTATAGCTGTCAACCAAAGCGTCATGTCGTTAGTTGAATGTCTGCCATTTTACAATATGGATCGTTTTAGCATCGCACAACGTGTTAATTTTGTTAAATTATACTATAAAAATAATGAAAAACCGGCAAATGTTTTTCGACCATTACGGACGGATTTTGGTCGTCATGGACGGCCTACAGAGCACATAATCGCTAATGTAGTGCGTAAATTCGAACAAACTGGATCCGTAGCGGATATTGTGAGACCTATGCATCATCGAAATGTGCGTTCGGCCGAAAATATTGCTGCCCGAATGTTTCGATTCCACGGCGTGCTCAGCAATTGGGCTTGTCAAACACATCATTGTGGTGAATTTTGCATTTGGAATTGCACCTACATCCATATAAAGTCCAACTGGTACAAAAATTAGAGCGTGGTGACCATGGAATGCGTCGGGCATACGTCGATTGGGTGAACGAACAACAGCAGCAAAATGCTGAATTTTCGCATCAAATTTTCTTCAGCGATGAGGCACATTTCGAGCTCGGTGGCTATGTGAACACCCAAAATTTACGTATATGAGGTTCAGAAAATCCACACGTGATTGTTGAGAGGCCATTGCATCTGCCAAAAGTCACTGTTTGGTGCGCATTATGGTCTGGTGGTGTCATCGGGCCGTATTTCTTTGAAAATGAGGACGGCGAGACGGTAACTGTGAATGGTGAGCGCTATGGCCACATGTTAACCGATTTTTTTCCACAAATTGAAGATATGGATACGGATGACATGTGGTTTCAGCAGGACGGCGCCACGTACTACACAACACAACCGAACATGGCCATATTGCGAACGAAATTTGAGGGACGCATAATTTCGCGTTTTGGTGATGGCAATTGGCCGTCCAGATCATGCGAATTGAACCCGCTAGACTATTTTTGTGGGGTTATGCGAAAGACCGTGTCTATGCCAACTCTCCGCAAACTCTTGAACATTTGAAAGACAACATTCGTGAAGTTATGACCGAGATACCGCCCCATATGTTCCGAAAAGTCATCGAAAATTACCTGTTCCGGATCAAGGTGTGCGAGGAAGCCCTAGGTGGACATTTGAATGATGTTGTATTTCACACATAATGGCATACATAAACCAAACTTTAATTTAAAATAAAAGTTTCATCGAAATTCGAATTCTAAGTGTGTTTTATTTCAATTTACTTTCGGAATTTAAAGTTGGAAAACCCTGTACATGCGATTTTGTGAAAAGTCCCGTACTGAAAATTCTTCCCTCTGGCGCTTGCGTCACATCGCGAGATTACGGCAGAGCTGCTCTCCTGACAGTGTCTGCGCAGACACGTCTCCCAATGATGCCGGCTACTTCGGTAGTCAATGTAGGAATGTTTGTTTTAGGGTTCTTTCGCAATTTTCGAACTATTACCGATTCATCATCAGAAGATTGGATCCGTTTGCGTTCTCTGCCGGGAGATTTTCCATAATTCCTTCGTATTTCCATTTGTTTATGATTTTCTTTACTGTAGAGTGAGTTTTTCCGACAGCAGCTGCTATTTCCCGCAATGTCTTTCCTCAACAAGTTTTACTTATTATCATTGTACACGTACAATATATATTTTTCAAACATCTACAAAAAATAAACACCAATACTGCCCAAGCAGCCAATCACTGATGAAAAAAAGTACGCTAATTCGCAAAGATCTTACTGAACATGTTAATTTGTTTGGAGAAATTTACACCCTTATTATTGTTAACGGCCGTATCTGCTTTCGTTCGAACGCTATGATTCGAACACGTTCGGAGAAGGTATCATTGGTTTCATTTGAATCCGTTCTAACGAGACTTTTTTCGAACTTAAAAGTGTCGAAATAATCAGTTCCAAGATTTCATGCAACACTCAAATATCATGGAAGCTTTCATCGAAGCAACGATGAAAGCGTCACCATACGTATATGGCTGATGGTGCGACGAACATGTTAAGCGAGTGTCTTCTGGGATTCGGGAACATGATATCAATATTAGGAGAATGACAGCGACTATAATGCGAGGACTTATTGAGACCTTATTGAGGCATTACATCGCATCACAAAAATGAAACGAAATCACATATGAATAATCTCCATGACTCGTATTCTCAATTCTCAATGATTCAATTCTTTTTATACCAGATTGAGCAGTAGAGCCAACATGTCAAGACGGATAAAACCTAGCACCTAGAATGGTTTCAACGGCTTAGGATATACAGTGACTCAAACTCGTAACCGTACTCCACCAAGCAGATCTCTCTAATGGTTTTTATTTCTCTAAGAATGGCGAATGTATGTGCTAACGTATGAAAATTGACTCAAACCCATAATCGTACGCTGGTTGAAATCACTACTCGATTTCGAAAGCGTTGGCCAATTTCCGAATTCCATCATTAGTATGGTATCCCTTGTTTATTGCAACTATCTTTAGCTGTCTTTGGTCATATATACGAGTTTTTTGGTGTATTCGGAAGGAATATTTATCCATCAAGTGGTTTTTAAAATAGTTATTTTAGAAATTTAATGGTTTCCAAATTTTCTATACAAATAACTTCCTCTGTTTTTTACTGGGATTGATTTTGGAAGATATATCGCCGAGTAGCAGTTGTACACTCCATTTTGCGATAGACTGTATGCAATTCCTTCAATTTAGTCTTTCATAAATCAGTTGTAGATAGTTCGAGAAGCAAAACCGCGCATTAAACTTATGATAGTTCCACGTTTCAACCTACCCCGCTCTACGAGACACATTGAAACAATACATATGAAAACTAAACATTTAAAAATACGATATTATTGGAACAACTAGTGTGAATCTCTATTTTTGACATAGAAGTAAAGTCTTTCATTAAGGGTGCCAAATCAGAAATCACGTTTTTATGAAATAAAGTTGACGTTAATAACTATTTTTGCCGCGAACGGATTTTGCCGATTTATACACCAAACAAATCGGAAATTCCCTAAGATTTGTTTCATATGCTATACATTACAATCCCATAGTGTATATGGTTTAAATTGATGGAAATTGGAAGCATTCCTATTTACTCATACATTTGTTCTGTCCATTTGTGTGCTTTCCCGAACAGAGCAGTCAATAACGAGCAACTTATCGACGGGCAATGAAGGGGAACTCGTAAGATGTAAAGTCTCCGTGAACAATGGAAAAGAAGAAGAACGAAGGGGAATATTCTCCTAGACTATAAACAGTGGATCTCGCTGAGGCAAACTTTCATTCTTCGTGAGGAAATCGACTGAAGAACATCGTTGCTGGGCGAGCTGGACGGCGAGGGATCGAATACCTTTCTCAAGGCAATGGGGGTGGAGGAGCAATATTATGGATAAGTAGAGTTTTCCAAGGGCCTTTTTGAAGGTTAGAGACGAATGAACTGAAGAAGTTTAAAGTATCAAGCAAGGAAGGAAAGCAAACATTCAGTATCGTTCTGTATTCAAAGCAATGAATATCGCTTGTTCTTTCTTGTGTTGTGTCATCACATGTCTTCGTTTCGGATTGGGCTGTAGATCAAATTACTCACTCGCTGATGTCTCTGGCGTTGCATCAAACTAACGCAATTGCATTAAGGTTCTGAGCTACACAATTGTGTGGGGAATCATCAAGCTAGGCTATCGTCAGCTCACCAAGAAAATAAATATTCAGAAATTTTGTCAGTGGTTTAGTTTCGCATGACGGTAGGAAAACTGTCTCCACAAGCTGTCTTCAAGCATTCGATATATGGATATTTGTGTGCGTACGTGCGTGCTTCATAACCCGTACGCAAAAATAGTGCATCTTCGCTACGCTGAAACCCCATTTGTATCTGCTCCCGTGTCCATTGGCCCTGTAACGTTGCAACAATAGCCCATTTTTTTGAGCTATTATTGACGATTGGTTGGTGTTGCAAATTATGCAGTCGTAATGATAAATATAAACAAGGAGGGGAGATAGTGGGAGGGAAATATTTACGCTAGGGTATCTCTGCTGAAGCAAATATTCAGCCTTTTTCCAAGCAGTTAACATTGTTTGTTTTCTGTCATCAATGCATTGAACTGACGCTATGGTGAAGCAGGTGTTAAGGTTGTACACCAAAAAATTATTTGGGGAATACCAAGTTATTCAATAAGTTATATTATGTTATTAATTTATTTGGGCTCGCGTGCCAGTCGCAAAGCTGCTTTCAACTAGGATTGCATTTGCGCTAATCTTGATCATATTGAAGCAGTGCTACTCTTTTCGAGGTTGTTGAGATTAACAGATAGAGTTTATTTCGTTTATTTTGTCACCAAGAAAGAAAATTTCGTTCTGAAATTTTGTATGTGATTTGGTTTCGCTTGCCAGTAGCAAAACTTTCTCCATTAAGGATGACAGCTGCGCTTATCTCGAGCATGTATTGTTCTGCGAGCACAAGAATGAATCATCAAACAATTATCGTCAAATGATTCTACAATGAAGAAACATTTCAGGGCTACCAAACTGGTAGAATGGTTATTTCAAAATTTTCGTAACACTTTAAAATAATATCCGTTATAAACAAGCGACTTGAATTGAACTACAGCGAAGTTCTTCGTCAACAATGCGGTCGTGTCTTAAACACAACCTCCTGTAATTTTTTCTCGAAAGTCATCTGTCATAGTGTTTTTTTAAGATAACTTTCAAGTTGAACTTCGAAAAAATCGTTTCAACTTGCCCCGGTGTACCTTATAAATTAATTGGACAGCCTCATAAACTGATCTATGATCAGATTTTTCAAATTCTGGAAGCATATAAAAAAAAAAGAAATCAATGAAATACAAGGGAAATATTGATTACTCTGGTTGGTTCTGATATATATGTTGAAAATGCATTAAAAGGTTGCACCCTGTGTTTGTAACACTTCAGATGTTAATGAATTAAACGCTAAAACGAGCCGTATGAGCCTTATCAATCCATATAAAAGTGAACCTACATCTGATGATGTATAGTTCTCAGCTCAATAATAGCGATTAGAAACAAGTAATAATACATTAAAAATGAAAACTGTATTTCTGTTGATCTTAGTGCTGTTGAAGATTATCGACCTTGTTCATTCCAATGAAATGGGAGCTGTCCGTTTCGACGAATTACCACATCCAATTTGTTTCACACTTGCTAACGGCCTACATCGATATGTAGTCGACTCGGCCCTGTTTTGGCGGAAAGATCCGCAGAAAAGACGAATCTTCCGCTTCGATCCCGGTGATCGCGAAGTCCCGGATGCGGCTATGTGGGTTGTAACGTCGGAAAATCCCACGTCTACGGACGTTTACGTAATGAGTATGCGTAGCTCGGGGTTCATGTACGCCAGTGCAGATGGTGACAACGTCAGTGGTGTGTGTCGAAGTGTGTTTTTACGAAAAGATGCCAGAGAAAAACTGGGAGACCGAGCCAAATTCCGTTTCTTTCGAAATAACACAAGTGGGGCATTTCACATCGGGAATGTGGCCACTGGGGAACGATTGGTGAACACACGATTTATGTACAATGATAAATTGGGTGTTGTATGTTTGGATCAGACGCTCACCATATCTCCTGGAACGGAAAAAAATTTCGAGTTCTGGCTCAACTCCTGTGACGACGAATATATTTGGAATAAAGAAAGGGCTAGGCATTGGGGAGGCCAATAATATGTTCTACTATTTCTTACATTTATTTATTGAATTTAGAAAATCTGATGTAATTGTGCTTACAATATCTAAACATTTGCTTTGAATGTTTCTAATAAAGTCGTTGCTCGACGTGATTGCTCGTTGTCAGCTAACATTAGGGCCATTATGTGCAACAAGAGACGACGGCCTTCTATACCATTGAGCTGATTATTCCGTTTCATAAGAGAGTATAATTTCTCATAACCACGAACAGGTTCATAGTATAAATCAATAGCTTCCAGAAAATTCAATACCAACACAGTGTTTTCAGGTTGATCTTCATACACTTCTGTTACAATCCGCTCGTAAGGAAGTTGCGTTAGATCTTTCAAATCTTTCAGAGCGTCTTCGATCCTACCGGCTCTCACGTTTGCAATACACAAACTGATGCGAGCGGAGCGGCTTTCATTTTGGGCTTTTTCTAATAAACTCAAATTGTCGTCTAGTTGCACTTTAAGCGATTGCATTGTGGTGCTCAATTTGTCAATTTCCTCACGATAGCTGCTTTCCACGTCTCTTTTGAGGTTGTCGATTTTCTTCAAAAGGCTCTGAATTTGCGTTTGATATTTGGCCTTGGCACGCTCGTATTGTGTTTGGCTCATAGTATCTTGGTTGAGAGATTTGTAATTTTTAAGCATCGTTTGCACTGTTCCACGGAACTGCCCTAGCTGTTTTGCACACATATCACGATCATCAATCTCTGTCGCATCCCCAAATCTACTGACTGGCTGAGTGTCTTCCATTGCTGTGTTGAGATTCTTGGTGATCCTGATTAATTCATTTATTTCCTGATGAGAAACTGTACAGGCTCCAGCCGGTCTGAATTGTTGGCGTTTCGCACGGATGAGGCTAGCACCAGAAGCAAAACTAGCTGTTAAGATGAAAATTAACAAAACACTTATCCGCGACATCTTGTATTGATGCTGTTATGCACCAGACTGAGTAGGATCGTTATTCTACTGCTGTTCTCTGTTTTTGCATTGATTCTGTCGAGCAATCTTATCAAAATGCAGAACAAGAGACGGCGTTGGGGAAACCCTAGATGACCTCCTGACTGTTTTGCTTTACCTTTACTTAATTTATGAACAAACACTAGTATTGTGAATACTTAGGCGTGAAAGACTAATTATTTTCAAGATCCTGAGAAAAATACAATCATTGCCAACACACATTATGTTCCATAATTATAGAACTAGTTTTATCTGCGTGGAGCGGAAACCTGGTTTCAACATGCCGTAGCTTGGTTGAAAGTCTGCCGAATAGGTTGTGTGAATGGATTGAAAACAAAGGAGTACTTACGCATCATGGACTTGCTGTAATTCATTCATGCTAATAAATGTTAATTTGGCAATTTGCAATGTATTTTTCGTTTGGCTCTATGGTTTTGCAACACCGAAACATTGAATTTTTGAATGTTACACATACGATCAAAATAATAAAAACTATAAAGCTAGTATTATAAACGAAAATGGTAATCATATGCTACCCTATATTCATAATCTTGTTCAATTTTATTGGTTCTATAGTTCTGAAACATTGTGTATTCAGGACACTCCGTTGTCCAACCTGGGCGGCCATTCATTTTCAACATCTCTTTATTTCTGCTACGTCCCGAGACACCATGTCCTCCCACCCACCCTGTCTAACTTTATAAAATTAATAAAAATTTTAAAAAATTATTTGATAGTTTCCAAATTGTTACCGGAATTGGTCCTTTTTGGTTGAGGTACTTTTTAATGCTTGAGGTTTAATTTTTAATAAAATTTTTTCATATGTTCCATCGTACGGTAGAATGTTGTTTTTCAAATAGTCTTGCTTGTACATCTTCAAGTTCATAGTAACTTGTTGGAATACGATACCATCTCTATAAAACGACGTTGGTTTCGATGTATTCCTTTCCCGTTCTCCCATTCTCGTTCGACATTTAGGAAGTGAGTAAAGTCCTGCTGCATCGATCTGAATATGTGGCAATCAGAATGTGCTAATCCTGGAGAGTGCGCTGGGTAGTGTTTGGAAACCTGTTAATGTCCAATGAATCACAATGTGTCATGCTCAGAGATGCCAACCTTCCTAATTTTTCCGGGTTTCCCAGACTTTTTGGCATGTTCCCTGATATCCTGACAAAACATCCTGATTTTGAAACATTATCCTTATGTATGAAAACTATCCATATATGAAAACATAAATATACTAAGATCCCTGTCAAAGTTTTCTTTGTTGAAAATGAGTACGGCAATAATAGCTCTTCGGTTCGTACGTGTATAATGCTTACATAAAACTACTCCTCATTCTCCTGATACAAAGCTGTATCTAACTTTTTTTTATTAATATGTATGATCGTTACAAATCGACTGAATAGGATTCTCCCGAATAAGTGAACAAGTGAAAATCCCGAATCATTTTAACTATGCACAAATGTTCCGAGCTCTTTTCAAAACAGTACTGGATAATCTCATTAGACCGGATGACGATTTTCAGAAATAATAACGAGATTAAGTTTGAGGAACAACATTACCTTGTATGTTGTGTATGTACGAGTAACCGCAAAGTTATTAATGAAAGCATACGTTTCAGAGTGTAAAATTACTCGAGAGAAGTTTTTTGAATTCTAAGTCAATATGACAAGATGTTTTATAACATTTGCTCGTCAGATTCAAAGTAGAATCAGCTTTAATGGTGAAATTATAATAAATACATCTACCATCGAATCAAATTATGTTGTGAAAATTTAAAAAAAAAACTTAACAATTCATCCACGGTTGATATGTTTCTTTATTTGGTGAGTAAAGATTCATTCCAAAGTATGGACGATGAATTCAAAGAAAGTCTTCATATTGATATCTCTGCAATTCACTATAGTGATGCTGTAGGTTTTTGGGAAGAATATAAATGATCAAAAGTTCTCTACAAAATTCTCTCAATAACAAAAACTTTAACTCTGTGACCAGCACAAAACAATCGAGAAAACAAACATGTTCTGAGAGAATATAATTTTAAGCTGTGTGAAAGATGGCTGTCTATTAAATTCACGCCTTTGTTTTGCCAAAAATCAGCACGAGCTTTCCGGACAACCAAACAGGCATTCGGCGGTCAACGATTCGATAACACTGAAGAAATTCGTGACGCAGTTACATCGTACTTCAAAAAGTTGGACGCTACGCACATCGCGCTCGGAATAGAAAAACTCGTGCCACGCTATGAAAAATGCCTCGACGTTACGGCGATTATGTAGAAAAATAGAAAATAAAACGTAGATTACTTTATTTTTCCGCGATTTCTGATGCACTGAAGCTAATTTTTTTAACGACCCTCGTATTTTTTTTCTTTTGGCTTCCATCAGTCACTTTTTAAAATATTAATGCTTAGTAACAAGACTCTCATTATCGAATTTTCCAAACAATCTGCATTCCAGAACCGATCATAAGGAGCGCTGAAGTCAAAGCAGTGCGAGCAGTGCGTCTAGATTCTATCTGAAACATTCATAGATTTTGTAATAATGCGTTTCAGTCTATAACTTTTCTCTGTAACGATCAAGAAAAAAATTAATTATGTGGAAAGATTAATGATTCAATTCTATCTAACTATCTAATTAGCATGATTTTGAAGGTTGCTACTTGATAAACAATCAATTTATTTCAACAGAAATAATTCATTATTCAATCAATCCAGCAAGACGTTGAACAGAAACTTGCACGCAACAAAAACTTTCATCCGCTAACTTTACAAAAGTCAAAACGTGCGGTCCCAGGCGTATGTCTTATAGATTTCTTTCCGATCTTTAAGCTTTTCCCATACAACATCGAGTCTCACTCGTACTTGGACAACATAGGCGCTAAAACGCTCAGCAGAGTAGTGAATTAACTTGATGTGTGACGTATCAAATAATACGGGAAGGTGTTAATGTGTTAAGATGTTCTTCGTCATATACAGAAGTCATTCGCTAGCTGGACTGTCTTCAACTGGACTTATCTATAACAGGGCGTACGTTAACTGGGCTGCAGTTATGTATCAATAATAGATGTCATCTTCAATTTGAAGTTTTGCTTTTGCTGTTTTGGCAGTCCTGTATGCGAGTAAAATTCGATAATTGTATTGATTTTCCGGCCCAATTCGAATGATTCGAGTGATGTATGAAATCTTGCATCTGATTACTTCAATATGTTTACATTCGAAAAAAATCTTGCTAATTTATTTGGTAGAGCGAATTATTGCACACAATTTTGTATTGCATACAACATTCATGGAAACGAAATTGAAAGAAAGAATGTATAATACATGACTCACCTTTCTATCCGCTCGCAAAATATACAAAATATATGTAAATTATTTGTTATTATTATTTCCACTGTTGATGTCGCAGACGAAAAAAAAGCTGGATAAAATTTCCGTCTAATGGTATATATCATAATGTATATCGTAAGAACGATTCTACGTGATATGCATTTGAAATCTGCATGACTCGAACACTTATCAAGCAAATGGAAACCAAATTTGGCATGTGGTTTACGGGGCGAGAAATTGAGGTTCGCACTCTTCCCCCCTCTCTAAGGGCGGGAGGGGGTAACCATACAAATGAAATACAAGTTTCTGCATAACTCGAGAACTATTCAAGCAAATGGGCATGTGTTGGTTTTTGGGAACGAGGAATATAAATTAAAAGATCAATCAACAAACAGTTCTGTGATTGGGCCCATGAACGTTCGCTTAGTAAGAAAACGTGAATGTTTGAAGGTATTGATAACAAAAAATCCATTTTGAGCGGGACGAAGCTAGTGATCTTTTCCAAATGCCAAATGTTTCACTAGAACCCCGCGATGCAAATTGTAAGATAGATATAACATTGCGTGGAGGTCTTTCATACTTCTAGCCAGAACTTTACGATAAGAGCTCCTAGCACTCTTGATTTAGAAATGTAAAAGGAACTACACAGGGGATATATTGACGCTATACAAATGGTGACGTGTTCAATTCCGGTCGAATCGCTAGGAGAGTTTCAATTCGAATTTTTGGTCTCGATCATGTGAAATGTGTTCAGCTAAAGCATTCAACCCAAACACCAATAATTTCATAGTTTTTATACAATTAATGTAGATTGAAAGCTTTTACATTCAATTAGGTGAATAATTCGTGGCTGCAGACGAATATTTATAATTCTAACCGCTTATCTCCAAGACGGGGAATCCACACTTTCGGTGCCTACTTATTCTGCCCCGGCGAAATCTCTTGCTTAGTTGCCTTACTATTTTGCATATGGATGGACGCTACTCGAAAAAAAGAAAATGAAGCATTACGTCCCAGAGCAAACGCAAGAGCTCTTAAGCGGATTGAAGTATAATATTGTGCAAGTTAAAACCAAAACTGTACGGATTGGCGGTGTTGAAAGCCAAATTCTGCTGGTAAGAGCAGACGACTCGTTGCTATGTTTGAAGTACATTCGGGCCACGGAATTATGGCAGCACCAGTGGAATCGAAGTGCAATCTTCAGTTCTTCCGATGAAATCGGTAAAAGTCCTTGGTTGGTAACTAGGGATGGATTCATCGTTGTCCGGACTAGAACTGGTATTCACATTTTCAAATTGGACGAGAACATGCGGCTGAATCTTCTAGCATCCGATGGGCGTTATCACGACATTTACGGTTGGAATCGGTCGGATCATCTTATACTATTTGGTCATTTCTACTCCGATGCAACGAAAATCGGTATCGTGAGCCGTGATAACAGAGGAAACCTTGCTTTCGAAGCGGTAATCAAGGAGGGAGCGTTGAAACGATCGCAACAGCCAATCTGGAAAATGGACACAGATCCGCACATTGGATCGTCCTGGATGGATGAGGATACGGATATCTTGCTGGAATATGTAGACTCTACAGATCAACAAGCGTTTGTGCTACGTACCGCTCATACTTCCCTCAGCATTTTCAAGTTTGGAAGTACCCACAGAATGGAACAAATTTTGTTAACCAACGCAATACCATTTTCCGCGCAACTAGATGATCGAATATTATTTGGACGTTTTTCTCGAGGGGAGAAAACACTTCGAGATATTTTATACTTCAACCAAACTGGAGCTACGTGCTATATATATTCGCAACAATCTCGCGACTACGAGCAAGTGTTCTATATTCCAGAATTCAGGAAGGAACTGGGATGGTCTGCAGTGCATACTGAAGCAGTCAACCTCTATGACATCGAGCGCGATGGAATTGATGAAATTTTCTACGATGGACCATCGGGACTCAATGCGGTTGGTGTGTTGCTCAGTGAATATCTAGTTTTTAATATTTTACACGAGAGTAGTTTCGATGTCTTTGACAGGCATGTAAAATCATACATCATTACAGGGGATAAAAAGTTGATAACGATGGGTGAGAACAGTTTAAAATCATTCGCATTTCGATTGAAAGCAAAGGATTCGTCTGTAAATTCATATTCTGACCAAAATAGTAGCGAACTAGCAAATGAGATGAAAACGAAGCCTTTGATGTTACCTTCGGTTACATTTCCATCAGCTTTGCCTCTACACGATCAGCTCAACGTGGCTTCATTACTATATCCAAGAAATCCTCTTCTGGGAGCTTTGGATTTTACCGTACCTCTCATAGATATTCCGAATGCTTTCGGTCTATCGATAAGTCAGTCTATTAACTTCAGGGAAAGTAGTCCGGCAGATGTTCTAGGTGTTGGTTGGTCCTTCCCGGTAGATTGCATTTACATTGATCGTCGCGGGAGTATTTTTCCGATTGATCACAACTATTACCTAGTGAAGGACGGCTCACAGTCGCAGTTGAAGCAAAAGTTCGACGGGCTCACCAACGAACATATTTCATTTGCATTGGATGATTCTACTGACGTGACCATCAAGTTTCACAAATCACAGAATAGCTGGGAAGTGCAAACGGCCTCCGAAACTCTGTTCTATGGGACGCTGAATAACATAGACTGGATCCAATGGGAGCCAGGTTCGGAAGAGTGGCCGATTGTTGACAATTCGTCGGTTCCCACGAAATTGAAACCAGTCGTTTGGTTTCTTGCGATGAAAAAAGACCGACATGAGAACTTTTTGCGGTATATCTACAGTCCGGAGTATTCTACACTCACTTCTGGAGAGCCCTACGTGCGGACATTGAATCTGCTCAGAATCGTTAGTAACAATGATGATTCTGTTCGGTTTGCTTATATTGAGAATAACAATTCGAAACTTCTGTCTGGTTTTCTTGTACGAACAAGGGATTACACACAAGAAGTTAAATTTGTTTATAGTACGGATAGCTCAGCTACACGACTGGCAGCGATAACTCAATTCGAAACCCCAATTCTCGAGTTCAAATACAATGGTCCTAAGGAAGCCTTAACCGAGATTCATTATCCAAACGGTCTTGTATCAAAATTTTCCTATAATTCCATACAGTTTCCGGCCGCATCGGTAGCGAACAAGCTGCAGTTCTTCTCGGATGCACAAGTTAGATATGGACCGAATTATATGATGGTCGGGGGTAAAACAAAATCCGGTCAGGTTCACATTAAAGCCCGAGACATTGTAGGATCAGATACCACGCAAATGTCGGGTCTAGCATTCCCCCATTTGGGCAAAGAGGTAGTCATAAATTTTGAGATTCTAACTGCCGAGCTCTTCTTCCTCGTGGTGCTGACACACGCTAATCATAAGGAGATTTGTCTGTTCCGACAGACAACTCAGGGCTGGTCGTCGGAGGCCTCATACATGAAGCTCTCCAAAGAAAGTGTGTTTATGGTCGGAAGAACTTTTATTCTGATAAGAAGTGGCAGCAAGCTTGCCGTGCTACAGCTGATAAACAATCGATGGGACATTAAACCGGTTTTGAACAATCTTTCGGAGGATATAATAGTGCAAGCTTTCTCCTATGCCTATGTAGTTTATGATGATCTGGAATTATCGGTAGGATTTCAAGATTACGACGGCGAGTGGATTACAAAAACGGTTCTGATAGGTACAAATCTAATGAAATCTAGTCTACTGGTGTTCGATCAGTTTGATGTGGATCAAAAAACGATCGAACTTCTCAAATACGAATTTAAAAAAGGGACACTTCATATACATCACAATGCTATAATTATAAGAACATTGAGCTTACAAGGACAAAAGTTGTTTTTGAATGTTCACTTCAGAGTTTTCAACGCTAAATACGACCTGATACATCATGAAACCGTTTCTGTTTTGGTAGAAGATTTAAGTCGGTATCTACTAGAGCTCCCGCCGATGAACGGAAATAATTTCAAACTTGGGTACACGCAAATGAATGGAAAGTTTAAACTAAGCGTGAAAAGTCATACAGGATCCATAATTGACGAAATTAAGCGAATTAAGGAAGACATTGAAACGGAAATACGTCAACATCCAGGTGCCTCCGAAGCGGAAAAAAACAAATATCGTAACGAGAGCTACCAAAAGCTGGACTCCGATCTTCAGCAAATTTACAGGAACATAACAGTGGCAGTTCCTTTCGCAATCGATCCAGCCAAATTTGGAGTGTACGTTAACAGTGATCATGTAGTAGCTGCCTCGCACAAATTTCGATTCGATGGACTCCGTTGGAACAAGGAAAAGATTGGTCAAGAGACAATAACTTTATCAAAATTTGAAATGAAGTTAGGTGACTCGATAGTTCTTGCTAAACCGGAGAAAAATGAAACTTTCAAATTGTACGACACAGCGAATGGGAAGAAATTGCTCCTGGATCTGCTTACAGACAATGGGAATGATCTTTTCCCATCGTATCCAGCTTTTGTCGGTGTTCAAAAGCCCAACGAACGTGGTAAGATTTTCACCTTCGAGAATAAACGATTACACTACCTTCCGGATGGTGAGGTGATAAGTAGGATGAGCAATCCTTACGCGCTCATAACGACTACTGAGGATGGGAAGGAGATCACCATCAGGTCGCTGAAATCATTCCTCAACTACCGTCAGAGCGTTATCATAAAGCAGGAACTTATCCACTCCAAGCATGATAAACGCTCCACCGTGTTCGAATATGATTCCACCAAAGTGAAGTCCTACTCTGATGGATTTGCGTTCACTAAATCCAAGGTTTTGCCTGGTGGGAAATCGGAATTGTATGGATGGTATCAGGAGGCGTTCAATTTGGCCGACACTAGAAACAGTAGCAAGATGGCGTATAATTCCAAAGGGATTGTCGTTAAGACCTTTGAGCCTAGTGAAGGCGAAGAGCCGGAAAAAATTGACGACGATAAGTTTTTGACTGATCGTCGCAAGCGACATAAAATCGTTGATTTCCGGCCCTATAGCATATCACAGGAAGTGGTGTCATACTATGGATTTGAACCGTATGAAGTCAATCGAATAGGCGGATTTAAGAAATGGGCATTCGACGAAAAAATGATTGTGGAGGAGGATTCGAATCATTTTCTCAGACTACAGTTGGGATCATCCATTTCTGGGCGATTGGAACCAAAGCTTAGAAATGTTTCTTTTCTGGTATCTTGCTGGATGCGAGCGAACCAAAGTTCCACCATTCCTGGAAGGCTAAGTACAAGAATAACTGGCAGCGGTAGAATGTTACAACTTATAGAAGGCAAGGTACAGCGGACAATTGCGGATTGGAGCTACGTAGAATCATTTTACGAGGCCGACCCTAAGCACGGCCAAGTCGAACTTGACATCCGAATAAAAAATACCGGCTCATCTCCATTGGATGTAGATCATCTACGAGTGACTCCGATGAATTTTGACTTTGAAGCTAACATCTTTGATCGGAGGAATGGTAAAGTACGAGCTGTCTTAAAGAACTCCGGTGCTTTGCAGCATGTCTTGCATGATCCTTTTGGGAACATCGTTGCCCGAATTTCCGAGGTTGGGATTGTAGATAACTATGCCCTGAAATCCCGAAACTATTGCGTTCGGAAGAATGGAAGTTTGAACTCACGCGTTGAAATGAAGCCAATGTTAGGTGAAATTGAATACACGAATGCCAGACTAGTTGGTCAGGTACACAAATCGTTGAAGTATACGCCGCACGTTTTCGTTGTTCGATTCTTGTACAAGTTTGAAGGTGTTGGAAGCATAGTTACCCAGCTAGCCCAGTTCGCTATCCGTATGGAACGAAATACGAGACAAACGATCATAAAAATAACTGGTAACGACTCATTTACCATTGATTCGGAGGGAGAATTTACTGTACTGTTAACGAAATCGTTCATTGTTGTTTGGATACAAGGACATCTCGTAAGTGAGAATAAACACAATACAACGCCGGAACAATTGTCTCATGTCGTGTTCAAAGTCTCCGGACAAGCGTCACTTTACGAGAATATGTACTTGTATGACCCGATGGTAAACCTATATTACCTCAATAAATTGGGTCTGACTGTCCAAGAGATTGAATTGAAAGACCACGATAGCGTTAATATGCGGCAAATTATCTACGATGATCTCGACCGGCCTATCATGAAGACCAAATGGACTGAATTGAAGGCGTTCAATGGATCGTTACTCAACTATAATCCAAATTTTATCACGAGCCTAGATAAAATCTTGGCCACAGGAAAGGCCGAGGGATTAGTAAATGAACGAAATCCTGATTGCGAAGGTTATCCGTACACACGGATATCCTACCGCGATGATCCGCTGGAAGCCAAAGCCGCTTTCGGACTTCCCGGGAAGGAATTCGCAGTGGAAGGACCACTCAGCATCAAATATGGATCGAATCTAAACATTTCCTTCCTGAAGGTGTTATTTCCGGCCGCTCGAGGATACAGGCATGATTTCGAACTACATTCCGGAGGTACCCTGATGATCCGGGTATACGATGCGCGGAAAAACAAAGTGGCAGAAGTGGTCAGGGTTATTGGCCATGATCATCGCTTGACCACCTTTGAATACAACGATCAGAACCGGTTGATCCGAATGTTGCCACCAAGCTATCATCAAAGGGTGAATACTTTCGCAAGAACCACTCCTTTCGATGAACAGGTTTTCAGCGAAAAAGAGGCTAGACTGAGAGAATTGTGGAGTGTGCAGTATCGATACGACGATGAAGGACGCCTTATAGAGAAAGTTACCCCTGATTCAGGAAAACAAGAGTTTATGTATTCGAAGGAAGGCTTGTTGCGATTTTTCACAAACAGCGATCGAGAATCGTCGTTGAATTATACCATCTATCACACATACAGATTTGATGGAAATGTCATAGAAAGAGGATTACTGAATTTTCGAAAAAGTGAGCTACCGACATATTTGCCTAATTATTCGATTTTGCCTAAATCATCAAACTTTGCGATGTTCGATTTTGGGGAGAACGAGATTAGTCCATCGTATCGGAGCCGAGTAATAAAATCCAGAAAAGTTTCCGATGGTGTTATGATCACCGAAACACTCATTTTCGATGAGAATAAAAACCTGTTGAATCAGATATTCGTATCACCGAATAGTTCTATTTCGGTAGATTATCGATACATGAATGATAAACTTGTTCAAATGACCTATCCAATTGCTTTCGACGAAAACCCCTTGAAAATATCTTACGATTATAACGCGAAAGGATTGATCAAGGAGGTTCGCATTGGGAAAAAAATCCTCGCATCCATGAGCTACACTCCTCTGGATAGTGTGAAAGAGATACACTTCGAACCCCAAGATTCCTATGGTTATAAGAGGACATTTACATATAACCAGCCAGGGTATCTTTCCAAAATCCAAGACAACTTCTTGAGTGAAACAGTGGACTATATCAGCGGTGGCTATGGAAGTGGATCTTTCGGTGATGGAACAGTTTCCGTCACTACCTTCAACGCAACATGGCATACTCGTAGTAATCTAAGACTAATAAAGCTAAATCCAACACATTTCACGGCTAATCACACCACGACGCAACAAGCGGCGCTTTGTTTCGAATCGCTGAAGAGAACGGGACATTTGGATAGCCTCAGCAGACCCCAAAAAACTCTTTACCCCGCCGAAGAACTTAAAATGCCACTCATTTGTAACACAGGAAGCAGAGCGTACCACATTTCATCAATACTTACGACCAATGGGTTTCCAGAGATCTATGGTAACCGCTACGATTACGAAAATCATAAACAGCTGATAAAGGCAAAATATTTCCAAAATTCAAACGAAAAATCTCTCAATCCTCTAACCCAGCTTACTTTCTCGCAGAACATCCGTGGGATTAATGCCGCTGAATCGAGAGATATTTGGAGTTCGTTGAAGGGCGCCGGCTTCATTATAACAGACTGCAGCAATAGCAAATCGTGTCACGCTCTCCCCGGTATGTCCCTGTTTCACCCAAATATTACGAACCATGTTTACGCCACAGTGCTTGAAACACTTTTTGCGAAAGTCATCAGAGCACGCAAGGATCTCTCGGAGCAAGTATTCCAGATCATCTGTGAAGTTTGGCATGGAGACGATGAAATCAATCGAAGTCGCATCTGTAGAGGAATTTGGAAGGAACTACAGTCCCTCCAGATTGTTGGTACCCGATCAGACAAGTCAACGAGTTCGTTGAACCCTGAGCTTAAGGAAACTTTGAAAAAATATTCACGGTACCTGGGCGAAATCGTTTTCACACTGCACGATCATTTCTCGAAATCTCTGAGCAGCTCCGATGGCGACGTTCAGTCGTATGATATTGATCCCAACGGGAATCATGTCCACTTCTATACTGGATTCAAACGCTACCGAATGGAGTACCACCAAAATACAAACAAGATATCCAAAGTTTACTGCACTGATTTGAGGTCCGAAGGAATGCGTGAGGTTGAGTATCCGATGAAACACAATTTCGAAGGCAGCGTTACGTACGCGACACACAAAGGAATCGACAAAATTGTGTACGACCCGTTGATGAACAGAGCCACCCTCATTGAAATGTCCGATGGACGCAAATTGATATTTCGATACGACGTCCGAGGTGAGAGGATATTTAAACAAGTCAGGGACAAGAACGATGACATTTTGCAAGAGAAATATTACGTGCGAGATATTAAAGGGAAGTGTCTCGTCGATTATGACATAACACATTTCAAGGACAACAAACAGGTCCACGTCCGTAGCTCCGCATATATTTACTCAGAAGCTACTCTTATTGGGTTTATGCGCGATGGTGAGTTTTACAGTGTATATGCGGATCACGAGGGTTCCACTCGATTGGTCATCAAAAACGGTGAGGTCGTTGCAGCGTATGATTATTATCCGTACGGACAGATACTTCGAGAGTACAATAGCCTTCCGGAGGGAGGAATAATGTACCGCTATACCGGACAGGAATGGGATGAAGAAACTGGACTCTACAACTTCCACGCACGGTTATATGATCCCGAAATTGGTCGTTTCTATCAAATCGATCCGAAGGAACAGTATCCAAGCCCCTATGTATATGCCGGAAACTCTCCCATCTCTATGGTGGATCCAGATGGTCAGTTTGCTTTCCTCATTCCCATTATAGCCCTTGCCGTAGTTGGTGGCTACTTTGGAGCTTCGGCTGCTAACAATTCATTTAACCCTACCAAATGGAAGTTACGCCCAACTCTGATAGGAGGAGTTTTGGGTGCTCTTTCCGGTGCGCTAGCACCCACAGGTATCGGTGCATCTTTCACCTTCCTCACGACCACTGTTGGGATGTCAGGGATACTGGCGGGAACAGTTATAGCCGGTACGACAATCGGTTTCGCCTTCATTGGTGGTGCATCGGCAAATAAAAATTGGAATCCGGCTGAATGGAATTGGTCCAGCCCGGGAACGTGGAATTCGTTATTCTCAGGAGGGCTTATAGGGGCAACTTTATTCGCGGGGATTGCAGGGGTACATAAACATTATATGGCTCTAACGGGAATTGAAAAAATAGTTTTTGTAGGAGTTGTTACCGGGAGCTCAACTGGCGTCGCCCTTTTTGCGGGATCGCTCACCAACGATGGGAACTTTAAGTTTTGGGAATGGGATTGGAAAAATCCCGATACCGTATGGATGTTAACCCTAGGGGCTACCTTTGGAATGTCAGTCTCACCGGATCTACACAATATACAGAAAAGTATCGTAAACAATGTTAAAAATTTGAAAGAAGTAGTTAATACCTTTAAGACTGGCGATATGAAGTTATTTTTGTCGGATGCGAAGGCTTATTTAAAAGATACGCAAGCTTTGGTGGGTCAGGCAAAACAGACTTTCTCAGATCTGGCCAAACAAATGATACGATCTAGGGGTAGTGGTCTAGCACAGATGCTGGTCGTTAGATCAAATCAGAATGATACTTTTGTACAGGAAGTTATTGACACTGTATCATCAGCTTTGGTCGTGGTATCTGGCGGAGTGGATGAAGATGGACAAGATATAAAAAATATGAATGAACGTGAAGGTTTACGAATGAAACGGAGCATCAACTGCTGTCAACTCCAACAGTTCAACCAGCACAATGATCCAGTTAAAGATTCACACACGAGTATGTTGAACTCTTGTGGAACATTATCGTCGCCGTTCGATTATATATTTAGCACAATTTACGCTCGTATCAAGTATTTCTTCAGTCCACATGAATACTCATCTGAGCCATCAGGATTAATTCGTCGAAGCTTCGAAAGAAACCCACGCAATGCCTATATACTTCGAAATTGCTATCATGTTGAAGTACAAAGTGAAACTCAACGCGTGCATTGCTACGGCTATGATTCACAATACATAATATTCTCGAAATCCAACCCAGGAAAATATATCACTGAAGATTTCTACTCACATTGCAGCCCTATCGAATACGCCGCGCAACCATCCGTGGTATGTGATGGGGAAAGTAGCTCACTGCTTTTCACACCAAATGTAACAACCAATCCTCTGGATCATCTCAATGGATGGCTTATGTTGACATTGATCGCTCCCATTGCTTATGAAAATATCAAAAGCTACCTGAGCTCAATCCTAAAGCCATCATCAAGCGAAAAAGAACCGATGAAGCTCGCAGAAGATCCAGAGGTTAATGTTGAATACCTAACGCAGAAAGTTAATAACTTGAGAAATATGATTTATTCATCAAAACTCGAGCGCAAAGAACGAATCATATGGGCTGAACATATTTTCGAAGATTTGTTGGAAGATTTCAAATATTATTCTGAAAACTCTCAAATTGGTAGCTCGGAAGATTTGTTGGATCGTGTGAAGGCCTTAGAGGAAGAGTTAGTGGAAACTTTCGCGTGGTCATACATAGCTGAGCCCAAATATAACGTTATCCCCCCTGTAGTGTCATTATCAGCAGTGAATAATGACTTGAGCATGGTCCATAGAAATACTTTCAATAATGCGAATGATCGATTAAGAATTGAAGCTCAGTGATTACATGCACTGTTTTCGTAGCTGTAAGCGTAATTAAATTTAGTTCATTACTTTACTAAGACTAATTATTACATGACCCAAATATATGTTTTCCTTAAAGCTATCGATCTTCGTGTGTGATTGTACCTATGTCCTTATACCCTCCTTTTCATCCATTGCGAGCGATTGGCCCCCTTGGTATAAACAGTAAAATAAGTTGAAATGTAAATATACAATAGATATACGAATAGATTTAAGAATCGAGTGTGATCATCAACATTGTAACAATTCCCTTGTATCCCATCCCTTTCCTGAAAGAATATGTCACCCTCTAAACTCGAGTAAACCGCGAGTAATCGGTTTTCCACCTTACTAACCATAGTGTTAGGAAAATTATTTATGTATAGTTTTAAAACATATATTCAAGAATTCGGCTCCTTTAAACTAATGTAACTGAGCCTGTAAAAATAAACGATTTATATATATATTTACTAAGACTGCATAATTATTTCAATCCATTTTACACATAGAGGCGAATGAACTGCAAAGTTTAAAGCCTCTTAAAAACAAAGAAAGAAAGAAATTTTACACTTAAAAATGTTTTTTTTCTTGATCTATCCAACAAATATGAAGATTTGTATAAAATGTGGACATAAGAAGATAATATTATATCTAATAGTATAAGAACTATTTCGTAACTATAATTATTTAAAATATACCTGCCTAAAACATATCACACGAATCATGATGGGAGTAAAGACAACATCTTTACTGTTTTCTACATGATAGGGTAGGAAGGGGGAAGACGGCCACCCGGGGTAAGAAGGCCACTCTCTAGATTATTGAAACAATCAACTATTGGACAATTATAATATATTAGTTTGATGTATTGCATTCCACTCAATCATGTATACCCATTTTTGCGTGTGTATAGGTGAAAAATCATGATAAACAATAAAGATAAACTTTTCAGATGGCGACGAGCACCGATTTGTTATTTTGCTTGCAAGAAATTTAGTGTTTTAGTGGTGAATATGGACATGTCCTGTGAAACCAATGTTACAGTAGTAAACACACAGGCCTGTTGAGTGTGTTTGTATAGAAAACGGTATGTTTTTAAAGCATTTCATAGAATTATTGAGACACTTTTGCTTGCCTCATAGCGGGGGCAAGGTGGCCACTATTGTAAGAGATGTGATTTGCCACATTTGAACGCGCCTAATTGACGAATTTAATGAGAACATCACACCACTTGAATCATTGGTTGAATAACTCAAGGAGCATTCGTGATAAATTTGATGTTTTTTTTCAGATACCAAATATAATAATTTTTTTTTATGATAATTTCGCAAGGGTTACACATTAAGCACGTTATAGGTAATTCAGGGAAAATAATACCTCCCACTTCTGTCATGCTTGATCTAAAATACAACGACCTTGATATGTAGCACAATATTTCCGGATACAACCATCCTCTATACGTCTAGATTCACGAATCATTTCATGTGGCCATCTCACTCTTAGTGGCCAACTTGACCCGTCATGATTTAAGTAGCACCTTTTTCACACCTATTTTGATTTATCATATAACATTCTAAAATAGAAAGAAAAACTTTTGGAAGTCAACGTGATTGTGGAAAACATCCTAATTCATCAATTTTGTATACATTGTTTTTAATTGTACTCTATGCTTAGGGTGGCCGTCTTCCCCCGTCTTCCCCTATTATTTCCCTTCTCGCACAAAATTGATCACTTGGACACTTGGTTTATATCTGCCTCGTCCAGCATAACATGATAATACCACAGGATAGTTCTCCTTCCAGATTAGGGTCCTTGAACTCGTGTTGATTGCAACCAGCTGGTTGTGAATCCTAAAAAAATCCTGAGAATAAATCGCCGGAAAAGTCATGTATATTATATCACCTTGAGGAAAATATTTGCGGAATTCTCACACTACATGGTCGTGATTCCGAGAAGCTCTTAAGCTCTGATAACATTGCGAACCAATACATTCTGGAGTAATTTTGCTGTCAATCTTATCCAGGATACGTTTTTTTTATCAATTTATTCATGCACAGTTCATCAATCACAAATATAAGATGTTACCTCTCTCTCAATAGATCAGCCAGAAGGGCTAATCCCAAATGCCCTCGATCCCTGGTCTAAGCCGCGGGGACCTTTGAGGGTGGGCTCTCAAGACCTCTTTTCGATGGCTAGCTCGAGCTTGAAACGCGGAGGCTCAAGATCGGCTTATTTCATATCCGTGCACAAATCAAGGGATCAGTTGGCAATTGAATACACACTAGATTTTGCTTTTTTTTCCAATTTTTATTAACTTACAGTGTTCGTGTTCGTGTGAAGTGTGTGGAGGCCGGCCGGCAAGAGTCGAGCGAAGGACACTTGTGACGTTGTTGGCGACCGTCGTCGCAAGCTGGGTACCAGAGCTGTATCGCGCGTAGAGTTTTCAACGAGTTGGCGACTCAACTCCAAGTCTCTCGTTGACCGCTGGCTTAGCGATGACACCAATTGTTGCCAATCGATTTGAATTGGTGCCGATATTATTGGGTCCTGTTTGGGATAGGAAAGCACTATTTACCACTGGGTCTAATTCTTCTCTTATCAAATGCTCTTTACCTAATTTTTCGATCCGCTCTGTATGAACTGCAGTTTCCAAGTGCTTTCAATTTAATTTGAATTATAAAAGTATGGACACTTTTCTATGACCATTGTGCCTTGGATAAAGAGCTTTTATTATAGACCCAGTAGTGCTTTCCTTTTCCCCAAGTTTTTATGTCGTATGTCTCTTCTCGAAACTTATACATGTGAATTTCAGCTATTGTGGTTTTATGGTATATCGCTCGACTCCAGGTTTGTGTATTTGGTGTGTATATGTGTGTGCGTGTGATTATAGCTAACTTATGTCCTAGAGTAATTCTAATGTTCTACATTCTTATTTCAACCTACATATATTTATTTATTTATATAAACTAATTTATTTATGTTCTTAAAACTACTGTATTCCTAAACGGTAACACTACCATCCACTCCCCCTAAAAATTAATCTATAACATGGTTAGAGATTAATTTTATCTGTTTAAATTTACTCAGATAAGCCCAGGGTTGAGTCGCATCCTTCATGCTTTCCAGACAAAAATAAACATAACTACGTCGTAACACCAAATAGTTTGTTTTTCCTTCTTTATAGGAACTATTTTACAACGAATTGAACTTCACGTATTCTTACTGAACCTTATTTTCTCCTGCAAGTTCTCAAACAATACTCATTTGCTGAGATAGAAGATGGATTTTACTAAAAAGCGAATTTAACCTGATCTAAATAAAAATCCTGAAAGGATGATTTAATTTCCTTATAATTATGAAAACCAAAAAGCTATCGAAAGAATCGATTCAAATATCCACAATCCGCGCTATGAATCTGTCATTTATCGTAATATTCTCATTGATCCGTCATTGTTCATTTATCGCGAGCTACTAATTCAACATGGGTTTCGGCATAATTAACAGTGTAAAAAATTCGGTTCTTGAGGGTATTCTAAACTCGCTATAATTCAAAACTAAATTCCCTTCGTTTCGCATCAGATTCGCTACATATCCTAAGCTTTTTATGGCCCGCTTACAGCCATTGTGAGAAGAAGCTTTTTGTCGACCATTGTGTATCTCCGCGACGAACACTTGATAAACACGAGTATCTTCTTGTATATTTCATTTTTTCCTTAAACTAATAGTACTTTCCTTCTAGCTATTTTCCCTTTATTCAATTAGGGATCCCTGGTTTGAGATCCGCAGCGGAAAATACCCCAAGGGGTTTACCATGCTCGTCAGCTAGCTCACAACAGCTGGTTCCCCTCCTAGCAAGGATTATGCAGGGTGTGTAGAAAGCACCTAATTTGGCATTATATGCCTCGCCAGCAGATGAGAGCGAAAAATTTCTCTTGAAGACCTGTTGTCCTACCTGATAGACGGGAGCATTTTTCTACATAATTTTTGACCGAAGCAGCAACTTTTGGCCAGAAATACTTTCCTCTTATTCGATGCAGCAATTTCTCGTAGCCTATATGAAAATTTTCGTCGTGCTCCTTTCGCAAAATGAGCATCCTTAATCTTTCTGGCACACAGATTTTCCATTCAAACCTATAATCCAGGACATCGGTTTGACAAGGGATAAATTTTAGTAATTTATCATCCTCGATTTTATAATCGATATAATCCTCAGGTGCAGTCTGAACTTTCCTGTATAACTCGGCGTACCACCTGTCCTCTCTTTGAGAAATTTCCCCAATTTCCAAAGATCGTGACAAAGCATCTGGAATAATATTGTCTTTGCCCCGTCTATGCCGGATTTCTAGATAGTATCCTTGTAATTCAATGCTCCATCTGCTTAATCTGGATCGCCACTTTCCTTTCATTATGTGAGTCAGTGCCGAGGCATCAGGGACTACCACAAAATTACTCTTTTTTTTACCCCTCTATAAAGGGACGAAATTTTTCGATAGCTGACAATACTGCCAACCCTTCTTTCTCTGAAGCAGCATAAGACTGTTGTGCAGGGGAGAGCTTTTGGGAAAAATATGCCACAATTTTCTCCCCATCCTCATGTTGCTGAGTCAGAACAGCTGCAATAGCACTGTCACTTGCATCGGTCTGGATTTGGAACGGCTTATCAAAGTCAGGATTGGCCAGTATGGGGGCGGCAATTAGGCTTTCCTTTAAGCAAATGAAAGCTTGTTCAGCCGACAGATTCCATATAATAGTCTTCGGTTTCTTTCTCAGTAGATTGGTAAGAGGAGAAGATATTTCACTGAAGTTCGGGTTGAACCGACGGTAATAGTTGGCCGTCCCCAAGAAACGTCGGAGCGAACGCAAGGAGCTGGGTCGCTCGTAATTAATAATAGCCTCTATTCTCTCCGGATTCGGACGCAAACCTTCGGTTGATAAAATATACCCTAGATAAGGCAGTTCCTTGACGCAAAACTTCGACTTATTCAAGTTTATTGATAAATTTGCCATTCTAAGTCTTTGGGAAACTTCCTTCAAACTGGCCATATGAGCTTCGAATGTATCGTTCACTACGACAATATCGTCAAGGTAGACGAATACATGCGGCTCTAATTCTCCGTAACCCAGCACTTTATCCATCAGCCTTGCTAACGTGGCAGGACTATTCACCAGCCCGAAGGGTAACCTGGTGAATTGGAATAGTTTTATTTATTTTTTATTTATAATGATACTACATCCCATTGAGAGATTAGATCTTCTTCACAATTTTTCGCCAATAGTCCCGATCCATGGCTGCAGTTCTCCAACTCCCGGCTGCACCGATTCTTGCCAATTCCTGCTCCACCTGGTCCAACCACCTCGCTCGCTGGGCTCCTCTCCTTCTTGTTCCTACCGGATTCGATGCGAACACCATCTTTGCAGGGCTGCTGTCCGGCAATCTTGCAACATGCCCTGCCCATCGCACTCGTCCAGCCTTGGCGACTTTCTGAATGCTGGGTTCGCTGTAGAGTTGCGCCAGTTCGTGGTTCATTCTCCTTCTCCATACTCCGCTTTCCTGTACACCACCGTATATTGTTCTGAGCACTCGGCGTTCGAAAACTCCAAGCGCTTGTGAGTCCTCTTCAAGCATCGTCCATGCTTCGTGCCCATAGAGAACAACAGGTCGAATTAGGGATTTGTACATGGTACACTTCGTACGGGGTCGGAGTTTGTTGGACCTCAAGGATTTGCGGAGCCCATAGTAGGCACGACTTCCATTGACAATGCGTCTTCGAATTTCACGGCTGTTGTTGTTGTCAGTTGTTATCAACGAGCCAAGGTAGACAAATTCCTCTACCACCTCGAGCTCGTCGCCGTCGATCACAACACTACTACCAAGAAGAACTCTGTTGCGATCAGTCCCTCCAGCTAGCATGTATTTAGACTTAGACGCATTGATCCCAAGCCCAATCAGCCCTGCTTCGTGTTTCAGTCGGGTATACAAGTCGGCTACCGTCGCATGTGTTCTTCCGATTATGTCCACGTCGTCGGCGAAGCAGATAAACTGACTAGACTTGTTGAAAATCGTGCCCCGCATGTTGAAGCCCGCTCTCCGCATAACACCTTCCAGCGCCACGTTGAAGAGCAGACAGGAGATTCCATCGCCTTGTCGAAGTCCCCTGTGAGTCTCAAATGATTCCGACAGCTCACCTGAGATCCGCACACTGCACCGCACACCGTTCATCGTTGCCTAAATCAGTCTTGTCAGCTTTCGGGGAAAGCCGTGTTCGTCCATGATCCTCCATAGCTGTCGTCGGTCGATTGTATCATATGCGGCCTTGAAGTCGACGAAGATGTGGTGTGTAGGGACCTGATACTCGCGGCACTTTTGGAGGATCTGCCGCAGTGTAAAAATCTGGTCCGTCGTTGAGCAACCGGGCATGAATTGGAATAGTCCTCTGCCCAAAATAGAAAAAGCTGTGTACTTTCGTGAACTTGGGTGAAGGGGAACTTGCAAAAAAGCTTTGGTCAGATCAATGGTCGACAAAAATCGACTTGCTCCGACTCTGCTCAAAATTCGATCTTGGTGGGGCAAAGGGTATGCATCCCTTTTAGTCCTGTCATTTAATCGTCTCGCGTCTAAGCACAACCGAACTTCCCCTTTAGGTTTAACTACTGGCATTGTACTCAAGGACCAGTCACTTTGACTATGTTCGATCACTTTTTGTTGTAACATCGCATTGAGTTCTTTATTAATTTTTTTCTGCATTTCAGGTGAGGTTGGGTACGGATTAATCCTGACGGCGGGTGCATTGATGTATTCATCTTTAAGCTCAATTTTATGGGAAATTAAGTGAGTCTCATCGAGAACCTTCCCCTCCACTGCAACCTTGAAGTGAGTTTTAATTTTTCTCTAGTATATTTTTTTGTTCTTCGCTTAATTTTTCTTTCTTATTCCTTTCATCTCCGACCTCTATTTCTTCATTTTCTGGACCATGTATCTCTTCTACATGCTGATCATTTAGAACAGCAGGTTGAATTTTAAACGATTTCCAGAAATCACTATACCCCAGAATCAATTTTTGTTTCAAATTAGGGGCCACAAAGGTAAGAATAATTTTTGTTTCATTGTTGAATGTAATCGGTAAATGAACACAGCCTTCTACTTCCACCGGTGTACCGGAGGCAGTTTTCAACTTCACCTCTGTGGGGAATACTTTCAATTTGAGATCCTTTACCAAATTGTGGCATCCAAATCCCAATACAGTTTTCTGTGCCCCGCTATCTAGCAGGCCATTTAACTCTCTACCCATGACCGTAATTTTGACGAATGGTCGTTTATCTCCGTTCACAGGAATGAACAACTCTTCGATATCAGACTCGGAAAGATAATCTTCATTTTCTACTGGTTTGAAGCCATGTGAGCATAAATTAGAGAAAGTGTTCGATTTGAGAGGATTTTCTGATCGCGATTCAGCTTGCCTCTTCAAACTGAATGCCTTCAGTTTTTTTTGGTAATGGGGGCAGTTAAATGTGGCAGTGTCAGCAAAACCACATATTCTGCAGAACTTCGTTCTCTCCTCGGGACAATCAACATAGTGATGACCTGCACGTTTACAGTTATAACATGTTCCTATAGGAGGACGTTTATACTGAGCGGCTAAAACCTGCAGAGTACCCTTGACTGAGCCCTCCATTGGGTTCATAACATTTTCCTTCCTTCTCCCCTCTTCCCCTCTTTCTGCTTCTTGGCTATAATTCCTTTTCTTTTCCTCTTCTTTAGTCTTACCCTTATACACATTCCTTGAAATGTTCTGTGGATCAACTCCCATTGTTTTCGTTTTCGAAAAATTTTCCAATGAAATTTCATTCACTTGATTAAATTTGGTACGATTAGGAACATCAATGGGTTTTTGGAACATGTTCCAATTATTTTCATCGATAATTCTTCCATATTTTTTTAATCTTGACAAGGATTTAATTCCAGCTCCAGTTAACGCATTTTTGTAATCGAAACGCATATTGCGCCAGATTATTTCAAATTTGCGCCTTTCTGACACTGATCTTGTCATTGATTGGAAAAGCTTTTGCATGTCATGCAAATAATCAGCAAATTTCTCCCCGCGCGCTTGTCTGCGATTGGTTGCTTGAATTTCAATCTGAAAATCTAAGTCTGGTGGTAAAAATTCCCGTTTGAGCTCCCGCTTAAGCTCAAACCAATTTCGGAAATCTCTGTTTTCGAAACCTTCCATGAACCAATCCTTAGCACGACCCGAAAATAAATGAATTGCTGACCAGAATAATTCTTTTTCAGATATTTCTTCTGCTTTGCACCGCATTTTTATTTCTTTGAGAAATTCCGTTAGTCGTCGACCTTGGTCTTTCCCATCGTATTTTAGCTTCCATTCCGAAACCGGAATCCTTCTCAAGCTTTCACGGTTTCGTTTCGATTTTGGCCGTTTTCTTGACGATTCTGAGTCAGAACTGATCTCTGGACAAGAATCAGAAAAATCCGAGCATTCAGTAGAGGAAAAACTACTGTATGAAGTTGACGAAAAGCTCATCTTCCGGTGATGCTTTTTGTCCTCTTCTAAACGAGAAGCCTTTTGTCGATTGCTAGAAGTTGTTTTTGTTTTATTCTTAATTTCAGTTACTCTAATCGGTTTTTCATTGTGATGTTTAGTTTCAGTACTACTTTTAACTATCAATTCTTTCTTTTTCAAGTCTTGCTTACTACCTGTAAGTACTGCAGGTGTCTCACTTTTACCCGGTTCCCTTTGAAGTCGCTCATTCAAGTTTGAAAGCAATTTTTCTAATTTCTTCCTACGATCTCTATTCTCCTCAGCTTCTTTTTTTCGTTTTTCCTCTTCAGCTTTTCCTTTTCCCTCATCTATTTCTGTTGTTCAGTAGTTTGCAGAACGAATGATTTAAAAATATCTATTAACTCCGCTGTGTTATCTAATTTCCCTTGCTCGTATTGACTAATTATACTCAAAATTTCCTCCGATTTTTCTGTTGACGATTTCATTGAATGTTTTTCGTAACCGGTATTTTCTTTTTCCTCCTTTTCACCTGTCGCGTTTTCTACCGATTCACTTTCCGATTCAACATTTCCCTCGGTTTCATTCAAAACCTCAATTTCGTTTCGGACTTCTTCAAGTACTTCGTGTATATTTGTTTCGAATTGTTTCGCCTGTGAAGCTCTATGTGATGTCATTAACTCAGGATAACATGTTTTAACTAACCGAGTCGCTTTCTTCTGTAATGATTCGATATCTGATGTAAATCTGTCGGTTTTAGAAGCATTCGAAAGGAAGAGCGCTCTAATTCGGTAATGAATGAGCCTCGTTCTGATCTTTTGATGTTGCCATTTATCAACTTTGCATTGCTCGAGTGAATTTTGTATCTGTTTCTACTTCAATTTAATAATAGATATTTCCTCTGTAATTTCCCTCCTAATCTGTGACATCGTAAACGTTCCTGTCTCCCTTTCTACTTGGATTCTCTCTTTCATCTTCCGTCTTTAAGTACTCTCGTGTTCATTTAAATCGAAGTAAATATTTCGTATTAATAATTCATGTTCTACCTCCTCTATCGAAAGATGGGACACATGAATATATGTATACATTTCCAACAAATCCATTTTTATTATTTACACACTTTTTCTTATTCTAGGATCAATAAATAAAAATTGGATAACCGACGTAGACAATGGATAACTAGACGTATATAATAAATGACGATATATGACAAAGACAATAAACAACTATGAAACTATGAAACAACGACTAATAAGCTGACTTCTACTACCCGAAACAAGCACGAATGAGAACGGTCGATTGAATCAAGACCCAATAAAAAATCTCTCTATTCATTGATCGATTATTCAATTCCGGTATTTAGTGTAACCACTTTAGAAACTGCTCACTTTCGTAAGTGTACGCGCACTAGTAAGCCTAAGAAATCTTACTGGTGTCGCAAGAGCAACGTTACCGTCTCGAAATGTAATTAGTTGGACAAACTATCATTACTATCTCACTATCACTGTGTTCTTCTATTTGTATTAATTGCTCACTGAAACCTTGATTTGCTTTCTTTTAAGTTGGGCGCCATTTGTTACCTCTCTCTCAATAGATCAGACAGAAGGGCTAATCCCAAATGCCCTCGATCCCTGGTCTAAGCCGCGGGGACCTTTGAGGGTGGGCTCTCAAGACCTCTTTTCGATGGCTAGCTCGAGCTTAAAACGTGGAGGCTCAAGATCGGCTTATTTCACATCCGTGCACAAATCAAGGGATCAGTTGGCAATTGAATACACACTAGATTTTCCTTTTTTCCACTTTTTATAAACTTACAGTGTTCGTGTTCGTGTGAAGTGTGTGGAGGCCGGCCGGCAAGAGTCGAGCGAAGGACACTTGTGACGTTGTTGGCGACCGTCGTCGCAAGCTGGGTACCAGAGCTGTATCGCGCGTAGAGTTTCCAACGAGTTGGCGACTCAACTCCAAGTCTCTCGTTGACCGCTGGCTTAGCGATGACACCAATTGTTGCCAATCGATTTGAATTGGTGCCGATATTATTGGGTCCTGTTTGGGATAGGAAAGCACTATTTACCACTGGGTCTAATTCTTCTCTTATCAAATGCTCTTTACCTAATTTTTCGATCCGCTCTGTATGAACTGCAGTTTCCAAGTGCTTTCAATTTAATTTGAATTATAAAAGTATGGACACTTTTCTATGACCATTGTGCCTTGGATAAAGAGCTTTTATTATAGACCCAGTAGTGCTTTCCTTTTCCCCAAGTTTTTATGTCGTATGTCTCTTCTCGAAACTTATACATGTGAATTTCAGCTATTGTGGTTTTATGGTATATCGCTCGACTCCAAGTTTGTGTATTTGGTGTGTATATGTGTGTGCGTGTGATTATAGCTAACTTATGTCCTAGAGTAATTCTAATGTTCTACATTCTTATTTCAACCTCCATATATTTATTTATTTATATAAACTAATTTATTTATGTTCTTAAAACTACTATATTCCTAAACGGAAACAAAGAGATTATGTCAAAACCACGTTGTTGATGTAGGACTACCAAATTATTTTATTCAATTCGCTTATTTATAATTTCTGATAATATTTTAGAATGCAATTCAAAATTTTGGAAATATCTCTCACTCATCTCAATAACATTAGGGTGGCCTTGAAAAGAGCCAATGGTTGGAGTGGTTTTGTAGAAGCAACCTAATCCATTAAGAGCCAGGTATTCGAAAAATCGAACAGCATCTACGATAATTTGATAGCTTCATATTAATTTATTTAGGTGGTGGAGCTGAATAAAATCTTCGGAACGTGAAACGACTTTAATTTTTAAAAAACTTTAAGAACGATTTTACTGAGTTTGCTAGTGTGAATTTGTCCGTCGGATACCTGGACAGCTTCAAATATAAAAGCAATAGTTTTCCTTTGAAAGAAAAAAGTTGTCGGTGAAAAGTTAAAATTGTATCACATCTCACCATAGGCGGCTGAATTCTTGTTCATCTCGGAAATTTAAAATCATGCATTATTGAAGTAACTTTCTGTTTGGAGTGTGTTTGTACTTGCAGAAAAAAATGCATGTTTTGACTAATGTTAGATTTTTTATGCGAAATATCTTCAAATTTCATGAGAAGTCGAGATCTGCTGTCATCTCGAGAAATTGTTTCGTCAATAATTGACTATCTGGGTCATGTGGATAGATTCAAATTGGTTGTCAAAAAGAATTCAATAGAAATGTCAAAATAGATCCAATAATAAAGAGGGGAAAAAGTGTTACTTTTCTTATAATAATCCACTAACATAGAGAAAGTATTGTTATGAAAGGCAAAAATAATCTAATAGATAAAAATGAACGAACTACATTTTTTCATCAATTAATGCTAGTATTTAAAATCATAAGGGTCCAACTGACATTTTGGCAAATACTGAAATTACAGTATAATTGACTCCCAAACTTCTCTGAACATACTCGAAATTCAATTTCTCACCAAATGTTAGGTTTCTAAGAATTCTGAACACTAGAATCATATTTTTGAACATTTTTCATTCATCAAAACAACTAAAAAATACGAGCTACACAAATTACAATTACATTACACTCATTTCAATCCTGGTTCGGCCAAAAAGAGACCCCGAGTCACGCAACAGTTTGGTCCTTTTATAGGAGAAACATTTGACAGCATGGGGGAAAACGTTGCAATGCACTTCATGCACTACAAAAATAAATTTGGATGATTCTGCTTGATCTAGTTTGTAAAGCTTGTTTTTCAATCCTTCACAATGAAAACAAATTTATACGAATGTTTGCGAACTTTTTTCGCCAACCAATCAGAACGAAGAGCGAGATCACTTGCGAAAGAGCGAAAAAAGATAGAACTTCCCAAGCTTTTGCTGCGAAAATTTACGAATTCACGGTACACTGACAGTTGCCTCTGACCACATCAGCAAATTGGAACAAGTCAATCAAGATGGGTGCAACAAGATATGAAAAATTTTGCTCAGCTTCACATCGATGGAACGATGTAAGCAATATTCAAGCTTGCGGCAGGATAGTAAATAATTTTCCGAATTTCTTTTTATACTTTACTAAATTTTCTAACATTGATTTGTATGAAGTTGAAGATATACTTGAACTCACAATTGTGAGTAATATGAATTTGATTCACCAATCTCGTACAACTTGTTTTCGTTGTAATGACGATAGTTTGACAGATTCGCGTGATTTCGTAGTTCAATGTGAATGACTTTAGCGAAAACATTTTGCAAGGATGAATTTCTCAAGTGAAAAATTCGCTCATTCTGAAGCAAGCTTAACTATTAATTAGATTCCGGTTTCATGTACATGCATATACAGTAGAACCCCGATTATCCGCGGAATAGTCGGGCTAGATCACCGCGTATAACGAAAATCGTGGATAATGCAATAAAGAAAACTATGTTTTATCAATACAGAAATCATTGAACTATCCATCTGTAAGGTCGTGTACACCAGTGATTAGATAATGTAAAAGCCATGACCATAACAGAAGAGTAAGACTCTACCTCTCACTGACAATTTTCGGGAAGGTTTATAGAATTACTAGGGAACTCGCATTCGCGGATAATCCGCACCGCGGATCATCCGCTCGCGGATAATCGAGGTTCCACTGTACATTAGAGTGGCCGCGAAAATTGTCATGTCAAATTTCATAACCGACAATGTACATTTTGTTAATTGGTCAAAGAAATGACCTGTGCAAAATTTCAGCTCAATCGGACATGATTTAGGGATGCCCAGAAGCGCTCAAAATTTTCCCCTTTATTCCGCGCGACGAATGAGGTGAGATGACTCAAGTCACTGCATTCCCGTAGGCGAATGGCCTGGTTATAGTTTGTCACTAGGTGGGATTTGAAGTCGTGTCCTCATATGTTATCGACTAGGGGATCAAAAAGAAGTTGAAAAGTAAGGTAGCTTCCACAATGGAACGAGAAACTTTGCTATCTCACGTCACTCGCCGTGTGGAATAAGGGGGTTTGATTAAAAATTGCAATTTAAAGACATTTGGCATAGATTTTTTTTTAAATCCCTATGTGTTCCTATTGTCTATTGCCTAATGTATACCGTTTTGTCTTATATTCCGAACAGTTTCAAATTCCGGACACTTCATTTTTGAATGTAAATTTACTGAACTTAAATTTTTTGAATAATTGAATAATGAAAACCCTGTCATTCTTTGTGGTATAGGCTTCATTTTGGCATCATTTACAGGTATCGATACTGCCTATAACTTATAATTCCTAAGCATTTGCAAAAAGTTATGATTTGAATAAAAAAAATGCATTCTTGCTGTTCGGAGACAAATGTAATCAAACACATTTTTAGTTTTTCACCATGAATATGTATCTGTAAATCAATTTTATGGTGGACAAACTCCTTATCCTTATGGTACTCCTTCTTTGGTTTTCAAAAAAACTCAAATTTTGACGTCTGCAACAGAAAATGAAGTCCGATTGTGCTAATATTTTGCAGAGGGTATTTTATCGAGCCAATCAACATTTTGTGACAAAGAAAAAAAGAAATTCGAGATGACAGTAGGTCTCGACGTTTCGTGTAATTTGAATTTTGAAATACATATATTTAATATTTTTTTAATACATTTTTCGTGAGAAAATTTTATACAGGTATCAGTTTGTTAAACATCTAAATTGGTGAATTTGAGTTGTTATTATAATTTTATCCAAAAATAATAAAACATGATTGTTTCTAACAATTAAATTTCAGCGCCCTAACTAGGATTGGGCGATCTCGGATCGATTCTTAGAACATCGATCTTTTCCATTCCAATTTCCGATCTTTTGGATCGATCTTTTGTACTCGAGAAAAATCGAGAAAATCGTTTTTTTCGCTTACGATTCTTTCGATCATAGAAATTTTTTTTTAAAGATTTGCTTTTCAGTATACATTGATTTTTATCTCACCAAAGACCACCTAACAATTTTTTTAACATTAAATGCCAAGTCTTACAAGAAATCCGAATAAATCATAATCGCATATAATATCAATCAAAGTATGTATCGTGTATATTTGAAATCGCATAAAATGGTTAAACTCGATTTTATATACCATTATCAAATTAAGTCGCAATTCGGTATAATAAAGATAAATTTTATGTTGTACATAGTCTAAATATATTTAATCCGCATCATATGCGTATATTACGCTGATGCAGTTTGTGGGTCGTATAAGCGTATAATTTACATCGATTCAGTACTGCAGTAAATCGTGTTGCACGCTGAAGAAAATCATGAACATTTGATCGCTTCTTCTACGATTTACTTCTGTACAAATGCTGACAGAGACAGAACTAGAGGCAGTTACTAAGGGAATGTTCTGTAACCAGCTCACGCAAAAAAAAACGAATAGCTCCTTATAATTTTTTTTTTGCTCCGTCGATGGTAACACTGCATTCCCCACTTCGGGACGATAATATTCGGCTGCTCGTTCAGTCTGATCGGATGGTTTTTAGTGCCAAGATGTACAATTCACAAGAACATGTATTTTGTGTGAAATCGTATTACTCGAGCAACCGAAGCCTTAATGAAACTTTGTCCTCTTATAGTAAAAATTTCAACATTTCTCTTCGTCGATTATTTCCTCCGGGGGTACGTGAAGCACCGTTGTTATGTTAATAAGCCACAAAATTTGGAGGAACTTAAAGAAAAAATAACTCGGATTTTCAACAGCATCGAAGTCGTAATGTTAAAGTTGAACATGAAGAATTTTGTTCACCGTTCAAAACGCGTTATCGAAAAAACGGGTGGTCACATCGAAGCTTTATTTTCTTTTTTTTTAAATAAAAATTGGTTCACTTTTGCAGAAGTTATTGAATTTGTTGCGTGATCGTTTAATCTGAAAGAACCTGTAAAACGATTCCTTGACGGCACACGATGAGTGCCCAGGAACGCAAACTTTTGATGTTTCATTATAAATATAAAATTTGTATTCCCTGTTTAAAGAGATGAATTGCAGATAAATTGGAAAAAAAAGTTTTCGATTTTTCAAAGATCGATTCTTTGGTACAGATTCATCAGTGGATCGATCCCTATGCCGTTTGGAAAATCGATTCGACAAAATTGATCTTTTATAAAGATCGCCCAATCCTAGCCAATTTGTCTACAATTCGCTCTACAATTTGTTCTTTGTCACCCAACTCTTATCTTTTCTAATTACCCTGCAATATCATAATAAACAATTCCTGCTAAGTGTTCAATAAGAATCTTCAAAAATCCCAATTTTTACTCCATTGTACTTATAATACCCGATTAACTTCCATTTGAACCTTGAAATAATACATTTTTTCTTAGAATAAGTTACATTTAATATATTGGTATATATGTAATTTGTACATATGTATTGTATATACCCAGCAAACATTAAATCGTATAATTTTGCATGTGCCAAGTCTTACAAGAAATCCGAATAAATCATAATCGCATATAATATCAATCAAAGTATGTATCGTGTATATTTGAAATCGCATAAAATGTTAAAACTCGATTTTATATACCATTATCAAATTAAGTCGCAATTCGGTATAATAAAGATCAATTTTATGTTGTACATAGTCGTAAAATATATTTAATCCGCATCATATGCGTATATTACGCTGATGCAGTTTGTGTGTCGTATAAGCGTATAATTTACATCGATTCAGTACTGCAGTAAATCGTGTTGCACGCTGAAGAAAATCATGAAACAGTAAATCATATTAAATCCTAATAAAGAACATATTACATCATATTGAAATGTCATTGAAATGCTGATGCACTCGAAAGTTCTAACCGCTGTTGAATTAAATTTCAGATAGCCGCGCGAGATAGCTGGTGGATGATAATCCAGACGACCGGAGTTCGAATCCACATCGGAGCAGTTTTCACCAAACATCAATCTGTGGCATTTTAAACATATTCCACTCCCAACACAAGTCAATCAAACAATTATTATTTCTACGAACATAAATACTCATATATAAAAATGGCGATTCGTGAGGTTGTAATAAACGTTTTATGTCTGTAATAAATCGTATATAAGTATGGCAAAAGTCGTGTTTGGTGCTTTGACAATTCATGAATATATTCATATTAGATCGCAATTCAATTCCAACATAATCGCTATTATAGCTGGTCAAAGTTGCATATTCATCCAAACAAATTCGGCAAGCATTTGCCATGTATGTATATGGTCTCCACTTTTGCATGCATATACCAGTTAGGCGCATTATATGCCAACCAAATTTTAGGGCATATGATGTTATATATACGCTTTTTATGCGATTTAATGTTTGCTGGGTATGTAATTGAATCATATATAATCGTGCCAGTATATAATCAAGTCTGTATATAATCGACCCAACAAACAATCATTAGTTGTTATTAAACTAGTCAGTTGAGTAATGACCACACAATAGTATTGAGTGTTTAAGGTGAAGCTGGAAGGAAGCCACAAATGGCACAATGGCGCTCATATCTCATCTCCCTCCCTCACCGGGTATTAAATAATTTTGCGAAACAGTGTGTAGAAAATTATCGTTTTCACACACTTCCCATCAAGTAATAACAACCAAACTCTTATCGATTACTCACAAGATATAAAATTTTCATCTGCCGTCGCAATGTATTGTAAAAAACATTGAAAAACTCGAGCCAGTGTTCTGAAAGTTAAATTTTCATTTTTCAATTTTCCGCAATGGTTTTGTTTGCATTGGTGAAAATATCGTTATTTTTTCGACGCTGATGCCTGAGTCATAGCGTTTCATGTCATGAAAATCAATAGAATAAAATTGTGTTTATATCAATACAATTATTGTTTTTACGTTTAATGGGTCTATAATGTAAGTTTTAGCAACTTCTTTGTACTCGCGTGCAAAATCATAACACGTATACTCGCGCACGGTGTCACAGACCGAAAATTTAACTTCTCTGTAATGTTGCCATTGTGTATTTTTCAGGCTTTATAGGCATTTATTTGAAGAAGAGGGTATGATTAAATGAAAAAAACTCCAAAAAATATGTTTTCTTCGTTTTTATTATGTTTTAATAGTCATCTAATTCAGCCTCCTCAAAACCGAGTAATTTTTGATACTCCAACACAAATAATGAAATTCGAATTTATCACTGTTATAAATTAAAAGTAAGCAACTGAATATAATTCAAGGAAGTATAAAGAGCTATAAAATAACATAGAAACGTATTAATCGATTGTGGTTTCATTGGAGTAAGAATCAGAACATAGCATAACTGCATGCTCGAAACAAACATATTTTTTACATTTCATGCAGTTGGTGCATGTTTTTCGGGTCTTTTATCGAAGAGAAGAATGTATAACGACATTCTAGATAATTACCAGATGATAGAGGTTCTGGAATATAAAGTTTGCACATTTCTAATATTCTTTTTCTCTGTATTCTTGGTAAACTAAGAATTGATGCCTTTTTTATATGGGGCATAAAAAGATGACATAAAAGGATATCTAGGAACTTACTTTTCTTTTTCTTGTTTTCCTGTCGTTATTATTCATTATAAAAAACAGGAAGTGGGTTATATCTATGGTATAACCGCGAGGGTGACGTAGGACTATCGTTGATTTAGAGATCATTTGTTTGAAGTTGAATCTGAATTCATTCTGAATGAATGAATATTTGGGGGACTTCGAAAACCAGAGCGTTACGTTGGAGGCACAAGGTTTTATGCATCCAATATTGGATACGGAAATATCCTACTGATGGGGAAGAATAATTTTCAGAAGCTATCCTGTTAATTGCGATTGATTGAAAAATCACAAAACCAAATGTATTTGGTCACAGTGTTACATGGATAGAAAACATTCAAACAAACTCTTTCACATGAATGTATTTTTAAATTCCCAGAGGAACTGGCAGATTATTTTCCGGAACTTTCTCGATGCTGAATGGCATCCAAACGGAAAGAATTCCGTGCGTGTGTGTGTGTGTGTGTGTGTGTGTGTGTGTGTGTAGCGGCTACTTCGATGGTCACCTTCTCTTCTCCTGAAGGATCGGCTTCTCTGTGCTACCTCACAGTTTCAAACAAACTGCTTGATTTTCAGAGCAGATCTCGATCCTTCGTCGACCAGCACCCTGAGCAACGATGTTGTCTTGTCGATGTCCTCACGAAAAATGAATGCGTCTCACCACCCGAATATCGCTTAAGTATGCTTTTTGTGCGTGATTGAATCGAGAGAAGGTGTGGTTTACGATGGCAATTTGGAAGGCAAACTAGAGGAGAATGAACTCTCTGAGCTCGGAACTTTCGGCGACTGAGCAATAATCGATTGTGGGCGCATACAATATTGGATACGGAAAAATCCTACTGATGGGGAAGAATAATCTGAAGACGGGGCGTCTTCAGAAGCTATCCTGTTAATTGCGATTGATTGAAAAATCACAAAACCAAATGTATTTGGTCACAGTGTTACATGGATAGAAAACATTCAAATAAACTCTTTCACATGAATGTATTTTTAAATTCCCAGAGGAACTGACAGATTATTTCCCGGATCTTTCTCGATGCTGAATTGCATCCGAATGGAAAGAATTCCGCGCGTGTATGTGTGTGTGTGTGTAGCGGCTGCTTCGAGATCTTCCCGGGGAACCGTTTGTGGCATCACTCTCCTCCTGATGGATTCCCTTCTGGCCTAAGGTGCACAAACAGTCTCTTGGCGACACCGTTCATCCGCGCTTTCATGATAAACGAAGAGCTTCACCACAACAGCGACAACATGCTCCAATCGTTGTTCAATTTGAACTGAGTGAATTTCCGAGCGACGCTCGCTTTTATACCGATTGGTGATTTCAATAGCCTGTTTTGAAAGCAATTTTAAGACTATTGAAACAAGTTTTTGGATCAGAAAGTAACAAGTATAGAACGCGTAGACATTTTATCTTTCGAATGAAGTGTTTATCATACCATTTCGTTCAGTTGTTTAGGAGCTATTAACGCTCAAAATCTCGGTCTCCGGCGTAACGCTTTCGTTTTCGAAACTTTGATTTTACACCCCGGTATAGAAATGAAAGACGTAGTCCTACGTCAAAAATATCCCCGAACCTGTAACTGTTAAAAATTACCATAAGCCACCGATTAGTTTATAGTTTACTGTTTACAATTCTTCCACAAGTGAAATTCTTTCACAAGTGTGTATAAGTATGATTAGCGAATAACTATACGAAAGCCACGAAAATATCGACGAATAGTTAATATATGGATCCGTTCAATCCAGTTACAAAAGGGACTGAAATCAAATAAGAATAGACCGGTAATGATCTTATGCATTATATTCAATAAAAATTCCACGCCACTAACATTAATTTATACATTTCATTCAACAATATTTTAGAATATGAAAAAGGCACTTGTCCAAAAAATTTACTCCTATACTCACGTCGGTGTGTTAGACCGAAAGTGTTAAAAAATTGGCACACGTCCCGTTCACGTTACACGTTCTTACCAACACATGCGATACGTTAAACGATGACGAACGACGAATAACGAAGCTAGAGAGAATCGCAAAGTCATAGTGTTGATATTTTCTGAGAAATGAACGAATTATTGATTTCTCGGTCTGACAGACCAATGCGCGAGTATAGGAGTGTTAACAATGGTTTAAAAAAATTGTATTGCAGAGCTCGGAACACTGCCCCGGCTGCCTCTGCTGTCAAAAATAGTAAACGGAATAGTATTACATTCAATCAAAATGCCTCGGCCAACGAAGAGAAGGGTTAAGGCTCCGCAACGTGGATATGTGAAAAAAAAAACGATCAAAGAGGGAAAACATTAAGGAATTTTCAACATCGAGTTACTGTGTTACTGTGTTCATACATTTTACTTTAGTATTGAATTGTTATTTTTTTCAAACGTATTCTGAAACTCGTATGAGTCAAGCGCCACACAGTCTGATAAGTTAATTGATCTATTTACGTACAAAAAATCAAAACAAACGGTGTGATTTGCTCTTCACTCACAAACACTATTACCCCATAAGAACACGTGGTTTTACCTATACTACTACAATGGCTTCGTTCCACCTTCATCTTAAATCTCAGATTTTTTTCAAAATTTCTGCACAGGATTTCAAAAGAAATACTTTGTAAACAAATTGTTGTCAATCATTTACAGACTAGGAAATCATCATGATTAGCACACAAATTCGATTACTATGTAAATCATGAACATTTGGAAGGAGTCAAAGCTAGTGAATAAGCCGCATGCGGTATTTGATTCCAATTGAATAGCTCAACCATTTCCTTTGCTGGTCTTTTGCGGCCTTACGGGGCGTTGTCATCAAGAAAGATCACTTCGTGTAGCCTTTACTGGCGTATATCAGAGTACAGCTTTATTCGGGCAATTGTTTTGTGTAACGTTACTATTAACAATTTCATCGGTTTTTTAAAGGTCGTACCAGATAACACCTTGCTGATCCCAGAAAACAAACAAGATTGTCTTCTTTTCGTAGCAATAAGGTTTTGCAGTAGTTGTGTTCCATTGGCCAGGGTTAACATATGATCTTTTGCGCTTAGGAATCATGAAATATACCCGCTTTCCATCCACGGTCACTATTCGATGTCATTTTGTGTGAATTGCCTTCGGCTGATGATATTCGATTACATTTTTCAGAGTTGTTATTTCCAGTTGATATCTGTGGACATTCACTTACCTCATCATCTTCCTCAAAATCAATATCTTCATTTCTTTCTAACCGTTAATTCTCAATACTGATAACATGTGCCACTGTGACACATTCTTTCTTTTGACGTGAGACTACGTTTAACCGGAGTATATGGGGGTAAAATGAAAACCTAAACACAGAACATGTAGGAAAAAAATTAAAGACTCCGAATGCTTATAACTCGAACATTTTTTAATAGATCGGAAAGATGTTTGCATCAATTGATAGGAAATATTTCTACGCGCCTATCACAACTAGTAAAATGTTATTTTTCATGAGATAAACAATTAAATAACTGTAAATGTCAAGTGTTATCTAAACGCCCTAACTGCCATGTTTTGATTGGTCTAATTTACGGTTTCCCCAGCATAGATTTCAAAATCAATGTACTATTTTTGTTCCCACCGAACTGTTTCCCAAACACGGACTTCAGAATCAATGTGCCTCCGGAGAATCCGCTTTGCAAATAAATGCAAGTTGAGGGTATTTTTGTTCCCACTGAAATGTGTTTCTCTAAGATGGATTTCAAAACAAAGATATGCAAGCTGCGAGGACGAAAGTACTCGTCTTGTGTTTGTACATAAGGGAATTTGTTTTCCTAAAACATACTTCTAAACTGAGAAGCCTGGAAAAGTCGTCATTTCAGATACAAGATGTGAATGAACTTTCGCGGTTCGAGACATGAGAGATGCAATAATTTTAAAGGGAAATGTAAAATACAATTTATTTATTTAATGTCAAACGTCTTCGACCTAATGGTTGTACAGACTGCTTATAGGGACTTAATTCTATTCTTATAGATTAACCTACTAATATTAAAATCGAACAGTTCAGATACCTCGTTAAAGACGCGGCAGCAAGCGTCTAATGGATTATTTTGCCCATATATGGTACGGTGATTAGGCATCGCCAGGACTCGATGGTGGCGTAGCTGTCGGGATGGTGCGTGTAGGCTATCGTTTCGAAGTAGATAGCTGCAGTCAATTTTGTCTGTTAATACATCGAAAATAAAAATTCTCTGTAGCATCAATCGTCGGCTTTCCAGGGTTTGCATTCCAATAAGTGCACAGCGCTGTTCATAGGGTGGTAGGTTGGTTGGATCATTCCAGGGCAGGCCACGTAGAGCATACCTTACGAAGCGTTTCTGAACACGTTCGATGCGCTGGATATGTACAGCGTGATATGGGGCCCATACTTGTACTGCGTATTCCAAGACGCTGCGAACAAAAGCACAGTACAACGACTTCAGAGCGTAGACGTCATCGAAATGAGCTGTGTTGCGTCTCAAAAATCCAACCATCGCATTTGCTCTTGAAATTGTGACCGAGACGTGCTCATGGAAACGCAGCTTGCTGTCAAGAAGAACTCCCAGATCTTTGATTCTATTGACTCTCTGCAGTGGCGAGAGATTCAACATGTATCCGTGTACAATAGGGGAGCGAGAGCGCGTAAATGTGATGGCCTTGCATTTTTCAGCGTTTACATGCATTCCATTTTCCTGGCACCAAACCGTTAATCGCTCAATGTCAGCTTGCAGTATGCAGCAGTCTAAATTTGAATGTATTACTCGGTAAATTTTCAAATCATCCGCATATAAAATTTTCTCCGAACATAACCTTTCGCACAGATCGTTAACGAATAATACAAAAATCAGAGGACCAAGAATGCTTCCTTGTGGCACACCAGATGGAATCGTAAATTCGTTGGATCTAGTACCGTGGACCTTGACAAAAGCTTTGCGGGATGATAAGTATGAGGTTAGCAGGTTTATGATCCAGGATGGTAAACCAAGTCGATCCATTTTCAGAATAGCAAGGTCGTGGGGTACTTTGTCAAAAGCTTTGGAGAAATCGACGTAAACAGCATCAACTTGTTGCCGCTTCTCGATTTTGTTGATTAGCATGTGAGTGTATGCCATAAGGTTCGTGGTGGTTGCGCGTTTTTTAACGAAGCCGTGTTGGAACTCTGAAATCACAGGCTGTACAATCGGACATAGTGCACCATGAACTAGACTCTCGAGCACTTTTGCTAGGCAGTTTAAAATCGATATCGGGCGATAGTTTTCGACATCGTGAAAGCTGCCTTTCTTGTGGACTGGAGTTATCGATGCAAGCTTCCAAGTCTCGGGAAAAATACCCTCGCGCAGAGATTGGTTGTAAACCATAGAAACTGGTCTGGCGAGCATCGCTGCACAGTTCTTGATGAAGACCGGGGGAATAAGATCCGGACCGGGTCCTTTTGTTGCATCTACTGAACTGAGTGCTTTATGCACCACATCTTCACCAAACGCAAGTACTGGGAAACGGAGATTGTAAGATGGCAGACTGTCAATATACTGGCGGGTTGGTTGAGATGAATTGCTTTCATACATGTTTTGGAAAAATTCGGCAAAGAGATTGGCAGATGAAAGTGGTGAGTCGGAGTTGCTGGATTGATAAACGATTTTGTCCGGTATCCGCGTCAAGTTCTTCCGGTTCCGTACGAAACTCCAGAAAGAAGTTGGATTTTGTTTGAATGTGCTTTGAAGAGCATTTATGTACTTGCGGAAGCTTTCAAGCTGCAAGTTCTTGTATTTTTCTTCGGCCTCGTGTAGTTCTCTTCTGCGTATTGGAGTTTTGTCGTGAAGAAATCGTTTTCTCGCTTTTCGCAGCCTATTGCGGAGATTTCGAAGCTGTGGAGTCCACCAGGGTTGATTAAAATTCCTAGAACGCTGGGCCTTCAACGGAACTGTTTCTCTAATAATTTCGTTCAATTGTTCATAGAATGTAGATACCGCATTGTCAACTGATGTATGGTCAAGTATGCGGTCCCAATCCAGAGAAGCAATTTTGTTATTTACAGTATAATAGTCACAGCGAGAAAAATCAAGCTCAGAGCGAGAAGAAGAGTCATCTTCCATTCGGGAACAAAAGTTAACAATTAAAGCCAGCGGCTTATGGTGATGGTGACAATGATCGCTTGACAATTCTTCCGTTCACATATTTTGGTAGTCCTAGGCATCATATCAAACATAAAAGGACGGTCATCAAATTTACTTGTAATGAAGAACATAATCTGTTACAATGCGTGAATAGATCTTAAATGACAACTGTTCAAACTTTTTACTTACAAATCAAATATGTTGAATTCAATTGAATTCAATTGTTTCATTCAATCAAAACAATACAAATGCTTACTAAGACAACGGAAGTCCCACATCAACCATGCGGTTATATCATACCCCACCCATTTTTTTGAGCACCGGTACAACTATCTGAGTCTCAGGAGCTGTGATTATAGACAAGTTGGATAGAGAATTTTTCTTTTTATTAACTACACCACACCTACTCTCTTTCAAGTCGATTGTGGTTGATAAAACATGGTGCCAAGACTCGAATAGAAAACAAATCCAGTAATACACCTTTCAACGTTCTTTAGTGCCTCGTTCAGTGTTTCTGAATGAGGTATGGTTGTCGTTCCTAATTTTCGTCGATGGATAAGTTTCATATTTCGAATTGTTCCTTGGCATTCACGAAATAGTTGCCGGTTCATCAAAGCAATAGCAGAACCTCGATAGTACATTGGCAGTGACAAATGACATTTTAAGTGTATCAGAGAAATATGAACACATGAAAGTTATTTAGTTGTGCCAATGTTGATTCCTGCAAAACTTTTTTTTCTCCGAATGAGTTAATGTAATGTTTCAATGTTTTGGAAATAAAACTAGATTCGTCGCATTCATATACCTGGTTGAAACTATTCATTACCCGATAATCGGACGAAAACTTTCCGCCACACATAGTATTCTAAGTTTACGAATGCCGAAACTCTTCAAAATTAAGACACTACTAAACTAGAATGACGCATGTGCTCCAAAATTATACACAAATTTATTAGTTTACAAGTAAATCATTTTTCAGTTTCCTAAACTTAAATAAATTATAGTCTTTCATGTCCAACCTTCTTCTATAGCACACAAGTCGAATACCGTTAGTTAGTCAAAGCACACATTTTGATTCCCGGAGGATTTTTTGTCTCGCCTATTTGTCGTTCCAAAGGAATAAATAAAAACTTCAATTCGCAAAAGCTATCATAAAAAAGTATCTCCGGCTACATTCCAATGGAATTTCAACAATTGATGAAATAGAATAATGTATTACTGGTTCTTTCACGAATTAATCTCGAGAAACGGCACAGACAGTACATCTCATTCCAAAAAATCAAAGAGACAATTGAGCAGAATCATCCATAACTGTTGATTTTGCGCTTATGAAAGTAGTACGAAGGACTTTCAAAAGAAATATGCTAAATTCGCAACAAATCCTACAGTAAAAAAAAAATTTAGTAACCTACGTAAATACGGCTGATCATTAGAGGCGGTATGAATACTTAAAAATCATTTTTTCTACTTAATTCTACTTTTTTGATCAATAATTCAATGATGAATTGAAACTTATAAATTATTTCTTTTGTTTCGAAAAACGTGATATAAACGAAATATTTTCAGTGGTAGAATCGAGAGTGATATAAACGAAACGTGATAAAAACCCAGTGATATAATCGAGACGTCACTGTATATGATTCATTTCCGAAAATGATTAGACCCGTATTTTTGTGTTTTCGTTATTTCCTCATTAAACTGGTTAGACGGGTTAGACAGATTAAAAAACGTGATTTTTCAAAAAATCATAACTTCTCAATCGCTGAACCGATTTTTATCATTTACCATTCCTTGAAACAAAAAACTAACAGCTCCAAAAATACTACTTGTATGACTTTAAAAACTTAAAAAAAAGTTTTCTCGGGTTGTTAGTGAAATTGTCTGCAAAGACTACATACTTCTATATTTTTGAATTAAAGATGATTTTTTTTATCTGAACCGTTCCGGAGATACCCTTTTTAAACACAAAATCACGAAACCACGTTTTTTTGGATCTGCTACCCCAAAAAGGAACAGATTGATGACGATATATAAAATACGGTAATTAGACCCCGCCCCCCTTCGATAAGGAATTATTCTACCAAATATTACGAAATTCTCAGAAAACGTATGACTGTTTTATGTTGAATTGCTGCATTTACAACTACATTAGAACCCCGATTATCCGCGAAATAGTCTGGCTAGGCCACCGCGCATAACGAAAATCGCGGATAAGGGGCTGTCCACATACCTCGTGGACAGAAAAAGCATGATTTTAGACACCCCCCTCCCCCTCCGTGGACAAGCGTGGACATTCCTTATACCCCTCCCCCTGTTGTCCACGTGGACATTTCTCCAGTTTTTGGGAGAAAATCAAGAGAATCCTACATTTTTCGCTTAAATCTAATTTCAAGTTTGTTTCAATTTTCTATCACATGTTTTGTTAATAGAAATGATAGCCTTGTTAATAGTAACAATTTGTTTTAAATTCACCGATTTTGATATCAACGCGCTGTTCAATTCGTCTAAATATTGTAATGTACAGGGGAACTTCGATATAACGTCACTCGATATAACGTACATTTTACCATTTCCAAAGTGCAAAGGATTTTTTATGTAAAGAACAATAAATTATCTGTATTGTGATGCTAAACCATGTTTTGTACATTTAATCAATCCTGAAATACAGCTGGTTTTATGATTCCGGATTCTAAAAAAATAATCAACAGTACGAAGGGAAACACCATGAGAAAGGCTGGCTACAGCTTCTAATTGAATTTATTCATTAACTTTACTAAAACAGCTACACAATAATGTATTATAGACTACGTTTGTGAGTTGTTTATTATGCTTCGATACAACGTACAATTTTGAAAGTGAAATGTACGTTTTATCGAAGTTACCCTGTATTGCTAGTTTTGGATCGTTCAACACACCCGAATTGTCACTCAACCGAATAAACGTTATTTGTATTGACTGCATTAAACTTTGTGCTTCGTTATTGGGAAGGGATAATGACAATGGATTGGTGGATTGAACACACTTTGAAAATAAAAATTATTAATTAAAATTTACTTCTCCGTATCAAATATCTATTCTATGTAATTTAAAATTATATTAATTTTCGAGTGGTGAAAAATGTTTAAGGAAGGTTATGTCTAATAATGATTTTATATTATAATGACCAATTTTAGCGGTAATATCATAGTAGTTAAGTCGGGGTCAGGATTACGTGTAATCAACCAAGTAATCAAATAACACCAAGTCAAAATTTCCATTCAATTTTTTAAATTCTAGAATGAACGTAATATGTCTCAGAACCCATTCATATACATTAATGATCGCGGATTGCGAAATATTTTCTCGTCTTACAGAAACATTAACAGTTGATAATGAGTGAGTAAGTAGTGAGTAAGGCGGATGGAGTCTTAGAAGCGCCAGTGTTCTAGATCGTTGATTTTAATACGTTCAGCTACGAGCAGTACTTATTGGAATTCAACGAGACTAGTTGCTTGGTAGAAGCTCATAATGCAGATTTCCTTCCAGTCCTACCAGATCCAGAGAACTTTCTTCGGGGTTTAATTAACTTGTTCAATATCTTTTTTAACTCAACATTATTGTGAATGATTTGCTCTTCACAATTTGCTACAAATATGTCCCGTGGCCGAGTGGTTCGCGTCACACTTTATCTTGCTGGGGGTTCGAGTTCGACTTGTACTGAGGTCACGCGTATTCTAGGGCTTTACACTCCTGTATACATTCAAGGCGTGTTCTACGGTATAGAAATTTCAACTAAATACTATCTACTAATAAAAATAACGCAAGTTATACCTACGTTGAGAAGTCTAAAGTTCCACTGGGTGCCATCTAAGTCAAGTCATGCATTTTCGTTGCGTTTATTAAACGAATCGTAGATTGAGATGCGTTCTTTCAAATGTTTTTCGATAAAATAAACCTTTATTCCGGAATCCGGTCGGATTTGAAATTAGCACAATATTGCGTTCATTCTTCTGATCGAGTCAAATCCAAACGGGTTGTGCAAATGTTGCAAACTTGCAACCCACTAGAGGCGTATTACAAAAATTACCAGATATCAATAAAGAAAAACATCATTGAAAGAAACAGATCTCCACAGATACGGCCCGCGGCCACTCATAGAAGAATTTGTTGTTCGTTTCAATTTTCGGAAAACCTTGGTAGCTTTCGGAAAATAAATACGAAGCCGTTTTGTGGTCAAGAGTAGAAGCTGAATCGAAACCTGCACATAAGTCGTGATTTTTCATACTACAAAAATTCCAACATTTTTGTGTCTTTATCCTGACGGAATACATGATCCTCTATTACAGATTGGAATAAATTGATCGATGCCAGTTCATGCGCGTTTCTTTCAAAATATACATCTCCGGGAGGAAGTCCAGCCATATGAAAAAATATGAATGTCTGACCGGGCAGCACTCTCAGGCAATACTGTCTTTCTATTGTTGAATACAGAGTATTCAGGGTGGGCGTATATTTAAAAATATCTTGTAAATATAGAACAGATCTTATTAAATTTTGACTTTAAATAAGGTGCTCAGAATGAAAGGGGTGTAAGTGATTTGATCGATTTCTCTTCAACAACTTTCTCTTTAGTAAATAACTCAACTGCAAAAACGTTCCAATTTGAGTTTGCTTTAGAATCCGATAGACGAGGCTCTGACACATTGTCAAATACAGCTGGGAATGTGTTTGCAGCTTAGTTATGACCAAAAGAGTAGAGAAATCGATGATGTCACTTACACCCCTTTCAATATACTTTACGTGTCCACGTGGACATTATCAAAACCCCCTACCCCCTCACCATGGACAAGCGTGGACATTTTCGTAACCCCTACCCCCCCTAAAGTTGTCCACATGGTATGTGGACAGCCCCTAACGCGATAAAGGACTAAAAACACGAAAAAAAGTTATTTCAACGCGAAAACTATGTTTTATTAATATAGAAATCATTAAAATATCCATTTGTAAGTGGTTGTACACCAGTGATAATGTGTAAGTCATGACAAAAAATAAGAGAGCAAGCTCCCACCTATCACTGACAAATTTCGGGAAACTCTATTGGCGATCTAACGCAAAACGTAAACGATCGGTGAGACATCTGGATTTTGTTTTTGAACTAAGAAAATGATGCTAATGTAACCTAAAACTCAAAAACAAATCACGTATATTTTACTTTCGGGCTTTCCAAGGTAGTTCTCACATGCAGGAATCGTGCATTTTTCTACTTGTGTTTGATTGTGCTCTCGAATTTCCTTCTTCAATTCAACCATTGTCAACATTTTTATAGTTTTCACTACTGAAAGAGGTAAATAAATAACATGTTATATATAAAATTGCGCAGAATTAAATTTCTTACAAACTCATCGCAATCAAATAATCTTTTATGATTATAACATTGTAATTCATAGAAAGAACTACAAACATTCCATAAGGGGCTGTCCACATACCACGTGGACAGAAAAAGCACGATTTTAGACTCCCCCCTCCCCCTCCGTGGACAAGCGTGGACATTTTCATACCCCTACCCCCCTTTGTCCACGTGGACATTTTTCTCTTTTTAATTAAAATAACTAAGGAAATGTCTGAATCGCGCTTAAATTCCATTTAAGTTTATTTTATTTCAGGTTTTACTAGCTGTACCCTGATGTACCAGGTAGAGAAATGTGTAGCATAACAAAGCACATGTTCCATTTAATTTTAAAATACTTGTGAGTAAACTTTTGTTTTTCCATTATCAGCGAAGATGTGCAGGCTATCTAGTTTGCCCACACGGAAACTAGTAATGTACAGTTGACCAGGTGAGGAACAATCCGCATCTGAATATAAACTACACAACTTCGAAGATTGATCTGGAGCTTTACTAATTGTGATTTCAAACGCCAATCGAATAAAATAAAATGGATTTGAAATTATTTTCAAATACAATTTTAGTTCAGGTTTTTTCTAAAAAATGTGTTGATATCACATAGAATACATAGATACAATAATGTTAATTTAAGTTCACAGCTTTATTTCAGAAGTGTACTTATTCCATCTGAAAATCCAGTAATAATCCAATTAACCTGGTTGATTCGCTTTCATTCGATTCAAATGGAATTCCAGTAGAATTTTTTTCACAGAGATATTCTCGATTTAAGGAAAAATTGTTTTTTCATTTTGGATTATAAACATTTAATGACATAACGATCGCACAGCAAATCGATGGACAGTTTTGAAATGTTCTATACAAGACCCAGTTATTGCTTTGACAAATGCATCGTTTTATGACAGTTACAGCGTTCCAAAACCCACTCAACATTTTCGATGTTGCATTCTGGTCCTTTATTTTTTTTTATTGAGTGCAGATCCTTGGCCACTCCGGAATATGATCGATCACAGCAAATGCCGATTCATCATGGGCCTGATTCTCGAAAACACTTCACGGTGGAAACGAAATAAACGGCACGCCATTGAACTACGTTTTACGAGTTAGTGAAGTGTCGAAGATAATGATGAGTTTTCAGGCAGAATGAGCACTTTTCAAATAAAAAATCATTAATGAAAATTAACCTCTTCTTATCAAACTGGTACTCAATGTGAGTGGAAAACTTTGTTTTCTTCGTGTGATATAATAATCTCATACAAAAATTTAATCTGAAGATAATTTTATTTTATAATGATAAATTTAGTGGGAAACTAAAGGGTGTGTCACATCAAATTGCATCACGGAAAAAACGCTGTAGAAATTTAATTTTTAGGAATTATATCTTCAGCTTTCGCTTATAATCAGATAAGAGTATATAGATCACGTTGGCCATGCTTCACTATAAATTTTTCGTAAATTTGGAAAAATGTCGTCGAACGAAAAAGAGCGTCGTGAATTAATCCTGTGCACTCATTTCGAGAATCCGGAGTTGTCACATCGGGACATCGGTAAGATGCTGGGAATCGTCCAATCCACGGTCAGCAGAGTACTAAAACGATACTTCGAGAACCTAACCATCAACCGGAAGGTGAAGAACGGCAAAAATGGATGCTCCGTCAGTGAAAAAGATCACAAGCGCGTAGTTAAGCAGTTTAGACGTGATCCGAGAAGTTCGGTCCGGGATGTCGCCAATAAGCTGAATTTGTCAAGTTCATTCGTCCAGCGGACCAAGCAGCGGGAGGGCCTGCGTACATACAAGGTTCTGAAGGCTCCTAACCGGGACAAAAGGCAAAACATGGTGGGGAAGACGCGAGCCCGGAAGCTGTACACCGAAATGCTAACGAAGCCGCATTGCCTGGTAATGGACGACGAAACCTACGTCAAAGCGGACTTTCGTCAGCTGCCGGGCCTGTTGTTCTTCTCCGCAGAGGACAAATTCAGCGTTCCGGAGGAGATTCGCAAGCAGAAACTATTCAAGTTTGCCAAAAAGTACATGGTGTGGCAAGCGATCTGCTCTTGCGGAAAGCGGAGCGCCCCCTTCGTGATGACCGGCACGGTAAACGGGCAGGTTTACCTTAAGGAGTGTCTACAGAAGCGCTTACTACCACTATTGAAGCAGCACGAGGGCCCGACCATCTTCTGGCCGGATCTCGCTTCTTGCCACTATTCAAAGGACCTGTTGGAGTGGTACGAAGCCAACGGGGTCACCTTCGTACCAAAGGAAATGAACCCGCCCAACGCGCCGGAGCTTCGCCCAGTAGAGAAATATTGGGCGATTATGAAGCAGGCCCTCCGGAAGAACCCAAAAGTTGTCAAATCGGAGGCGGACTTCAAGAGAAAATGGATTTCTGTTAAAAATACAGGAAGTGGGTTATATCTATGGTATAACCGCAAAGGTGACGTAGGACTATCGTTGATTTAAAGATCATTTGTTTGAAGTTGAATCTAAATCCATTCTGAATGAATAAATGAATATTTGGGGGACTTCGAGACCGAGAGCGTTACGTTGGGACACAAGGTTTTATGCATCCAATATAGGATACGAAAAACCTTGTTCTGAAGAACAATCTTCAGAAGCTTTCCTGCTAACTGTACTTGATTGACAAATCACAAACCCAAATGTATTATATGGATATTTTATGGATAGAAAACATAAAATAAACTCTTTCGCTTGAATGTAATTTTCAATTCCAAGGGGAACTGGCAGATTATTTTCCAGCAACGATTAGATGTTTCCACATTTTTCTCGATACTGGAAGCCCACCAGTGGTTAATTCTAATTCGATAACCACCTGTTAATAGCACTTGATTGAACATATTTGGTCACAGTGTTACATGGATAGAAAACATTAAAATAAACTCTTTCACATGAATGTATTTTTAAATTCCCAGAGGAACTGGCAGATTATTTTCAGTAACGATTAGATATTTCCACATTTTCCTCGATACTGGAAGCCCACCAGTGGTTAATGCTAACTCGATAACCATCTGTTAATAGCACTTGATTGAAATATATTTGGTCACAGTGTTACATGGATAAAAAACATTCAAATAAACTCTTTCACATGAATGTATTTTTAAATTCCCAGAGGAACTGGCAGATTATTTTACGGATCTTTCTCGATGCTGAATGGCATCCAAACGGAAAGAATTCCGTGCGTGTATGTGTGTATGTAGCGGCTGCTTCGATGGTCACCTTCTCTTCTCCTGAAGGATCGACTTCTCTGTGCTCCCTCACAGTTTCAAACAAACTGCTTGCGTTTCAGGGCAGATTTCGATCCTTCGCTGTCCAGAACCCTCAGCAACAATGTTGTCTTGTCGATGTCCTCACGAAAAATGAATGTGTCTCACCACCAGAATATCGCTTAAGTATGCTTTTTGTGTGTGATTGAATCGAGAGAAGGTGTGGTTTACGATGGCAATTTGGAAGGCAAACTAGAGAGGAATGAACTCTCTGAGCTCGAAACTTTCGGCAACTGAGCAATAATCGATTGCGGGCGCATACAATATTGGATACGGAAATATCCTACTGATGGGGAAGAATAATCTTCAGAAGCTATCCTGTTAATTGCGATTGATTGAAAAATCACAAAACCAAATGTATTTGGTCACAGTGTTACATGGATAGAAAACATTCAAACAAACTCTTTCACATGAATGTATTTTTAAATTCCCAGAGGAACTGGCAGATTATTTTCCAGCAATGATTAGATATTTCCGGAACTTTCTCGATGCTGAATGGCATCCAAACGGAAAGAATTCTGCGCATGTATGTGTATGTAGCGATGTCTTCCCGGAGAACCGTTTGTGGCATCACTCTCCTCCTGATTGATTCCCTTCTGGCCTAAGGTGCACAAACAGGCTCTTGGTGACACCGTTCATCCGCGCTTTCATGATAAATGAAGAGCTTCACCACAACAGCGACAACATGCTCCAATCGCTGTTCAATTAGAACTGAGTGGATTTCCGAGCGGCGCTCGCTTATATACCGATTGGTGATTTCAATAGCCTGTTTTGAAAGCAATTTTAAGACTATTGAAACAAGTTTTTGGATCAAAAAGTAACAAGTATAGAACGCGTAGACATTTTATCTTTCGAATGAAGTGTTTATCATACCATTTCGTTCAGTTGTTTAGGAGCTATTAACGCTAAAAATCTCGGTCTCCGGCGTAACGCTTTCGTTTTCGAAACTTTGATTTTACACCCCGGTATAGAAATGAAAGACGTAGTCCTACGTCAAAAAACTACAACCTGACGTTGTACAGAACCTTATGGACGGGGTAAAGAGGATGGTGCGAGCATACGGGCTTGGGCTCGAAGTATGAATAAAAAGAAAATGCCAAAATTTGTTTAATAGTTTTTATTTTACTGTCTAAAATTTTCAAAAGGATCGGTCTACTGGGCGAATTTCTACAGCGTTTTTTCCGTGATGCAATTTGATGTGACACACCCTTTAATCTCGCATCCAGATGTCGACACCGTACCGTTGTCATCGCGAATGCGTTTCATACCGTTTCCACCGTGAAGTGTATTCGTAGTGTATTTGAGAATCAGGCCCCATCACTCTGAATTTCCGATTCACCTTTAGTCTGTAGCGCAATACGAAACCTTTTCCGCAATAGTTCGGAAAATTAGGGTATTGAAAGCGTATCAAAATATTTTATTATTTTTCAAATCCTTATCGACCATTCTGCAATTCATTAACCTTTTGCGAGGAATCATACTAAATACTTTATCCAACCGCATGCAATAATTTACACTACTTCTGTACGAATTTTAATGTCTAGTGAATTTGATCATGCAATAAAACGCAGTTTTCTATGGATAATAGATAATGGTACTCGGTGTAAACAAAAGATTATTAGCGTGGAGAGATAAGAGGATCATAGGAAATTATGTCAACTAGTGGTGCATAAATCATCTTTCGTAAATGTAAATATATCCTAGAAATTGAAAAATTCCAATACTTTGGAAAATTTTTACTTTTCAAGAAAAGTAATTCAAAAAAATGGTTTTACACGTAATTTTGCATGAAAAACTATACAGACATTTTCGTTCTAAAACTAACTGTTCTCGAGTTAGAAAAAAATCTATAGAACATTATATTTGATGAATAAACCATATGCGCAATATCATGAAAACTCAACCATTATGGAATTGTTTAATTTTTATAGTTTTTGGTTATGAACGTCTATGTATAGCCCGTAACTATAAAAGTCATAGGATCATAGGAAATAGCCCGGTTGTTCACAGTTTACGTGAGTTATTTTCAGAATATGGATTTTAGTGAAGAAGTCCAATGATCTAGTAAATATACATGGAGCACTCTCAGTAAATATCTGACTCTCATCTCAATCAGTTTATTGATAATTATGGAATACTCAGGTTGGGCGGAGTTTTGAAATTCTTGAATACGGAACGATTTTTATTTAATTTCGAGTGTATCGGTGATTATATTTGAAAAAATATTTATTCTTCGTGTCCACGTGGACATAGTCTATACCCCCTCCCCCTCTCCGTGGACAAGCGTGGACATTCTGATACCCCCTACACCCCCCCCCCCCCCAAAGTTGTCCACGTGGTATGTGACAGCCCCTAAGCTCACATGGCAAAATTTAAAACCATCATCACTTTCACCGCAGCGCCGCCTAGGTGTAGATTTGTACGTTAGATCGCCAATAGAATTACTATGAAACTCGCTTTCGCGGATCAACCGCTCACGGATCATCGGGGTTCTACTGTATTTGTAATTATTAATTGGGACCCGGTTTTTTATGAATTCATCATGTACTGATAGGTGATGGCTTTCTATTGACTACATTTATTTCTTTCGTTTTGAATAAAAAATATATTTCGTTTCTCAGATATGGTTTTGAATGTAAAATATTAGTTGTTCAGAATTTCACAACACAGGACATTATTACATATCTGCCGCACTTTCCATATTGTAGTACATCGACATTCATACCAAACAAGTCCGCTTCACACTGACCACTTGTCAGCTGTGCTGGGGCAAGTTCACAGAGTCTCGGAATATGGGTGCAGATGGTGCAGAACCAGCAACCACTCACCAAGAGCAAGCAGTTCAGTCATTCGTCGACTACGGTTGTGAGCGTTTCGAATTGCTTCAGGCAGGTGAAAGAGGGCATTTCTTCGCGCGGCTGCTCTCTGTTGAAATCCCAGAGTTCCTTTTTCTGCCAGCTTTTTCTCCTTATGCTGGAGCGTGTGACACTTCCAGAGTGAAGTAGAGTTGCTGCTAGTAAAAGTAGGCGAGGAACAAGTTCAAACGGATGAAGTTAAGACGAGTAATGTAAATTGAATTTTCAGACATTGACTCGAGCAAGCGATTTGTATTGCATTCGAAGCGAAGAAAAAAACACTTGAAGAAGATATTGATCCGATTATCTTGTTTAGTGGTTCTGAGAAGTTATGTATGTGACAATTGTTAGATGGGATGTTAAATGGCTTGTAATTAGTCGAAACATTTAGAAACTGCAATCTGATAGACCCTAGAACCAATTGTAGACTGGATGAACAATAGTGGAAAATCGCTGATTACCATCGAATGAAACCAAGTAGAAGGAAAAAACAATTAGGGAAAACACTTCCTTGGTGTGAGTGTTCGTCTGCTCAAAGTGGCGACAGCTAAAGTTTATTAGAGCAAGGAGAACGGTATACCATCGATACCAAATCTAACATCAGACAATATGTTGATTAAATTAGTGAAAGAAGATTTCCCGTGCTTCAAAAATGGATTTATATAACAGTATCTTCGCTTGATAGAAACGTTCCGAGTTTATTTTTGCAAGGTAAATCTTTGTTCGTCATCTGTATTTGTTTCATTTAATTTAAATTCGTATTCATATTTTAAAGGGGCTCCTGTAGACAATGATAACGATAGTTTACAGCAGCCATCAAACTGTTTGTTATTATTTTGTTATAGCATTATTCAAACATGCATCTACCTTTTGTCCATGATTATGCTTGTCAACAATTGCGAATATATGCTCATTACGGAATAACTGATTGCGTTTTGTTGTGTGTGGTCAATACAAGACTTGTACCAACACGTACAAACTCGATTATAGCAACATCAGTTGGAAAATAAAAGCCGAGGGAATCGACAGTCAACTGTCAACAAAATCAGCTGTCAGGGTAACTCAGGGCGGCACTCACGAACCTGGTGGCGAAAAAAAACAAATTCACATACAAACTGCTTCAGCATCAAGTTTTTGTTTGGTTTGATCCTTTCACGAAACTTGTTTTGCTTTCAGCATGACGTTTTACGAGATGAATGCGTTTTGTTTAGCAATTTTTGTTGCAAACTTACATGATTATATTACTTTTTTAATTGGTGCTTCTCGTCATATTCATTTTCCCTTCCCATCTTCCCTATATAAATTTGATTCAAGTATTAAAGTGTTACACAACTGCTATTGTGTATTTTTAGGCGTTATTGGTTTTTATTCAATGAAAAAGATATGATTGGATGAAAAAACTCAAGAAAATATTTTTTCTTCAATTTCATTCCGTTTTAATAGTCATTTCTGCTACATCATTGATTTTCGGTCTGTAAAGCCGTATGCGCTAGTATAGGAGGGTTAATTGTTTATAATGTAATGCTGATTTTGTCTGCATTTGTATTGCGTCCAACTAGAATGACATCTAGATAAAACTCGACAAAACATTTTTTTCAAAAATATAAACTCTTCTTTAATTATTTGCTGCTTCATACCAAAGGAATACGAAGCTAACTGCGTTAACGCTAATTTCAATTGGACTAACAACGAATAGGGTAAATGATCTGTTAGAATGGGGTGCTTTTACGCAACTAGTAGAAAGTAGAGTAGAAAGGAAATCAAGAAAATCCGTTCTTGATGGCCTGAGTTGCTCTTTCAAGCTCCTCCTTCTTCCAACGTTGTTTTCCCATCCTCTTTTTGTAATTCCGTGACATCTGGAATCAATTAGATCAAAGAAAAGTCTCAAACCTGTAGGACCAATTCACCCCACAGAAATGTGTCCATGTCACCCCACACAACATGTAAAAATTAAAATGCAATTAATTTCATTTATTGTTATGAAATTTACAGTTTCGCTGCATCAAATTGTCCTCTTCTGTAGACGAACAGAACTTTACTGCACAATACACGAAAAGTTTGTTTAATCAGCGGGAAAAACCTTAAAACCACGATCGGAAAACTCACATTTTTTGACAATCAAAGTGCTTGTTGTGTTCATGCTACCGTTTCCTTCCACCTGTCGAATTTTACCAAAGTTTTTTTTACGTTAGTTACATACGGTTCAATAATAAAAGAAAATGACATTATAAAAAATCCAAGTTAAGCCGTACTTTTTGAGATAAAGGGGTGGTCCAAATCACCCCGTGTTACCCTAAATGCAAATCGGTTTTTCTTCATGAAAATCACATATAATCGATACGAGTTTGGGTTTGTTGAAAAGCCCCAGGTCTCTAGTTGCTAATAAGGCGTTGAAATTATTCAAATTTTTATGTTTTTTAGCGATTTTCTTCAAAGAGGAATTATGATCATAGTTTGACCACCTCTGATCATGGTTTGTCCGGTTATAGGAATCACGGTTTTTGAATAATCCTTTAGAATATGTGATTCCGTGAAAATATACTATAAAACTACTGTAAATAATGAAAAAGACAATTTTATTTATATGTTTTGAAACATTCCAATACCTGATTTAACAAAGGTGTGCTGAATTAGAGCATTCAAAAGAGTGGACGAACCGTGATCATATTTTCGACTGGACAAACCAAAATCATTTACCTTACTACGATCTTACAGCAGAACATATGGGATATCACCTTTTCGCACTTTCCTTCAATGTTCAAATTTTTCTCGTCGTATAAACATTACTTCTGCGTAGACAAACACCACGTTGAATAATCGCCGAGAAATCCGATCCGTTGTAACAAGAAATTGTAACATCTTTGCTGATATCATAATTCCCCCCTATTCTACGCGGCGAATGACATGAGATGGCTCAAACCACAGTGTTCCCGAAGGCGAATGGGGTTACTATAGTTTTTCACTACACTCTTAGGTGAAATTAGTATATACAGGGTAACTTCGATATAACGTACATTTTTCTCTCAAAATTGTACGTTGTATCGAATTGTTCGTTATATCGAAGCATAATAAAGTACTCAGAAACGTAGCTTATATTACTTTATTATGTTGCTGTTTGAGTAAGGTTAATGATTAAATTCAACTAGAAGACGAAGCCAACCTTTCTTATGATGTTTCTCTTCGTATTTTTTTTTTATTCAGAATCCGGAATCACAAAACAGTTGTATTTCGGGACAAAATACAGAAAATTTATTATTCCTTCAGAAAAAAATATTCGAAAAACTATTTCTTTGGACTTTGAAAATGAGTACGTTGTATCGAGGTAAAATGTACGTTATATCGAGGGTACGTTATATCAAAGTTTCCCTGTCACGGAAATGATTTGTTTGACCGGAGATCCTTCGGCCCGTGCCTCGGTATGGCACTTAACATTCGGTCATGGGTATCATCGTTTTTATTTATTACTAGCTGACCCGGCAAACTTCGTCCCGCCCAAAATTTATTTCTCGTTATCAAATTCACGTTTTCAGCGCACGTTCATGGGTCCAATCGCAGAACTGTTCATTGATTGATTTTCTAATCTACCCTTTAAAATTACCTTTTACTATAAAATTCCTAGTACTTCTACCAAAATTCCGTTTGCGTGATTGATTCTCGTGTAATGCAGCACCCCCCCCCCCCCCCCTTAGGGAGGGGGGATGAGTGTCAAACCACCATAGAAACGTGTATTGCCTCCTACCACCTCCATATACCGAAATTGGTTCATCTGTATGATAGACCCACGCCCTCCCCCCACCCCCTTAGAGAGAGGGGAGGAGTGTTGATTAACGATAGAAACCTCCACATGCCAAATTTGGCTCGATTTGCTTGATTAGTTTTCGATTTATGCAGAAATGTGTGTTTCATTTGTATGGCAGCCTCCCCTTAGAGAGGGGGAGGGGTGTCGAACCACCATAGAATCGTTCATCGATCCCTAAAACATCTATATACCAAGTTTGATTCCATTTTCTTAATTAGTTCTTGAGTTATGCAGAAATTTATGCTTCATTTGTATGACAGCTTAGAGAGAGGGGAGGAGTCTCTATTTACCACAGGAACGTTCTTGCCCTCTAAAACCTTCATATGCTAAATTTGGCTCCATTTACTTGATTAGTTTTCGAGTTATGCAGAAATTTGTGTTTCATTTGTATGGCAGCTTCCCTTCGAGAGGTGTCTACTCACCACAAAAACGTTTTTTGACCCCTAAAACCTTCAGATACTAAATTTTGCTCCATTTGCTTGATTGGTTTTCGAGTTATGCAGAAATTTGTATTCCATTTGTATGGTAGCCCCCCCCCCTTCTTAGAGAGGGGGGAGGAGTGTCTATTCAGCATAGAAACGTTTCTTACCCCGAAAACCTTCACGTGCCAAATTTGCCTCCATTTGCAAGATTAGTTCTCGAATTATGCTAAAATTTGTGTTCCATTTGTATGGCAGCTCGCCCTTAGAGAAAGGGGAGGAGTGTCTAACCCCCATAGAAACATTCATTGCACCCCAAAACCTATTGTATTGTATTGTGTTATATTATTTGTATTAAGATTCTAGTTTCTAAATGTAAATTGATTTCTTCTACACAGCTACTGACGTGATAACAAACGAAAGATGACATTCTACTATTTAGTTTCGCATAGTTTTGTTTTAGTTATATTTATATTTTCAATTTATTCATCTTTATGAAGAATAAGTTAATCACAATTTATCAAAGCAAAAATTTTACTAACCAATTTCCTCGACAGATACCATAGTAATAGTAATATTAATAGTAATAGTAATAATAATAGTAATAGTAATAATATTAGTAATCACAAGCTGTGTCAATAACACTGACTGAGTGTATCCTATGGCTCACCTTCCCTACTAACATATTTCCTAAATTCCTGAGATATTTATGAGAAGTCATAGAGTTCTCTGCATCTCTCTTAAGTAAATATCGAACTTATATTCCTTCCCGTTCCTCAGCAGTTGCAAGGACGTAGCCAGGATAATTCTTAACTGTTCGAGAAAGCATGCTTTCATCTAAGAGATACTACCAATCGTCAGTAACGAATGGAGGCGAGCTTTTAAAGCAACAGTCCTGAATTCGTACTACCTACGATATTGTGCAACTTGCTCAATGTTAATAATTTGAGTCCCAAGTTCGATAGCAGGGTCCAACATTTTCGAAGGCGAAACATGAAAATCGATTCTCCTCTCACTTGCTTCGCTCCGACTAGGAATACTTCGTGAACATGACTCAAATTGACTAGAAATGAAATGACGCGCGTTAGGAGCGAGGATGACTGATAAACTATTCTAGCAAATGGTATTTCTGATTGGCGTAACGAATGAATACAGATATGCCTCTTCATTCAACCTGAATTCAATCCACCTGGCATGAGTCTCGTGGCCCGCGTGCACAATCTTATTTTAACGTCCATATTAAGTGAAACGAAAACTTGATTTCTAATGCAAAAAAGTAATTACACCATTATTGGATGGCCCCATTGTTTACCCACAGTGAACTCAAACATCGATACATGTACAATAGGAATGGGCGAAATTGGATCAATATTTAGAAGATTGATCTTTTCCTTTCCTATTTCCGATTTACTGGATGAATTCTTTGTACTCCAAAAAATCGTAAAAATCGATCTTTTCTTTTCGATCTTTTTGATCGTAGTATTTTTTTTTCTGTAAATTTGTTTTTCAGTGAACATTGATTTTAATCTCACCAAAATGGAATGAGACGGAGATTCGTTAGAACAGTTAGCGAAGAGAGGGCCCGTATGACTAATGATTCATGTTGATGGAGAACTGCTGGAAGGAGCAAAAACTCATTTCCAATTGAATGCGAAGACCGATGGCTTCATATTCCTCTGACTATCCTCAGTTCAATATGACTTTGTCGAATCTTGCTCGATAGTGTAATCTCTATGATATCCACCGAAGACTACAGACTTTTTGTCGGTCGATAGGATAAACGAATTGGCCTGCTAGTGCAGAAAAACTGAATCGGTATAGTGTGCCCATGTGCATAGCCTTTCGTACTGATTAAAAAGCCGACCAAATTATTGGCCGATAAAAAGTCTGCAGTCTGCGGTGGCTCTCATAGAGATTACACTATCGAGAAGGATTCGGCAAAGTCATATTTAACTGAGAATAGTCAGGGGACTATGAAACTATCGGTCTTCGCATTCAATTCTGCGGGGTTCTTAGATTAGAAGACACGAGTCCAGTTTTTAAATGTTAAAATTTGAATGAAATTTTTTACATTATGTTAATTTTCAAAACGAAGAATGTTAAACGATGTGCGTAAATGAGGTAGATATTCTCATTTCTAGTTTTTGGTTATCATTAAAGAAGGATTATTCTGCGCTATGTAAGAAAACCATCTTGGAAGGACAGCACAACGAGAGTCGTATTTACATCTGACTAGACATTATGTATGTCTGCGCTGCAGCCAATTCTTTGTTGTCGCGAGCATCCTTTCACCAAAAAATATGCAGTAAAAATCGTGAAGCGAACCGACACACACTGCTGGGGCGGGTTGGGCGAGAGGGGTTGAGTGCAAACTGCTATTTTGTTGAACTCTTTCACAAAGAAACCTTCAACTCGTTTCAAATGCATGGACCATGGCCTGCTCCACTGGCTGGGAAAATGCTACCTTTGTTCAATATTTACCCTCGTCCGTCGTTTGTTCCTCGTGTATTTGCACCACCATGTCGGGAAATGCAACCAATCAAACACACAAGCAAACTTTTTTTTCTCAGTTAGCCAAACTGGTAGAGGAGCCTTTATTATAATGCAACCACCATTTACTAAAAGCATCTAACACAAAGTGTCACTTTTTGGATTGTTGCTGCTGCTGCCAGAGCATATGTCGGTGCTTGATTCTGTTGCTCGTTTCTCACCCAGACGTCTGGAGATGTCATCCTGTGCACACAAAGAAATATTCATCGGTGGCAAAGAAGTACAGCTCATCATCTTGTCTGGTCGGTGCCATGCGCATACTGTCCATCACGTTTGAGTAACTAGAAGATACAAAAAAAAAATAGAAAATGTGTCCAGCGAACAAACATTGACAATTGATAAGCAAGCGCATGGGAATAACGATGTGCGACTATGACTAAATCAATTAAAATATCAACTTTACTTTGTGACATTATTTAGTCAGTTGTGAAATTAAATCCACGCGTCAGTTTCCAGCGAAAATATCCGTTTGTGTCTCATCAAAAGCTATTTTAGTAAAGGTGGGACAAAATAAATTATTCCAACCGGTCGTTCGTTCGACCTGACCGAACATGACAATGAAAGGAGTGTGGATTTATTTTGAGTTTCTTTCCGATGGCAATGTTAGTTTTCCAACTGCAAATTTCATTAAACGTTATAAAGCTATCAGCGCCAGCGGAAAGTACTTTCCCAAGGACACAGCTTGATTTGGTGAGGTTTAACAAGGTGCTGATGAAGCAATGACTGCTTTTATGTTTCTATTCCAAAGCGAAACAAATGTGTTTGTTATCAGCTGTGGTTTTTTTTGTTAATGCTTTCGTTTGTCCTCCTTACTGTGGTTTACCAGTTTACAGAGCCTATATGTTTTCATACTTCATGTGATAAGATAGGGTGTGAAAGCAATTGTTGTTGGTTTTTTTGTAGTAACTAATCAGCTGCTATGTTGATTCATACCTTCATTTTACAATCTTCTTGCAGGGCTGAATTAATTTGTAGATTGAGAATAAGCTAAAAAATAAATAATTATCTGTATTAATTTTAATATCTTCATAGTGTATATTAAGAAGAACTTATCGAACACACGAAATAGGTAAATATATTGTTTTTAAGGATCTATAATATCTATTCAAATTTATCATTAATTAAAACAATAGTTCGAGTGGTTCAAAGAACAGATGATCCGCGAATTGTTGAAATAATATTCTCCCACAGATCCGACTACGGCGCTCGAATCCATCACCTCGATTTTCTTTTCCTGAAATCACGTTTTAGCACGTTCACCGGTACGTTTTGGATCGTATTGTATTGAATTATTCATTAAAATACTTTGGCTTCACTAAATATTTCGTGTAGCAAAAGTATTTTAATGTATCAATGATATCTGGTTTATGATAAACTGATCCGACTTCTTTTAAAGCAAAACATCTTTCTTCCACAATTTAACTCCCATATGTTTAAGACCAATGGCTGATGAGCATCCCGCATACCGTGATGGGGGCTGCTGGTTCGATTCCCGTTTTGCTAGAGGGTTCTTACGACCTAAGACAAGACATGACAACTGGCTTCATACTCTTCCACGTGGTATGTAAAGGATGTCAAATGTTATAGAATTTCGGAACTTATGATAATCTCTTACAAAAATTGTATCTGAAGATAATTTTATATTATAACTAGCTGACCCTGCGAACTACGTCTCGCTCAAAATGGATTTTTTGTTATCAATACTTTAAAAACATTTTTGTTTTGTTACTAAGCGAACGTTATGGATCTAATTGACCCTTCACAACTTCTTTTTACCAAAAATTTCGTGGTACTTCTACCAAAACGCGTTATGATATAAAATTATATCCAAACACAATTCTCGTTCAAGATTCGTCAATTACTTGTAAATAACATGTTTCTCCGTTACATGAAATACATGTTTGATACAGAAAATACAATAAAATGAAGACAGCTAAAATTGGACTATTCCTTTCTCGGGTTTTGCGCTTACCAACATATTTGGCGATTCATCTTTATTTACATACAGGGTGGGCCATTTAAAGTGGAAGCATCTGGCAACCCCATAACTTTTGACAGAGATGTCAGATTAACAAATGTCATACCGCGTTGGAAGCGTCATTTCAGTACAATTTTAACCATGGAACAATACACACCTAAACAACGCGCTGAAATTGTTCAGTTGTACATTCAAAATAACTTCTCAATTGTGTTAACTAAACGTGCGTGGAAAAATAAAAATGATAACCGATTTTTTATTGCCATTTGTTCGTGAAAATGAATTGGACAATTACTGGTTCCAACAGGACGGCGCTACATGCCATACAGCGGCTGCCACGACCAAATTATTGCGCGAAATGTTCCCCGGAAGATTAATATCGAAAAACGGCGATTATGACTGGCCACCGAGATCACCTGATTTGACGCCTCCTGACTTTTTTTATGGGGATATTTAAAATCCAAGGTATACACTGGTAAACCAAGGACCCTGGCTGCGCTGAAAACAATATCCGACAAGAAATTGCTGCCATATCGGCCGAAACATTGGGCAAAGTGATGGAAAATGCCGAAAAAAGGGCACATTTTGCGGTCAAGGCCAGAGGCGGTCATTTACGAGATATCATAATCAAAAAGTAGTTAGAACAAATCTCCTTGGACCAAAATAAATGAATTTCAAATTTTTTTTTTTAATTCTACTTCTTTACTTTGCTATTGCAAAAACAAATCCTTCCACTTTAAATGGCCCACCCTGTAGTTAGAAGATATAGGGGTGCATTTTTTACCTGAAAATCCATTTCCACTTTCGAACAAAGATAAATTTCGTTAGCGTAAATATCAAATGGACTAATCAAGATCATCAAGATGTAATAACACAATAGCATATAACACGTGATTAAAAATGAGGTGTGATTACTGACATTTCAAAATGTTTTTTTTTTTTATTAAATCGTTTATTTTTACAGGCTCAGTTACATAAGTTTAAAGGAGCCAAACTCCTATTTGTATAGTTACAAGTATATATAAACATTTTTTATTAATTCTAATGTTAATGAAGTAGAGAACCGATTACTCGCGGCTTGCTCGAGTTTAGAAGGGTGACATTTTGTTTCAGGAAAAGGATGGGATATAAGGATATGTTGACAATGTTCACACTCACATTCATCATACTCAATTCTTAAGCCTATCTTATATCTAACATGTATTTACATTTCACCTTATTCTATTGTTAGTAAGAAGGGATTTGATTTCTCGCGAAGGGAAAGGAAAAGGAGAATATAAGGATATAAGGACAATCACACACGAAGATTGATAGCTTTTAGGAGGACATATATTTGGGACATGTAATCAAGGTCTAAACCAGCTAACACATCTCTCACCGGCACATTGGGCTGCCTTCCTCTAGCCCGAAGAGAGTTTTCTAAATTCGATCTGGCAACAAGATACTCCTCGCACGACCAAACAACGTGTTCGATGTCGTCGTAACCTTGGCCACAAGCACAGATATTGCTATCGGCAAGATTAAAACGAAAGAGTAGCGCGTCTAACGAACAGTGATTGGACATGAGTCGAGAGAAGGTGCGAATAAAGTCCCGACTTAAGTCCAGACTTTTGAACCATGGTTTGAGGCTAACCTTAGGGATAATCGAGTGAAACCACCGGCCCAATTCATCTTCGTTCCATTTACGTTGCCAGTTAGCGATGGTATTTTTACGGACTAAAGAATAAAATTCATTGAAAGCGATTTGACGCTGATAAATATCGCCTTCAATTGCACCTACCTTTGCCAATGAGTCAGCCCTCTCGTTACCCGGAATTGAGCAATGTGAAGGGACCCAGACAAAGGTAATGACATAACAGCGTCTGGATAAAGCACTCAAAATTTCTCGTATTCTCTCAAGGAAGTACGGCGAGTGCTTTTCCGGCCTCACTGAACGGATAGCTTCGACAGAGCTAAGACTATCCGTTACAATGTAATAGTGTTCAACAGGTCGTGAGGCGACGCTGTCCAGCGCCCAATGTATTGCTGCCAATTCAGCAATATACACAGAGCAAGGATTCTGAAGACTGTGGGAGGTGCTAAAATTTCGTTGAACACTCCAAATCCTGTGGACTCATTCATAGAGGAACCATCAGTAAAGTACATATTATCACAATTGACACGCCCATACTTTGCATTGAAGATCGTAGGAATGATCCCCGATCGATGATAATCTGGAATTCCATGGATTTTCTCCTTCATGAACAGATCAAAATGTACAGAGGAATTGATGTAGTCAGGAAAACAAACACGGTTGGGAGTATACGAAGAAGGATCAACCTGCATGGAGATGAATTCATGATATGAGCTCATGAATCCTGAATGAAAATTTAGCTCATTTCAAAATGTTATTGAAATTGAATTATTATCAACTCATATCATCAATGTTTTATTCAGCTCCATCGCTTTCGTTTCATTTAAGACGGCAATGAGCTGTTATTCCCGGGAGATTCGTCTCAAGATATTTTTGTAAGATGATTTTGATTTTGATGATTTTTTGTATGTCTGTTAACGTTTCGAGAACACCTAAACAGTCTGAACCTCGGGTCTAAAAAGGTTGCAATCAGATAATTTTGATCTTCTTCTAAGTAGTTAAAACGACCTCCAGTGTTTAAAGATGTTCTCATACGAATAAGTTCCGTTTTCTTCGTGCAGTCTCATCCGTATCCAAATACTTTTTTGATGCAGAAACATGTCGAATTACCTCGAATATATAAAACCATAACGCACTTCTTCACTAAGCCTAACAGTTGTTGAATCTTCAAATGAGTGAATTTGTCGCCGATCATAATAATTTCAATTTGTAGTTAAGTAAGTGTACCCCCTCTTAGACTACAGGTTTTGCCTCGAAGCTGGCCGGCCAAACCACTATCCTTTTCATCACTAGTAGACACCTCCTCAGGGTGAGGAGTGTCGAACCCCCTAAAATCTCATGTCAAATTTGATTTCATTCGTTTGATTAGTTCTCGAGTTATGCAACCCCCTCCTTAGAGAGGGAGAAGTGTCGAACCATCATGAAAATATTTCTTGCACCCTAAAGTCTTCACATGCCAAATTTGGTTCCATTTGCTTGATTAGCTCTTGAGTTATGTAGAAATTTGTGTTTCATTTGTGTGTGATTCTGGAAATAAAACGCAACAATTTTGGGCACTACGATCGGGAAAATAAATAACCACAACTCACGTATTCTTCATGATAACCTTGAACTGTATCAATGAATCATATTTCCTGTCTTTTTCGTCACTTCTGTCGTCGTTTAACTCAAGAAAAAAATTTATTGGAATTTGATGGAAGATATCGACAAACATGAATTTCTTTGTTCTGGCTAGATACATGTTCAAAGTCTTCATTACTTCGAAGTCTAAATTACTAAAAACTCAAGGATTTTTTTCCGATCCGACACACTGCTTATGTATCGTATGAAATAAATCATAGCTTTAATTTGAATGTTGAATTATCTTCTATTCCAACAAAAAAAGTTGATTTTTTATCAAATGACTCAATAAAATAAAAACTGATCTCAGTTTATTTAAAACTATCCAAATTAAAAATGAAAAAAACCTTTTACGTATATACTTGATATATCTAATGCTCTATAAAGTAAGTGTACTAATTGAGGTCTAGCTTGAAACCCTGAATTTTCAGGAACAATTAATTTGGAATCAAGAGCGATGAAAAAATGGGCATAATAAAAGAAAATCGGCTCTGCGAACTACAACAAACAACTTCAAAACATGAATTCTCCTCCGTTGAAAACATAGTGATAAAAACATTTCCTGATGTGTTCGAGAATCAGAAGTTTAGAAGGGAAATTAGTTCGGCGCAAAATCTGTCTTCAAGGCCATGGTTATCGAAAGAGAAAGTCAATGAGGAGAATCGATCAAGTTACGAAAGAATTTATGAGAGAAGGCTGTGTGTATGATGTGATTGGAAGAGGACTTCCTTCTATTGCATGTTGTAATCCCATGGCCTAATGACTGATTCAGAGTTCTATTCGCGATGACAGTAGTACAATGTCGACGTCTGGTGGCGACTTTCAATTTGGGTCCCAACCTCTTTAGTGTGATCTCTATTGGATTAGAAAGCACGAAGCCAGTTTTTTAAATGTTAAAATTTGAATGAAAATTTTCACATCATGTTATTTAATTACTTGAAACACGTATTTCTGACTTTTATTTAACCATTTGACCATACATTTCGAACATTGTTGCTGAATCTTTTCATTATACAGAGCGGACTCGATTATATACAGTTTCGCATTTATTTTCACGAATCATGTATGTAATCGAGTTAGAAAAAAATGTTCTTAATCGTTTTTGATGCATATATTTTTCGTTTTTCTTTTATATTAATAAAAGAAGAATTTAATTTTTGATTTATCCCCTTAAAGTCATAAAATACCCTTCTCATATAGAAAATCCGAATTCATTCGGGAGGTGATAGAGGATCATATATGATGAAAAGAAATCCTACGCAAATGCTCGAATTTCAACAATGACAGAGTTATACAACGTTTTGTTTGTTTCGGACTCTGTTTCCTCAAACTGGCGCTACAATAAAAAGTACGCTACAGAAGACGGTTCTGTTGCTTCCATTAGGAAGATGAGAAAATTTAGGATATAGTTGTGAAACATATAAATTAGTGGATTTAAATGACATTTTGGAAGTGAATACTTCAAAGCAGTCTTTCAAACACTTACACATGTCCACGCGATGTGAAAATTCCATGTTTTTGTTTGAATTCGAACATGATTCTCGCTAGTGTTGAGTGTCTATCCCCAACACGAACAATGATACACAAACATAGACATGTGAAAACAAACACGAAGTTTATAATTCAAGAACATCATGTACAAACATATCACCCGATGTCGCAGTATTCATTGCTTTCGTTTCGTTTCTTTTCATACACGGAAAGAAATTATTCATCCCAAAACACTTCTTCGTAGAATACTTTTTCACAGAAACGAACTTGAAATTTAGTTCTCATTTCAAAAATTGCACTTATAGCCTATTAGCTATAAGTTCATGCACCAAAATATATATTTTTATTAAGGCTCATATCGCGTCAGCCTAACGGGGCCGGGAGTTCAATATTTTGACAATTTTTGCTTACAACTATGTTAGTAATATGTAACCGATTACTCGCGGTTGGCTCGAGGTTAGTATTACAAGTGTTCTCATAATTGGGATGTTGCAGTCTTCAGTGCTCTGTACGTGTGCCCGATATGGGATACTTCCTATTGGGATGCAGCTGACCGTTAATCAGCAACGACCCCCTAGTCTGCACCCCATATCTAGAGCGTGGTGCGTCTTTTTCGACTCGAGGAATCCAGGATAGAATGATCACTAGCCGGTGCAATCATCAGCTCGTGTAGAGTTGTCATGACCGGTACAACCTTTGGCTCTTGTTGAATCATCAGTGGACTGCACAACCGTGTATCTGTAAAGAGTGTGTGTATGTATTGCCGCGACTAAGTAAAAGTTTATAGATCGTTCATGCACATTTTGCAAGTCTGATTAAAAAATCCTTGGTTTCGTTCAAAGAAACCATTCTCTGAATAGAAAGAAGCTTTCTATTTTTTTTTGCGTGCATGTTGGCAATTAAAGTATGGAGAGCCGACTGCATAGCGGGCGGCGTCGTACAAATGCTGACCAAAAAAATAAATACCCAAAAATTAGTTTTAGATGCAACCTTCAGCGGCACACAGCAGAACCAGCAGAGAAATTTCAGCGGCTAAAACACACAATTAATTTCTGGATGTTATCACAAACTGAATGAAGGAAAAAACTAAAAGCTACACTTACACTGCACTACATATGCTATGTGTGCATGCGATTGCATCATCCTTTCTTCTCCTCTTCTCCGCTCGTTTTATAGCTCGGGTCGCGATCGTCGCGAACTAGCAGTATTGGCCATTTGTATTCAAAGATCCAGCCAAAATTGTTGCTCCCGTGGTCGAGTGGTTAGCGTCACGCCTAACATGTCACTGCTGAATAATTCAATTTTAGTACTTGTTCAAATAGCTAATAATAGCGAATGTTACTCGAATTCAATATATAAATTGATGCGTGCACTAAATATGATATCATTATTTATGTGAAAAACTCTCATATCAATCGATGTTTATTTTGTTCAGAACAGAAAAAGAGGTTTATTTTATTTGCCCAATATTTTTGATGAAGCACCCATTGTCATGAAAGGAAAGCATTTTTTCCATGTCAACATACCAACACACCACGCGTTGAGTGGAGGTGGTGTGGTGTCCGATTCTCTTCTTCTACTTTACGCACTGCCGGTGCTTGGGGTAAAAATGCAAGAGAAACTGTACACCATGTTCGAACATCATGTGAAACATTGGGATTAAACATCGTATGTCCAAACATACCACGAATACAAACATGTCACATTTTCTAACATAGGTACGAAAAAATCATGTTTGTACTCAAACACAAAACTGTGAACAGCAGCGTGGACATGTTTATTCCGGACGCAGTGTTTTTTGTGAAACATGGAAGACTGCTTCAAAGTTAGTAATTTTTAGTGCGTTATTATTAATGTTATCCTAAAAATTCATATTGAACTTGATTTTTTTCATCAATTAAATTAAAGCTTTCTAACCGCTCTACAATTTGTTCTTTGACATCCAATTTCTATCTATCTTAACTTCGCTGCAATATCGATATAATTCATTCCTGATGAAAATTCAAGCAAAATCTTCAAAAATCACGATTTTGGTCCCAGTGTACATATAAAAGCCACTTAAATTTCACCTTAACGTTGGAAGGTAATATTTTTTCGTGAAATAAGTCATATTTGAAATATTACAAAAAAAATGTTCAAACTGTACCGTTCTGAATCATATTTCGGACGCTTAAGGAATATGATGCAGAAAATAGATCTAAACTTTATGCACAGGTATTATTTGGTAGATATTTTTAATAAAAAATCAAATTTCGGACAGATTGAATTCAAATTTCGGACACTTTATTTTGAAATTTTTTGAACGAAAATTACATTACACTTGATTATATTTTATAGTCAACTGGGAAACGGGAGAAATTTAAATATTGATGAACGGGTAAATTCTACGTGCTCACGCTAAGGAAACGTCAAACACAAACGATAATGAGTAGTGTTGTCAGATTTTTGCCGATTATGTTATAATTCAGATGTAGTTCTTATGTGAAATGATAGTGAAACAAAGGGAGTAGTGATATTAATTTTATAGGTATATCATCAGTGCATTAAGCATTTCAAGATATTAGAACAAAGTGTCCGAAATATGATTCAGAACGGTATATAATCGAGTCCAAAATTGTATATACTCGAATCAAATATAATCGAGTCCGATCTGTAATATAAAGTTGCCTTCAAACACAATTTTCGTATGTGATTTTCTCTTCTTCTTGAATGGCACTAACGTTCCAAGTGGAACTTTTGCCTTCTCAACATAAGTAGGGGAAGTGGGGGCATAGTGGTCACCCTAAGGAAAATACACATTCCCAGCGTCCACATACCACTTCAATTCCCGTTTCTCGAAGAATATTATAGTTCAACTCATTGTTGTTCAAGATAACAAACGGCTTTTACTATGAAAATTGAAAATAGTACACTTTTCATCATTAGAAAAAGGGAGGCGATCTGGCGTAGTGGTAACATCCATACCTCTCACGTAGAGATCACGAGTTCAATTCTCACTCCCGACATTCTTCCAAAAATGGAAGTAAAAGTGACGAACCAGCCGAAATGTGTTGAAAGTCACTATAATAAAGAAAAAAAAAATTCATTAGAAAAAAAGGTGAAAAATCGAACTTTTTTTTTTGCTTGGAGGTAAAGTGGTCACTCACCCATACAGGTAAACTTCGATATAACGTACCCTCGTTATAACGTACCGTCGATATAACGTCACTCGATATAACGTACATTTTACCTCTATATAACGTACACATGATCGAAGTCCAAAAAAAATATTTTTTTAAAATTTTTTTTTTCTGAAAGAACAATAAATTATTTGTATTTTGATACTAAAGCTTGTGTTGTAACATTAATCAATCCCGAAATACTACTGTTTTGTGATTCCGGATTCTAAATGAATCAAACTTCAATCAACTGAACAAAGGGAAACATCATGAGAAAAGTTGGCTTCGTCTTCTTATTGATTTTATTCATCAACCTTACTCAAACAGCAACACAATGAAGTAATATAAGCTACGTTTCAGAGTTCTTTAGTATGCTTCGATATAACGTACATTTCGATACAACGTACAATTTTGAAAGCAAAATGTACGTTATATCGAAGTTACCCTGTAGTGTCATATGAGAGTTAAAAGGTTTGTTATCTGTTTTCAGAATAACGGGTTTTATATCTCTGAAAATGGCGAATGTATGTGCTAATGTATGAAAATTGATTCAAACTCATAATCGTACGTTGGTTGAAATCTCTACTCGATTTCGGAGGGGTTGGCCAATTTCCGAATTCCATCATTAGTATGGTATCCCTTGTTCATTGCAACTATCTTTAGCTGTCTTTGGCCTTATCTACGAGTTTTTTTTGTGTATTCGAAAGGAATATTTATCAGTTTTTTTCATCAAATGGTTTTTAAAATCGTTATTTTAAGAAATTTCATGGTTTCAAAATTTCCTACACAGATAACTTCCTCAGTTTTTTTTACCGGGATTGATGTTAGAAGATTGTGGAGGAATATCAATAACTTTTGAGTAATTGTAATGTAACCATGTGCGAACTTTATATGTCTTGATCTCTGGGTCACTGTCTTAGCAAAACTGGTATCCTCGATTCGATCACATTTCATTGACACTTTGTTCATATTTTCTTTCAGGATGTTCAAGTAAACATTCTGATCCAATACACCATCGATGAAAACCAAATTGCTCATACATGCACCCTCATACCATCCCTCCACCACCACCATGTTTAAGCGTTGCTTTCAGATTTTTTTACGTTTAATTCATCGTTGGCTTCCTCCATACGAAACGATAACCATCAGAGCCAAAAATATCAAGTTAGGACCCATCTACGGAAATAACATCTTACCAGTGAGACATTGATGTGTTTCATACTGTTTGGAATAATCAAATTGGAGTTTTGATTTTTTTTTGCTGAGATACTGTTTGTCCCTCTGTGCTCGGGCATTCAAGTTGCCCTTCCTAGGCACATTACAAACTTTTTGTTTGTTCAATTCGGTTTTTTATCGATGGTGTAATGAATCAGAATGTTTACTTGACCATCCTGAAGGGGAATATGAAGCAAAGTGTCAACAAAATGTGATGGAATCGAGGATTCAAGTTTTGCCAAGACACGGCCCCAGAGCTAAAGACATAGAAAGTTTGCACATGGTTACATTACAATCAATCCCAATAAAAAACTGAGGAAGTTATCTATGTAGGAAATTTAGAAACCATGAAATTTCTTAAAATAACAATTGTAATTGTAAATACTAATGATGGAATTCGGAAATTGGCCAACGCCTTCGAAATCGAGTAGACATTTCAAACATCGTACGATTATGAGTTTGAATCTATTTTCATACATTAGCACATACATTCGCAATTTCCAGAGATATAAAAACCATTGTTCTGAAAACAGATAGCAAACCTTTGAACTCTCATATGACACTAGAACTTTATCTAAATAGAATGTTCCGAAAGCTTGTTTACGACTTTCAAAAGAAGGGAAAAGAGATCTGCATGGTGGAGTACGATTACGGATTTGAGTCACTGTAAGTCGGGAATCACTCGAAAAAGTTTTTCGTCGATAATCCACAATTATAAAACTACCCAAAATGACGAGAGGTTATTGATGATAATGATCAATATATTCTTGATTAAAACTTATTATCACAATCATTAACTGAACCAAAAAACACACTTTTCAAGTGATCCAATATTTTTTAACACCACAACGGGATGTCATTAATTGGTAATAGTATATTTATGCTTCATTGGGCGTGGTTTCAAGTTTTAGATAATTTCATTTGTATCTGAATGGTCGATCACCTGCTTTCTAGAGAGTCCGTCTTGCAAAATAACTTTGGTTTTTAGAAGACCACACTGATAAATAGGCAGTGATCCAGCTAGTTTATTTATTAAATAATAAATATGGATACATTTCTAAAAATTAAAACGCACTGAAAACCAAACGCGAAGTATAATTCATTTTATTTACTAATGATCCCGAATTATCATTGCAGCTTAATTATATCAGCCTCGACTGTAGCGATTCCCGTAAATAATAATAGACAGCTTCACGTTCTCAATTTCGAGTACGACCTGGCCACAAAGTGTGTAACAAGTTATTGCGTAGTGAAAATTAGCTTCTCACTGAGTCTACATCGAATTAAGACGACAGCAGTGAGTGAAAGAGGAAAACGACTACGAACAAAATTAGCTTGGCTCGTACGTGATTGTACTTACAACTTGTTTACGCGCTCGAAGGCAAATGTAACATCGAAAAACAACTTAGCGCGGATGGTCAATTAATGAGGATATGAGGCGCATCATCTTAATTATTGAAAATATTTCAAAATATTAAGTAGGGGAACAACCAACAAATTAATCAAAACCTATCAAAGGCATATATAAAACAGATGAAGCTATATGACGTAAAAGAACCATATTATATTCAGATACATTAACTGGCATCACTTCCAATCGTCAATACAATTAACAACACTCATACCAGCCGAAATAGTGTTGGCAAGCTTCGAAATCATCACAATGTTTCATTTCGTGCTGCTGTCTGTATAAGAATTACGAAATCGAAACACACCATTGCGTGTCCCATTCGTTTTCGCCTTGCCCCGTGCTTCTCTGCGCTGGTAGTAGTGAGAAGTTAGACCAGCTGATCGGAGCGTACACTCTCACGCGACACAATAAACCTGACATACTGCTGAGCAGTATGATGCGAATTAATGAATGTAAACAAAAAGAGAAATAAATAAGCATGCGCTCAGCAGGCGAAACTATATACGGCAGCTCGTAGGCAATGTTTGAAGCTGTGTGAGTTAAGAACTGTACTAGCGATACTTTGAAGCAGATGATGTTCAGGTAACAGCATATAACATTGATGTGGAGGCGTATATTTTCCTACAGAATTGTTCGCTTCGGTAGGAATGATGATTTTGGTTATGCGTTTGTGGGGAAAATTCCGTTGTCACGATACAACCGTTCTTGCACTTTTCGATTGAATAATCTAATGACAGTTCTGTACTTTAATAAATTGTCAAATTGTGCTGTTATCATTTGACTTTTCCAGTGTTACACTATTTGCAATGACTCAAAATAGTGTATAATTGATTCTCAGCACGCGAAATTACACGCACACGAGCATCTTCCTTACATAGCCGTATGTTTTTATTTCTGCATGTTTCACGTGCTTGTTAGAGAACCGTGTGTGTGGGTGTGTATTTGTCCATCTCAGAGTTTCACAGCAAGTTATGAGTACTAATCGCTGAAGGTGGGAAACCATGAAACGAGCCGATCCATTAGATAGTTTGTGTATCGTACATTGAAGCACTGTGTTTTTTAAATATATTTGACGCTTACACATTCTAATGGATTTTTCGAAGCGACCACACATTTGTGTGCAATAAGTTACATGGTTATACCACAAGACTGCTTATTGAAGAATCGAACACACTTTGGAAAAGACATTTATTTTGTGTGATAGTATTGATTCACATTATGTTAAGGATTACAATGGTTTCAAGTTCAATATAGTTTTTTTTTGAACTCTACCTTTCCGTCTAATGCACAACAGTAAACCTCAGCTTACTATTGGCGCTTGTTACATAACAGATACAGTCAATAGCAAAATTAAGTATACACCCCGTGTTGGTTTAAAAGTAAATAATTATTTTTTTATTTTTATCTGTATTATAGTGATTTTCAACTCATTTGGCTGATTCGTCACTTTTACTTCCATTTTTGGAAGAATGTCGGGAGTGAGAATTGAACTCGTGACCTTTAGCGTGAGAGGCATGGATGTTACCACTACGCCAGATCGCCTCCACTAGTAAATAATTAAAAGCGACTCATGTTCATCGTAAAATTGATCCTTTTCACTCTCATGTAGTGTTAAGAAAAAAAAACTGAAATGGTCACATTTCTACTTCCTGTTTAAAAAACAAACAATAAATCTTTGATTCAGACGTTGCAAAATTGAGTGTACAGTTCAAGTTTTTCTTGAAAAGGAAATTGAAATCAGTTCAGAAATGTTAACAGATAACAAAAATCAATTTCCTATTGTTTGGTATGACTACCTTTGGCGTCCAGCACTGTCTGCAAGCGCCGAGGAGAGATTTTTGGTCACTGTAAACGTATTGCTCTCCCAGATATCTTCAATCGTTGTTTCGAGTTCTGCTTCGTTCCATGGATTTTTGTTCTTCAGAAATTTCTCGATTCCCCATAGATGCTCAATAGTGTTCAAATCCGGTGATTGCGGAGGTGTTTCGAGTTGATTGGGACATTAAAGAGTAGGCACTCCCGCGCGATGAGATCATTTTGTTTCGGGTCATTATCCTATTGAAAGTAGTAATCACGAAAGAGACCCACGGGACACTGAAGGTTACGTTTCAGGATGTTCAATGAATGCAATGTCTTTCCACGATATTTCGTACTTATTATCATTTTGTACGCGTGACAAAATCTATTTCTTTCCTCCAAGTTGCCATTTTGATAAAAACTTTTTTAAACATCATCAAAAAACAAAAACCAACACTGCCCAAGCAGTGGTTAAGTGTTGACAACAATCACTGACGAAAAAAGTAAAGGGTCTGAACCTAGGTGCACGGACGGAAGTTTAACGTAGGACTGTGTTCAGAACAGTTTTTTTTAATGTAATTTTTTTTCATTGTTCAGAAATTTGTTAGTTTAACTCTTTTGAAACTCCAAATAATAGCCCTGAAAAGGGCCGTTTGTTATATGTACCCATAACCGTCAAACGGTTTGTAACGAACAAAAAAAAAGAAAATAAGCTTTTGGTAGGAAGTCCAACGATCTTACTGAAAATCAGTAATGAATATCAGTGTGACACATAACATGGTGGAATGATAGATGATGTATAAGTGGATTGGTAAACAAAAAAAATTATCATCATTAATTACATTGAATATAAAGTTTATGGGGAAGAAAAAACTAGTTGAAAATACTCACGATTTCGTGATATTTTGAGGTAAAACACACATGAAATAATGAAGTTGCTTTATTTTTGTTGGATAGCTATGGTATTGTGATTTCTTTCCATTGCTTATTCTTATTATTAGTCTTATTCTAAGGTCAATTAGATCGTGTGCGATCCTCTCCATAAACATACCTTTTTTATTTGTTAAATTGCTTACTTCTTTTATTATTTCCACTATTAATGTCTCAGGCGAAAAAAATGCTGGATTAATTTGCATGGAAAGGAATGATTTATTTTATAACATATATCGTAAGAACGATTCTGCATAATATGCATTTGAAAACTCTTAATGAACGTTACATTTTTCATAGAGCTAACACCCCCCCCCCCCTACATAGAAATCAAAGACGTAGTCCTACGTAAATCTCGAAGTGTTCAAAAAACTCAAATTTCAACGTCTATGACACCAGTAAATGAAGTCCGAATGAGCTAATATTTTGCATAGGGTATATATCGTCTTAATCGACATTTCGTAGCATGTTCCGAATGATATATTGAGATAACTATTTTTATTGGCACCCAAAACTATACTTTTTGTTTCATATTCCGAAAGGAAACGAAATCCCAGAGTGCCGATTTTTGACAAAAAATTTTTTTTCGAGATGACACTAGATCTCGACGTTTCATGCAATTTGAAGACATTTGTCATCAAATTTTTTTTTTCGGAAACCCCGAATTCCTTGGGTGATTTTTCGTTTTTCAAAAAACTCTTCGACCGCTTTGCGCCACACTCCCTTAAGTCCGATATAGCTGAAATTTGGCATAGGATGTTTTTTCGAGGTGGTAAACATTTTGTATAGGGTAACTTTTTGAAATTTTAGGGTCTATTTTTTCCCATACATTTATTGGCACCAGTTAAATGTGTGAGTAATTAATATGCATCAAAGGAATCAATGTATTCAAAATATTTTATACTAAATAAATGGAAGGTGTCGTCAAGTAGCATTTGTACACTCAATTTTGCGATTGCCTGTATGTAGTCGGATCATTCGCAGACTCCTGTCAAGAAATGTCAAGAAATTGGAAGTAGAGAGGCCCATCCGGTGATACTTTATTTTATACCATTTTGTATTAGTAACAATCACGAAAACCTAAGAAAATAATCTATGAAACCTGAAATGAGAACATTGAAGTTTGACACAATACACTTGTTGTCCAGTGTTTCTTGCGACATGCACTGTGGTAACGCGTATTTTAGAGCCACTCAGAATACATTCAAGGCGTGTTATTTGGCATAAGAAATATCGGCTAAGTACTACTAAAGTCTATTTAGTCTGTGGAATTCTTTTTTAAGACGTTAGACGAGACGTTACAAAAATCGATTTTTTTGGAAGGATTATATCTTCAGTAATGTTGTGCTGAAGGGATTTGTCGATTTTTCATTTCGTTGAAAAGTTACATCAAAAACTATGGAATCACCTTAAGCGAAGAAGCATTGCTGTACGAATCTTTGAACGCGAGTTTCTCGAAACCATATTTTTTCTGAATCTAGAGGACCGATTTGGCTGAAATTTTGAAATATGATGTTTGACAAAGTTTTTGGAAAATGAATGAACCATTTGGAAAAAAATAACATTTCAAATGTACTATTAAACATCTTACTCAAAAATTTGATTCATTATTAAAAACTAATATATCTCAAAAACATCCCCCCCCCCCTTTTTATCGGAAAGCCTTTTAAACCTAACTAAGTTTGAGGTACAGTAGTACCGTGGTGAACTAACCAAAATGAAGATATGAATTTTTGAAAATTTGAAAAAATTTCAATACTTTGTAAATTGTAACCATTTAAGAAAATCTACATAAAAAATGGAATCTACATGCGATTGTAAATAAGAAACTATATTCAACGTTTTATTGGAGGACTATCCGTTTTCGAGATATCTCTATTTATAAATGTGAAAATAATGTTTTTTAAAAATAAAAAAGAATACATTTCCAAATATATCTTAACCATTCACCAAAATGTCCCAACTTCCAACTTCCAAAAAAATAAATAAATCAGTTATTTTCCGACCTTCCAGAGTAGAGTATGTCCGAAACAGCCATAGTGCAAAGTTATTACAAAAAACAATATCCCAACTAATTAATTTCTATTTTTTTTCCTGGAAGAGGGTTTGTACGAATGAGTGAGTTCGGACTTATTGGTATAATGATGAAGATTGACGATTGATTATGACGATTTTGAACCTTCAAAGTTCATTCGACTCTAGTCTTGAAAAAGCCCATTGGATAAACTAAACTGAACACTTGGCCCTGAGAATGGTCATTTGAAAAGCCTTGCTGTCGCCTGGTCGCTAGCTGGATGACTGATAAATCGTAAATGACCTATTGGTGTTTTTTTCTGATCGTTCAATTTACGTGAATTCATACATTGTTTCCAAGTTAAAAGTGCCGACTGCGTATTTCAAGCCTGACGTAAGGAAGATATTTTTAGCGTCGAGACCAGTATTTTCGGTGGAAAACTGAAGGTGGAAATTTGTTTCGATGTTGTTCCTTTTCCTTCGTCACTACCACGAAATATATTCGATTCAAATTTTCTGTAGCGTTTTACTGCTCCGCGAAACGTTCGCGTCCCTTACTCAGTCAAAGCATCAATTTATCGACTCTCTTAGTGCTATCTAATATTTGTACTTAAGAGTTTCATTATATTTTTTTTTAATGTTTATTCTCTCCGGGAATAATTTCGGGAATAAACAGAATGGTCGTGACTTCCTTCTTTTTTTATTCTGTTGTGGCCCGCGACACCATGACTACCACGAGTTTTTGGCCCTTATAAAAAAAGATAGAGTACCACTGCTCTAGAACATTAAGAAAAAACCTCTCCTCGGTGGCTGAAGAATTAATGTTTCACAAATGCAATTCATAACAATTCTCTACTTCTTGCTTTTGGGTTATAACTGTGACGTAGGACTATCGTTGATTTAGTGATCATTTGTTTTTAGTTGCCACTGAATCAATTCTGAATGAATGAATAAATGAATATTTGGGGGACTTCGAAAACGAGAGCGTTACGTTTGAGGCACAATATTCAAAAGAAGCAATCACACAAAAGTTGTATAATACATAATACATTGCTTGTATTGTGATATGATTTGTATTCCATTTCCAATAAGGTATCCAACAAAGTATCTGTTGCATCAAATCAGTCTACATAATTTTTGCGTTCGCTCATCCTTTCTCACAACACCCATTTCTCGTTTAAGAAATTGTTGAGTAAACATCGTTTGCCAGTGCGCGTAGAGCGGGAATTCCTTCTTAAGATTCATTACACTTCTAAGAAATTGCCGAAAGACGTGGTCTTACATTGATCGCACTTGATGGAAAAATCACAATACCAAATGTATTATATGGTATTATATGGATCAGGGCTCTGCATAGTCATAGTCAACTGAGGATAGTCAGCTGACTATCTGACTATATCCGTATTCAGTTAGTAATGACTTTTGGCTTCTTCACGCAGTCTCTCCGCCAAAACGACTAAACAGCCATTCGGGCGAACGATTCGGTAATCGTCTAATTAAGTATCATCCTCAACATATAGTGTTGACTGACTGACGCTGTTTAGAGTGAAACTAAAAATCGAAAGCACAGAGTAAACATTTATACCTCTTGCTCGATAAAACATGACATCGCAGAAAGAGACCATGACATGTAAATTTACGTTCGAATTACGTGCAAAAATGCTACTCGTTGCATTGTGAGAGAATATGAGTAACCGTAAGAATAAAAGTAAGTAAAAGTAAAAGTAAGAACTTATATATTTTATTCGTTGCATTTTTTGTTTGTTTCACTATTTTCACTATATATGTTTTAGGCAAAACATTGTTGGTGCTATTTCCTTTTAATTTGCATATTTTGAATCAAAATCCATCTATCAATTGAAGTGATACATTTTATACATTTTTTTCATCCAAAACATTGAAATGGAATATATCCCGAAACATATCTCTATCAGACAACTTATTCGTGTAGTACTTAAAATACATCAATTGGTAAAAAATCATATCTTCATTTTGATTAGTTCGACACTATCCATAACTATCGCGTAAATATCCTTCAAATTTTGTTAAATGAAACTGTATTCAAATAATAATATAAACATTAGTTTTTGGACAAGTTTTTTACCGTATTTATGAGTAACCTAATTAACTTAATAAAGCTGGGTAAACGGTGAACATATTGGATGGATTACTTGGACAGAAAATTGATACTAGATGCTATTTAGAGTGAGATATCTCCAACACATGGAACGGTACAACATTTTTGTTTCGTTTTTATGTTATAATAATACCATATCGTTTTGGAATGACAACTTTTGGCATTCGTGGATAAATTATCATAGCCCAGATAAGTTCTACAATGTTTTAACCTTCGCACTAACCCTTCCTGTCATGTTCGTATGGAATTATCCATACGGTGTAACCGCTTCAATTTTCGCTTCAAACACAATTCATGTGGAAATGAATAGCATTTTTTCACACACCGCTGCACGCGGAGCCAATTGACGTAACGGTGGCTCAGTACGCTAGTTTTTCGATTTAAACCTAATACTAATTCCTAATTTATCATACACACTCGCTCTCGCTTCAACTAGAACATCGAGTTAATTTCCTAGTACTATGTGATTAATTGAAATAAAGAATGAATAATTAGCCCCACATTACGTTAGTTGGTGCTATCACGTATACAGTGGGATACCTACATCATCCATCCACCACCGACGTGGTCTCGATTTAATCAGAGAGTCACGCGAAGACTAGCGCGCGCGGTGTAGGTAGTCATGTTGTATAAAGTGGCAAATGGAAATTAATATGAATCACGTGGAAAATTTTCCATTAGTCGTAACCGTTTGCGGCTCTATCATTTCTGAATGCATGCCCGCAGCACACGGACAATACGGTTTGGAGTCAGTTGTTTGACTGTTGTGGAAAGAGTTGTCGTTTCTATATTACACAGTACGGAACTGTTTGTAAGTTGCAACAAAATAGTTAATGAATTGTGTGATTGGGAGAAGGTAGTTCTCCCAAAATTACAGGAATAACCAATGAGCTTCTGTTCTTGGTACTTCCTTCGTTTTTCCATGCGGTAACAGTTGTGTTTTCCGTATCCTGGCGTATGGCAAAATGACGTGTTTAAATCACCTGGACGGGGCCCGTGGTAGCATTTACACTGGTTTCACTAAGTGATGCAAGGAAATATGTACAGAAAAATGAAAATGAATCAAATGAATAATATGGAGAGATCATTATGCATGCTCCCTGAGTAGCAATTTACGTTATTAGGAATAGCGAGTTTCGAAACAGTGCTTGGAAGAAACTGATTCAGGCATACATAAAGACAGTGTCAAAAAGTATGGACGCAAAAATGTTAATTCTCCATCTCTGCAAAAAAAAAATAGTTAGAATAGAAAATTATGACTTTTTATTGGTCAATGCGATAGAGAAACGTGTTAGATTAGATACCGCATCACAAAAATGGCTATGAATCGCTAAATAATGGGATTTTCGAAAAGTTCGTTCTAGAGTATATTCTTGAACGTGACCATGAAAAACCGCTCCAGAAAACAATTGCTCAGAAAAATTGAAAAATTTTCACAAGTAGGCTAGAAATATTGTGGCGCGAGAAAAAAAACATGGATATAAATGCCTCACAGAAAAAAGCATAATTTCTGTTATAACTATTTTTTTCGTTTTCGTTATTTTCGAAATGTATCCTGAGATCAATGTAATGGTGATGAAATCCCTATTCAACGAGGATAAGGAATCGAGGCGGCCCGAGTCGCCAAGATATCGTGATCCGAGTCGACCGCCGACCCGCTGTCGGAAGCGGCGGTCTCTCGCACGCAAACCTGTTTTCCACTGATTGCTCGGTCAGTCTGAAACATAGGATACGATCCTTTCCTTTATACGATCCGACCGTGATTTAGCATACGGCATACATTTGCCTGGTGCATTATGTTTGCACGGTATTTTTTTTGTTTTGAAATATATTATTCATACAATTCAAAAAAATATCTGAAGGAATAATATCAGAATAGTTCTAGCCTACTTGTGACCTTAAACTTTTTCTGAGCGGTTGTTTCCGTTGCATTTGTTGTCTACACGTTCCTTCCTTCCGTTCGAACCATTTTTAAATGCCCAAACTTCAGAAATATGGAGAAAACTATTTTTGTCTTTTCTTTAAAATTTCTATACTAGAATACTGCGTTGAAGTCAGAAATCACATTTCTTACATAAACGTACATATATTCGGAATCTTTCAGGAGATGATAGAGAATTATATTTTATGACAAAAATTCTTCAACGCATATGGTCGAATTTCAACTACAACAGAGTAATTGAACTTTTTTTTGTTTCGGTCTCTGTTTGCCTTAAAGCGGCTCTACGTCAAAAAGTACGCTACATAGGACGATTCTGTTGCTTTTATTTGAAAGATGAAATAAAAATAATTCAGGATACAGTTGTGAAATGTCCAAATTAGTAGATTTGAGTAACATTTTGGAAGTAAATAAAAACTAAAAAAGTTACATTATTCTTCGGACCATTGGTTAACTTTGAAAAATCATTACTCAAAACAAAGAAAAAAACGCCTCTCTGATTTTTAATATGTTATGTAAAAAAGTCTTTCAAGAAAAAATATTCCAAAGCCATAAACCCCAAAAAACAAATACAATCAATAATTACGAAAACATAATCCATTTTTTTTTTGCAAGTGTATTATTCTTTTCATAACTTTAATTTGATATGTCGATCATCTGAATCGGTTCAGTAGTTGAACAGTTTTACATTTTTGAAACAAATTATTCATAGAAAAAAGCGGAAAAAATTATTTTTCGGACCACCCTGAAATGGAACATTGGAAGCACTCTGATAAAAAAATAAAACATACGGGTCTAATATTTTGCGATAAGGAACAAAACTATCAATTTTTGCGGAAATCTGAGAACCTCTATATCGGTTTGGCATGGAATGGTTGCCTTACACAAAATAAAAATGAAAGATAAAAAAGCATCCACCGATTCGAACGCAGCACAACCTGAGATCTTCTCGAATTTATCGACTGCTGAACCAGATCAGATCTTTGGGCACGGAATCGACATAATTCGCCTTATACCACTGTATCTCGTCCTTGGTGTAGTGGCATGATGCCAAATCCGGTCAGAAGATCGTCGGACTGTCTTGAGCCTTCAGGATGGGGGAAGCGGTTTTTGGAGACACTCTTCTAAATACAACTCCCCATTCAAGGTACTCGCTGAAACGAAATGTGTACTCCGCTTCCCGAAAGCACAAATCGCTTACAAAATCTTGGCGAACTTCGACATCTTCTTTGCCCGGAGCTTCTCTGGAAAATCCAACTTATCCTTAGCAGTCATATACAGGTTTCCTGGAATCTGGTTTAAATCCGCCTTTACATATGCCATCCATTACGCAACAGTTTGGTTTCGTTAACTCACATGTAACTTTCTAGCCATCTCGAACTGAGGCGATCGGTTTCCATTTAAAGGCCCCAAACGTTTCGAACCGTTTTATGATACCAAACACCGTGGAATTCGCGATTCCCAACTTTTTTTTCCGATGGCACGATGCGACAGCTCATGTGAAACTTTTTCACGCACGCATTGTTTTTTCGTCGCAATTTTAAAAGCTTTTGCGCACCTGAATTAATTTTAACCAACGGACCAAAAATTCGAGAAATTTGAGTGTGACGATACACCCTTTAGTAGTTCCTGAAAGTAACGACAGCAAATAAATTTATTACAAACTAGCTGACCGCTGACCCGGCAAACTTCGTCCCGCCCAAAATTTGTTTTTTGTTATCAATACCATTTACGTTTTCTTAGCGCAAGTTCATGAGTCCAATCGCAGAACTGTTAATTGATTGATCTTCTAATCGACCCCGTTGAATTTACCATTTACTATAAAATTCCTAGTACTTTTACCAAAATTCATCATTATAATAGGCCGTATGAATAAAAACAAAATTCACCTTTACTTTACTTCATTCGAGCAGTCGAGCAGTGAGATTAAGTTTTTACTACGTTTGGTATGAATGAGAGAAACAACAAAGTATTTACTTTTCGAAAATGGATGTTTAGCTGATTTCGTATGAATAAAACAGCATTCATCAAGTATTTACTTCGTTATTATTAAGTATGCTCATGAGCATACTTTGGATCTGAAAACACTTTCATTCGTTTTGATGACATATCCGATTTATGTTTAATGCTGCTAACTTGCGCTTGAAGTTAAACAAGCTATCCGCATTGATGGCATTGAGCTTCGTTTAAAGGGTGTGTCACATCAAATTGCATCACGGAAAAAACGCTGTAGAAATTTAATTTTTAGGAATTATATCTTCAGCTTTCGCTTATAATCAGATAAGAGTGTATAGATCACGTTGTCCATGCTTCACTGTCAATTTCTCGTAAATTTGGAAAAATGTCGTCGAACGAAAAAGTGCGTCGTGAATTAATCCTGTGCGCTCATTTCGAGAATCCGGAGTTGTCACATCGGGACATCGGTAAGATGCTGGGAATCGTCCAATCCACGGTCAGCAGAGTACTAAAACGATACTTCGAGAACCTAACCATCGACCGGAAGGTGAAGAACGGCAAAAATGGATGCTCCGTCAGTGAAAAAGATCACAAGCGCGTAGTTAAGCAGTTTAGACGTGATCCGAGAAGTTCGGTCCGGGATGTCGCCAATAAGCTGAATTTGTCAAGTTCATTCGTCCAGCGGACCAAGCAGCGGGAGGGCCTGCGTACATACAAGGTTCAGAAGGCTCCTAACCGCGACGAAAGACAAAACATGGTGGGGAAGACGCGAGCCCGGAAGCTGTACACCGAAATGCTGACGAAGCCGCATTGCCTGGTAATGGACGACGAAACCTACGTCAAAGCGGATTTTCGTCAGCTGCCGGGCCTGTTGTTCTTCTCCGCAGAGGACAAATTCAGCGTTCCGGAGGAGATTCGCAAGCAGAAACTATCCAAGTTTGCCAAAAAGTACATGGTGTGGCAAGCGATCTGCTCTTGCGGAAAGCGGAGCGCCCGCTTCGTGATGACCAGCACGGTAAACGGGCAGGTTTACCTTAAGGAGTGCCTACAGAAGCGCTTACTACCACTATTGAAGCAGCACGATGGTCCGACCATCTTCTGGCCGGATCTCGCTTCGTGCCACTATTCAAAGGACGTGTTGGAGTGGTACGAAGCCAACGGGGTCACCTTCGTGCCAAGGGAAATGAACCCGCCCAACGCGCCGGAGCTTCGCCCAATAGAGAAATATTGGGCGATTATGAAGCAGGCCCTCCGGAAGAACCCAAAAGTTGTCAAATCGAAGGCGGACTTCAAGAGAAAATGGATTTCTGTTCAAAAAAAACTACAACCTGACGTTGTACAGAACCTTATGGACGGGGTAAAGAGGAAGGTGCGAGCATACGGGCTTGGGCTCGAAGTATGAATAAAAAGAAAATGCCAAAAGTTGTTTAATAGTTTTTATTTTACTGTATAAAATTTTCAAAAGGATCGGTCTACTGGGCGAATTTCTACAGCGTTTTTTCCGTGATGCAATTTGATGTGACACACCTTCTGTAGGCACTCCTTAAGGTAAACCTGCCCGTTTACCGTGCCGGTCATCACGAAGGGGGCTCTCCGCTTTCCGCAAGAGCAGATCGCTTGCCACACCATTTACTTTTTGGCAAACTTGGATAGTTTCTGCTTGCGAATCTCCTCCGGAACGCTGAATTTGTCCTCTGCGGAGAAGAACAACAGGCCCGGTAGCTGACGAAAGTCCGCTTTGACGTAGGTTTCGTCGTCCATTACCAGGCAATGCGGCTTCGTCAGCATTTCGGTGTACAGCTTCCGGCAGCTTCTCAGATCGCGTCTTCCCCACCATGTTTTGCCTTTCGTCGCGGTTAGGAGCCTTCTGAACCTTGTATGTACGCAGGCCCTCCCGCTGCTTGGTCCGCTGGACGAATGAACTTGACAAATTCAGCTTATTGGCGACATCCCGGACCGAACTTCTCGGATCACGTCTAAACTGCTTAACTACGCGCTTGTGATCTTTTTCACTGACGGAGCATCCATTTTTGCCGTTCTTCACCTTCCGGTCGATGGTTAGGTTCTCGAAGTATCGTTTTAGTACTCTGCTGACCGTGGATTGGACGATTCCCAGCATCTTACCGATGTCCCGGATTCTCGAAATGAGTGCGCAGGATTAATTCACGACGCTCTTTTTCGTTCGACGACATTTTTCCAAATTTACGAAAAATTGACAGTGAAGCATTGCCAACGTGATCTATACACTCTTATCTGATTATAAGCGAAAGCTGAAGATATAATTCCTAAAAATTAAATTTCTACAGCGTTTTTTCCGTGATGCAATTTGATCTGAAACACCCTTTAGTTTAGGGGAGCATAAAAAAAATGATTAATTTTCAGGCGGAATGAACACGTTTTTAAAATTTAAATTATGAATGGAAAATAACCTTTCCGTACCAATTTGGCATTCTGTTTAAATGAAAAACACTTTTGTTTGCAGATGGCGAAAAAATATTGTGCGAAAATTGTTTTTAAAGACAACTTTATATTATAAATAAAAAGTTTCAGTAATAATGTTGGAAATGTATAGACAAAGAGTTAAATAAAAGTCGGATAAAAGTGTTTTAAGTAGTTAAATAACATGATGTGAACATTTTCAAATTTTAACATTTGAAAACTGGCTTCGTGTCTTCTAATATGATAGGTATTACACTAACGAGATAGGGACCCAACCTATGATCCCTAATTGAAAGTCGCCACCAGACGTCGACACTATTCCTTTTTCATCGCGAATTCACGCTTTGTCCAAAAGAAAACGTTTTGAAAAGAAACCTAAACAATCAGTTGACAGATGTTTGACAAAGTAAAAACTATGTTCGAATTCGAAAATGAAATTAGTGAAGTAAACTTTTATTCATACGGATTCAAGTAAATACTAGGAAAGTTTACTTTACTTAGAAACGGACAGAATAAGTAAATACTTTTTTTTTATTCATACGACCTAATATCAGATTATTTTCAGACACAATTCTCGTTCAAGATTTTTCAACCACTTGCATGTTTGTTTCACATGTTTCTCTGTTACATGAAATAAATGTTTGATACAGAAAATATGATAAAATATAGAATAAAGATAGACTTCTCCCCTCTTCCCCCCTAAGAGAGGGGGAGGAGTATTTATTCACCATAAAAACATTTATTACATCATAACACCTCCACATGCCAAATTTGGTTTCGTTTGCTTGATTAGTTCTCGATTAGAATCATTTATTGCACCCTAAAGCCTCCATATCCCAAATTTCGTTTCATTTCTAATTCTCGAGTAACGCAGAAATTTGTGTTTCATTTGTATGGTAGACCTCCCAAGAGGGATCAACAAACTATCATGAAAACCTTCCCCGACCCCGAAAACCCCTGTATACCAATTTTCATGTCGATCGGTTCAGAAGTTTCCGGGTCCATAAGAATCAGACAGACAGACGGACAGACTGACAGAGATCCATTTATATATATATAGATTTAGTTTTAGCTAGAAGTTGGCTCCAATAAGGTACCAGTGAAGCCAAATTTAGTTTCTTTAAAATTTCTTCGTTTTATTTATGCTCATAATCAGATCAGATTTTTTTGAATGTTTTACTTTTGTTTTAGTTGAATGAATGAGTGGATTGAGGTTTTAGATAGCAAACGTAAATTTTATTTTACACCGTACTGTCGGGAATCTATCTTCAACTTCATATGTAAATCGAGCGATATGGGAAACTACAAGCGTGGGAGTGAGTGTGTTTAAGCAGGTGCTATGGCATACACGATTCCAGCTCTTCTGCTTATCTGAAACAACAAAATCGAGCAGATTTTCAACTTAATATTAACTCTTTTAATTTTCTTTTCTGTTCTAGGTATGATCTCATAATAAGTCCATGAGAAGTCCACTCATAAAGGTAAATTAATGGTCTTTTACTAGACAAGTTACTTCCGGCTGATTGAGTGAATAAATCATCACAATCATGACTTCGTGACATTTCAGAAGCCTGACAGTGTAGCAAAAATAGGACTCACTCGAGATAGCACTTTCTGGAGGTGCTATGGCTACAGTATCAGCTGCTACAATTTGGAAAATACGGTTTTCATGAAAGTTTCATGAAGAACAGTGTGAGGACTTAAATTATAGATCTGTTCATTTTGGAACATAACAGCGGTGCTCTCGCACATTAGAACATATCAACCCAAGCCAAGGAGGGGAGACAGCGACGAGATTCGTGAAAAAAAAAGCAGCAAAATCGTGTCGAACTGTATATGGATTTGTGGAATGAATCCAATAACTCTATTTCAATTGATGGTCTAAATACGAATGTTCTACATTGTGTCTTGGTTAATTTTCTTTTGTAAGGAAGTTAAGGCTTACTGCTTCAGTTTATCTTTATTTTCAGCAATTAGAGATGTTAGTTTGTAACCAACAGCAAATGTAATGATGGGAAGTTGAAGAGTGTGAACATCGCTAAAACGACATCATACACTTCGTTTTAACTAATGTTCCGCCTCGATCGTTTGTATAGGTTTTCTATTATCCCCACACAGGTTAGGGTACTTCCTCTCTCGTTCTCATCTATGTAAACCAACCATACGGAGAACCTGTTGAAATACTGAACTTGAAAACGGTGTCCGTGATTTGATCCTCTCACTTTGCGTCTCTACAACCTCTACGGTCTACGGTCAGCTGTGCATCTGGTTCTGCCGCACCCGTCCATTCTACCTATCCACTACCAGCATCAACCCCATCACTCCTATTAAGGAGTTGTTTGCATTATGAATGCGTCGTTTGCAGTGTGCGCTTGTGTGTGCCAAGTCGTACCGTGCCGTGCTTGCCACAGTTGACCAGAGCGTCGAATACGAGTCGAAAAATTCAAACCACCATCTGTGTGCGGTTTCAACAGCTTTTGACCATGATCGCTTAGTTTTCGCTTTCTCAAATTGCGCATATATTCTGCTCGTGCCCAACGTGCGCAGCGTTTCGATTGCGCATTTGAAACGTTAGCCTGTTTGACGCTAAAATACGTTTCCCTGTATTGCGCTGTTGTGAATATTGATGTGTGATCAGCACTCAAGTCACATGGGATACACACCGTAGAGCTCCGAGCTAGTGTCGTCAACTAGAGTGTGCCAATATGAATGAGAATTACCTACTGCTCATCTTTTTTTTTAAAACTGCGCAATCATATTAATTTTTCTCTCAAAGATTCTAAATTATTTTTCGGAAGTAAATAGTAACCCTACTCATCGAGGTGCCCTATGTCAAACATTCGTCGATTTTATTGACTTTTCGATAACTCGTGCGTATGACAGTCACGCAGAATTGCGGATCGCTTGCGACACTGAACACATTTCTATACCCACACATTTTCATACACTGAGAAGCACAACTTTTACAGTTGCTAGAAATATGTGCTGCCCTTAAAAACTACTCAACCGGATGAGAGGTAGCGCGACCTTCGTTCTTTTCTATTCAAAGCTGCCCCTTTCAGTTTCCACTCATTCATATTTCCCCTGCGGTGTATCTCGATTTCGGGTTCCAAATTACTTTTTCTGCTTCATGCATTTTTGTTAAAATATTTTCGGCTAAGTATTTTTTCGTTTTCTTTCATTCATTTTTGTTTTTTTTTTTGCATTCTATTCAATGCGAATGACAACCGTTTTACAATTTGCCTCAGGGAAGCTTCCACCACTACGAGTTTCAGTGACTGCTTTAGACTAAGTGTACATCTCTGAAGTTGTCATTGAGCCCCCTGATTGCTCCGATGGCCAAATTAAGCCTTTCTTACTGATTTCCGCAAGCAAACGAACAGTGGTGAAACTTTTAATTACTAAATTTAATTATGGATGGTCGCGGTGCTTGTAAAATATTCAGCACCGGACGCAAGCCAGTTGTTAGGAGCTAAGCATAAAGTCATGCTAGGAACTGGTTGTGTTTCACCTTCGAATTACACTTGAAAAGTTCCCATCGCGGAGCATATTTATTATCGAGTGAGAGAAACAACAAAAAGAATATTCATGATTTATAGAAAATCGCGTGTTTGCTCCTCTTCCTATGTACTACAGCTGGCGAATAGTATCTAGCGAGGTTGTTTTCATGTGTATTGCCATATAACGATCAGCAGGTCGCTCAGCTGTGTATAGCCTTTTTCATCCATATGCATGGGAAAACCCACTGCGCTTGATACACCCAACCCCAAAGTGGTGATATTCTACCGATTATACCATATAGATACAGATATAATTACGTTGGGCACGAGGCGAACGTTTGATATTCGCCAACCGCGTTACTTAATTCACTACGCTAGTCTAAGTGTTCCCTTTCGATCTGTAATTCCGAATTAGCTCAGTTGAAAGTACATTGTGACTAAATAATTTTTTAGTGTTTCAGGTATTTTACTTCCCGATGGAAATAGACTAGTAACATATTCTGTCTCTTCGCTACTCTTCTCTACACAGTGTTCTCGATTCCAAAGTATGTTAGAAAGTTCGAAATCACCTTAGTTATGGAAAAGTGTTTCGACCGCAATATTATTCTAAGCAAAACAATCGTTTACTAGTGACATGAACGTCTAAGAAATGGAACTGAATCCGCCGAGAATTGCAATATTACTGACAAAATACTTATCAAACGCAACGTTGCTGAAGGGCAGAAGGTAAAACGGCTTATTTCAGGGATCGGCTCAGAGCCGCTCGTTCATTACGTCTCTTTTTTTAAGCAAAAAGTGGCTCTTTTTTGAACCGCGTCTTTTTTTTTATCCTAGTCTCTTTCGAAAAGCGGCTCTTTTTTAAGCCGACATTCTTTCGAAGAGTGGCTCTTTTTTAAGCCGAGACTCTTTTGCGGCTTTTTTTGAACCGCAGATCTTTTTTGAACCGTGATGCATTTGAAAAGAATCGTGGATCGTACGCTCGTTCTGACGAACTGGATCAAATGAGCGGCTCGTGAGTACGCGTCCATCTCTAGGCAGAAGTGGGTTTATGAGTATGATGCGCAATCTAGATATCAAGCAAGTAAATTGATTCTTATTGAACTTCCAAACTACGAAGTTCATTCACCTCTAGCCTTGAGAAAGACCAACTATAAGAACAATCAATGGAAGATCCTAACATCGTAAGCGCACACGCAACCATTGACTACGGAGACCCACAAGTGAATGCCTTCTAACGAAATGAAACGCGCTGTCGCACAATGCCATCATTATCCGTGTAATCTGGGAACAACACAAATATCATTGAACAACCATTAAATTTGTTGTCTTGATTTTTCTCCCTGAGACTACTTTCTATTTTATTGAGACAAAAAATCACTATGATTACGCGTTCCAACAGTCGGAAGGAAATAATACAAACATCGAAGGCATTATCAACATAACGAAAGTCGAACACAAAGGCAGTGTTTCTAGAAATGGAACAAGCATTGTCAAAAGTACATAGTCCAATTCATCTGAAAGCTATCTCGGAGAACATCCAACGTTTAGATGGTAATAATTGTAAATGTATTAACAAAATGAACTGGAGTATTGGAATAGATTACACGATTACACACCACAAAGTTACCAACCACCTCCTGATGAAACGAACACCAAGAACTCGCGCAAAAACAGTAGCAAACGATGGAAACATTCGAAAAAATAATAGGGGTTGTGTCCAAGACATGACCGCGTTGTTAAAGTATTATTTCAATTTATTCAATTCTATTATTTCAATTTATTCAATTCGATTATTTATCACTTCGCATATTATTTTAGAATGCATCGAAAATTTTGAAAGTATAAAATTCTAGTGAGCCTAAACTGGGCCGATAGTTTTTGCAGAAGCAGTTGAAGATGATTTCTGAAGATGGATGATTCATTCTTGCCCTCGCGAGAACAACACTAGCTGACCATATGTCGCAATTTCTTTCGTTATGTAATTGCACTGAGTGTCCATCACGAACGCTATTGCGGCAGTCTTCTTCGCATTTGACACACACCACCACCAATATTTCACATTTCTTAACCTCTTCAATCTATCTTTGACAACGCATACAACAACAACAATGTGTACGTGTGATACGAAAATACGGAAGCACTCACCACCAGGCGGTACGCCTTCCCATCTTGGATTTGATGCTACGAACAAAATTGTACCGATGTATATAATGTATTCCATTCTCAACACCATCGACTCTCGAATTTATGAAAAAACTCAACAAGTATCATCGAACAACAATCATATACGACTCCGGGTGAATTCCATTTTTTCTAAAGATCAAATTAGTAATTCGAGTCAATATTTTTTTATTTACAATAATGTCACATCCCATTACGAGATTAGATCTCCAATATTGTTCAACCAACAAACCCATGGCTGCAGTTTTTGAAACCCGCGCTCCCCCAATTCGTACTGAGTCCTGCTCCTCCTACTTCAACCACCTCGTTCATTAGGCTTCTTGTTTCGATCGGATTCATTGTGAACACAATATTCACTGGGCAGATGTCTGGCATTCTAGCGTTGACGACATTCACCGGTTCACTGTGAAGTTGCGCCAATTGCACCAAGAACTTGCTGCGATCAATAACAACGTTACTATCGAGTCTGTTCTGTCAGCTTCTCCCGCTAGCATGTTCTTATTCTTAAGGGTCCCTTACACGATGAATAATAATGACATTGCTTCATCAGAATGACAATAACAATGATCGTATAAGGTTGACAAAATTGGTATGAAGGGCAATAATGATGCAAATCCGGATTTTCTGATCTCGCTCCATCATTACTGTAATAGAGCAGGGACACTATCATTCGAGGTGTCTAGGATACTGTGCGACATCTTGTGTCAAAATCTATGTTTGTGAGCCAATTTACTCTCTATCAGATTAGTGGGCCCAAAGCAATTTGAAATTCTTAAAATTTGAATGAAAGTTATTATTTGCTGTTACTTGAATGCATAAAACACGTAGCACTGAACCTTACTTGATCAATTTTCTATAATTTTTCTGAAATCCCTCCTAAAACTCATTAGTATAAAATAAAATTACCACCAGGATTAGTTTTAGCTCAAGATTTTTTCACCATTTACAGAAAACCTGTTGCTCTATTACATAGAGCAACATATTTGATGCGAAATAAAAATGATTTTCATTTATACTTTTTGATTTGAAAAGTGAAAACCCGTTATCATTTTCGCTTCACAACGATGGAACACGAAGCATAAAATGATAATTCGCGATAGCGACGGTGCAGTGTCGACATCTTTTGCCCAAATAAGTGGGTGGAGCATACGGGTGAGATACGGTGTCGACATCTACGAAGGTATTAAATGGTAATGAATCAAGCATAAGCTATTGAGATATACAGTTCTAAATTGTGAATAGATCAATGGAAAGAATTTCAAAATGGTTTTCGAATGCTCATAACATATTGTTTTCAATCTTCTTCATACATCACTGAAAGATATTATATTAACAGATCAAATTGTTGAAATCATAATTAGAAACCATTATTAGGAACAATTTTCGTTCTAGATTTTTTCATTGTTTGCAGAAAACCTTTCAAATTATTGATGTGGATGTTTATTTGATACAATAAAATTGATTTTCATTGATAGTTTTCATTTCGAAAATGTGTATATTTCTCTTTTGACTATGAAGGCTAGAGTTGCTGCATACCTCGAAGCAATAAAAATGATCGTGTAGGGTTGAAGAATAATGATGATGCCGAATGGAGTGTGTCTTGCTAGTATTACCATTACTGATAATGTCGATCCTACTGATCGTGTAAGGGCCGCTTTAGACTCATCGATTCTTAGCTAACCCAGCACTGCCGTAATCTTGCAAAGTGACGCAAGCGACAGAGGGAAGAATTGTCAGTACGAGACTTTTCGTAAAATTGCATGTATAATCAGCTTACGCGTACATTACGAAAATCTGATCTGTTCAAATTGTGTACACTTGATGGAAAAACATTGCCATCGACTTGATTTTTGAAAAAATGCCGTTTTATTTAAGCTATTTTACCAACGCCAATTTGTTGTGGAAACAGCAAATTTTAATCGTTGTTTCCACAACCGATTGGCGTTCATCCATAAAAGTATGCGAGAATCTGTTTCCAATTATTTTATCCAAAATGCTGCCGTTAAGCGGAGCATGAGAAAGCATCAAGGAGAAAAGTTCTACACATTTTCCGACTTTGTAACATGCGTTGAACAGGCTAACATAGTTGAGAACCCGATTGTAACAATTATGGACAGTACCATTTTTTTCCAATCCGAAATACAATTGAAAACATAAGATAATCCCGTTCAGAATCATCCAATGTAAAGCAGATACAGTTCATGCGAGTATGTTGCGAGTTTTGTTACAAGATGCATTTCGATGGAGGATTTAGAAAAGTGCAGCTTTTCACCAAATCCGACATTTACCCTTCAATCAACACTCAGTTTCAATCCATCCGGAAGAGAAATGAGCATGTGAGAAAGTAAACAGCGTCAAGAAGCTTTATCGCTTGATACCTGAGGATAGAGACATCATTGCCATCAAAAGACATCAATTCTGGTAATCAACAATTAAATTGATGAGTTTAAACTAATTAGTTACAATTTAATGTGCAATATGTGATCGATCAAGGATAATTTTTTCCTTTGAGGTGAGTTTGATTTTATGAATTTAAATATTTGACGAGATTTATAAACAGAGCAAAGTACATGATTTGTAGTTCTGAAACAAATTGTTTTTATAAATGTAGCACTGCATGGGGATGGACTGTTTTGGATTAAAATATTTGACATGACGAGCTTTTCGGAAAAGTGATTTTCATTATGCTAAACGTTCATTACGGAAGATGTTTTTATGTGAAATTTGCTGTCCCTGCTAATCCATTCTATGCTATCAGATCAGATAGAAAATCACTTCCTATCACAATCAAATCACGTCACACCATAGGGAAAATGGCGCTTGCGCCACTCCGTTCTTAGGCTTTTACGAGGTCATTTTTTCACATTTCTGTAAAACTTCGCAGTTGTTTGAAAGCATTTGGAATTCTTCATCGATCTATAACAAAAAAAGGAAAATGTCAATTTTGGCGCTCGCGTCACTTTGCGAGATTACGGCAGAGCAACCCATTCTTTCCATTCATCCGGTAGCTGTTACGTATCCCAGCTCCTGGCTATCAGCCGTTACATATATTTTGTAAGTTTTACCAGGCCTACTTCGAAGGTTTACGGGGCGATTTGGTGGATTCGTGTTATTGAAATCAGTGTACCACATTGTCTTCAACTGAGCCTGAACCTTTATGTTGACGAATCATGGCCAGCAATCTCTTTTGCAATTACTCCTTAACATATGTTTGCCTGTTCATAGCCTCAGTTGAGATGAAGGAGTGGGTAAATTCATCACATTCGCATATTGCTTACCATAGTCTTTTTGTTGAAATTTACGGCTTGTCAAGTGTTTCTCAATTGGTCTCAAGTATACATGTGTCCCGTAACATAGGCATAATTTTTGCAAAAGGCATCGTTGCTCTCGGTTTGACTCGGTTTGTCTCGGACTTCTTTTTGCTTCTTACATGTCCTCTGACCAAGTCTCTGACTTTTGATACAACTTTTTCGCCACATCACGTACTAATGCGTACTGATGTACATTTGTGATTGAACGTCTTGATCTTTCTGTCACATTTCGAACATGTTGGATCACGATTCCGGGTGGGTTTTGGTTTCTAGAAAAAGTTCTTATCATACTTGCGGATCGTTGTACGAACTGCTTTCATGCTGACTCCTTCTTTCACCAATTTCGACTGCTACAGTGGCCGTCCAGTACCTCATTTGTCCCCAAGATCCTTCTGCGGCGTTCTTCGCATTTTGAAATTAAACCGTGAAAAATCTTTGTTCTTACACAAAAATAACAGAACCAATGGCCTTTGTTTCGCACAGCTAGTAACGTCAGGTAGCTCAATTTGTAGTCGTTTTGATTTTGCACTATAAGTAATATGCAAAATAACGGGGAATGTTCACAAACGAACACAGCCAACCATATGCACGGAAAGTGAATCTCGGTTGAATGGCAACGTTTTTCCAGCGTACCCATACTTTCTGGCGTAGTCTAGAGAGGGATTTTCATAACTTTCGTGTAGAATTTTATGACGTATTTGTTATTGTTTTGACTTCATTTTCAAAACAATGTACAGATACCAACAAAAAAAAAGTTTTTTTAGATATTCAGTTCAAATTTATTCTGGTAGTAGTATCTTCACGTAAATTGAAGCTCTCTGACCAGTATAAGCAGGAAATAGCTAGAACAGCTTCGAATACCTCAAAATCACTTATGCAAATAAAGCAATATTTCAATTTAAATGTTACTCAGGTGACAATTCGTCAAGTTTTGGTAAAAAAATACTCACATGAAGAGGGCTTTAAAGGTTAAACCTCCTCATCTTACACCATCTCACATCGAAAGACGTCTGAGTTTTGCCAAAGCTCACGGGGACCGACAGTGGGGCATGGTATGTTATGACAAAAAATGTTTCCAAAAAATACATTTTGCAATATACCACGAAGAAAAGTTCTTCAATGTAAAGGTTATCTTCACTGACGAAAAAAGGATTCTGGGATTCTGTGCAACCGGAAAGCTCAAGATAGCTTTCACATCATTCATGGATTACATACATGTTCTGGAATCCTCTCTCCTATCGTTTTTGCGTGGATATCGTAACAAAAAAATCACATTTCAGCAGAACAATGCTGCTATTCATACCAGCAAGGAAACTAAGCAATGGATTGAGGACCAAAAATTATTTTTTTTTGACTGGCCGACTTGCTCCCCATACTTGCATCCTGTTGAAAATCTTAGGGGGATTCTTGTACGCAGAAACTACACTGAGGGATTGAGAAACTACACACGACGATTGAAGAACTCAAGATCGCAATTTCGGGAAAATATCAAGAAATCCGTTCAGCAGAATTTGGTAAATAGTATTCCAACACGGTTTTTTCAGGTTTTTAGCCTAAACGGCAAGGTTGCCAATTATTGACATGTACATCAGCCGATCGTTTTGAATTTTTCATTGATAATACATATGAATTTTGAGATGGTCTTATAGAAACTGAACAGCTGAAATTATCATATTTAAGCACAATAAATAAACAAACAACTCTTTTGAACGAAATTGACGTTAAATATACTTTATTCTAAGCATTCAACAATGTATGAATGTATTTTGATGCAATTCTAATTGTTTGTATTGCAACGAAATAGAATATTATAGAAGTTGGACAGAGTGTAGTCCCATAAAAAAAATCCAATGGCGTCAAACCGTTTAAGGAGGCGGCCAATCGACATGTACATTTCTCGAAATAATCCTTGTAATCGTGCGATGTGTGGCGGCACCATCTTGTTGTAACCACATATTATTGATGTTAAGATCTTACATTTCTGGCCAACACGTCGCCATACCATGTCTTCCAACATGTCGCTCTCTGCTGACGGCAACATGACGGTCGTTCTCATCGACAAAGAAATACGGCCCAATCACTCCTCCGGCATGAAAACCACAACAAATATTTTTTTTTTTTCGGATGCAATGGTGTTTTTTGAAGCACATGTGAGTTTGCATCAGATCAATAACGCATATTTTGCTTGTTGACAAAGCCAGAAATGGGCCTCATCACTGAAGATGATTTTGTGATGAAAATGACCATTTTCTTCAAGATTCGCCAGAGTACAATCGGAAAAGTTTCTGCGCTTTATATGGTCAAGTGGCTTCAGTTCTTCAATCAATTTGGTGTTGTACCGATGTAGTCTAAGATCTTTTCGCTAAATATGCTACAATGAGGTTAGAAAGGTGACCAATTCTTGAGAACGCCGTGCAAGTGACTGTTTTGGGTAATTTCGGATGCATTCAATTGCGGATGCGACATTCTCGTTGCTCCGTACGCGGCGACTTCTCGTTGGTCCAGAAACATTCAACATGTGAAAATGTAGACTCAAATTTGGTCACTAAACTAAGCATAGCCTGCCGATTGGTATAGTTATTATGGCCGAAAATTGGAGTGAGAGCTTTTAAAGTTGCAACCACCGGTTCCGAATTCCGGTAGTAGTTTTCAATAATTATTATGCGTTGCTCGTTCGTGTACTTCACCGTGATGTGAATGTTGATTTTGATTAACTTTTTGAAATTGACAGATCATTAAAACGTTTTAAGGATTCGTTCACACGAAGAAACAATGGATGAGCCATTAGGGGAGGTGGGGGTAAAACGGACATGTTAAGAAGAACTTTAATTATATCTTTGGAAACTCATGTTTCCCAAAACTTTGATGCAGTTCTTGCAATTCAATATAATGTTTCTCTACCTAATTGGCCAAATATTTTTCAAAAAAGTGTTTTCCAATGTTTTGTACTGAAATTAAAACGGACCGAAAAGTACAACATTTTTTTCGATGCGGGTAATATGGACAAGTTTGTAATATATGAAGCGTAGAGGTTGATTGTGAGAGGAATAATTTTATTCAACCAATGTCTGAACTCATCACGAATGTCCGTTGAATGATGAAAAAATCGAATCAATCCACCTAGAAGTGATATCGTGCTTTTCAGTAGTATTAACGAACAGACCCCCACTGTCCGTATTACCCGCGGTTCACCTACATACAATGAACTTCTGTGAATTGTTTTTATAAATAGGATATGTAGACAAAAATAAAAAAATACATTCGATTTACTGTTGATGAGTTTCCTTAGTTTTTCTTAAAATTTATGAAGAGCTGTCAAATCGCTTCCGCATCACAATCCCTTCGTCCAGTTTTCGTTCGTGCATTTACTTTGTATGTCCCATTTTACTGTACATTTTATGATGTTCTGATAATCACCCCGTTTCTGTGTTCTAACGGATTTATATTTCGTTCGCATTGGATATTTCGATGGAGCTCGAAATTGCCATTCCCTATCTCGATCGTTTTGCTCGTAAGATGTTTGAAAACAAAACAGCTATAACGAAAAATAATCGAATTTGAAAACAACTCGAACGAAACAAGGTATGGAATTTGCCAAGTCAATCGAAATAAAGAATCGGAGAGATTATTGGAATCTCAAATATAGCACTACTTTTTACTGTTGAGAGAATGTCGCTGAGTCCCGCGTCGGTCCATGTGGACTGACACTGAATGTTCCGTCTGTTTCACACCGTTTTCATCATTCCGACAGCGGAGAGCATCAGCACTGGGAACGATGGTAACAAAGCTTGAAAATTATCTATACACTAGTCCACTATCGGTCTGCAGGAACCGACGCCGAATCTTTTTATTTTATCAAACGTTCTAATTATTTATTTCCGTCCTGGGTTACACAACTCAACCACTTGTATAAACTATTACGGTATTACTCTCTATTATTGTGCCACAATACCGTATGAAGTAGTCTGAAGAACATCATCGATTTACTTCACGGTAGACAGATAATTGCGACTAAGTGCTTGCATACCTCGAACTGCTCTCGATCTTCATTAGTCGGACATTTATGAACCATCTATAAAACCATCACATTCGACAAAAATAGATTTGCACGATTAAGTGGACCTGCTATTTCGCTTCGTGTATTATTTTCCGTCAACAAAAAAGCTTTGGTTGTCCTTTTTTCCTGCTTTCGACTCGTTTCATAACAGCTGTAATGTCGTACAGTCTACGGTTGGATCTTGTGTAAGTGTTCATTTTGGCTTTTGGGATTCAAAGTATTATACCACCTAATGTTCATTGTATGCTACCAAGACGCAAAGGGCAATCAAACGCGCTGGACGTAGGAAAAACTCGCGAGTAAATGGATTGTTTCATTCTCCGGACTGAACAACTGCTTTGTTATTAAATTACACCCATACCACCCAAGGGGTACTGCTAATAATAAGACCTGGCCATTGATTTATGGTAAGAGCATGTTTGGTTCGTATCAGCCGTACGGAGCCGTGTTGTGTAGTGGTTCTACTACCATTCAGCACATTCAGCTTTTGCCCCCCAGCTGTACCGTTTCACCTCTGCTAGGTTTTTTTGAAGTTGTGTGCATGTTGATGTTGGTGTGTAGTGCGCCCATCTGGTTATACGTTGTTTCGATTTCGTTTACATTTTTGCTTTGTTCCTCCCTCGTTGGTTTTACCTCTCGCGCAGAGCAGTTAGCATACATCGGCCAGCCAGCCACAGTCAGTTAGTCTCATGCAGTCAACGGAGTAGATTTGAACCGTGCGCGATTCGTTCTAGTGATCTAGAGAGATCATCGCAGACGGCAGTGCAGTGCAATCATCAACGGCTACTGCCTGTGCGATCATTTCTGTTGTGATACTTTGTTCTGCTCGAAAACGGAAGATAAAAACGTGATCGTTTTGTGATACGTGTATGAATTTTTTTTTTTTGCAAATACGCAATATCTCGGATCCTCAAATCGTTTAGTAACGTGAAACGAATGTGTGATACGCAGCCGTGATCAGAAGTTATGTGGCAACTCTGCGAGTTACCAGAAGGACTTTGCTCCGCTATGAACCGAACATGTGTTTCGTTGCTGCTATTACGAAATGGTGGAAGTGACCTTTGTTGTTAAATTAAAACGTCATTAATAAGTCGTTGAGAGGTTGTGGTTTGCTGGACTTCCAGAGTGCTGTTGTTTGCTCAGTGTCAATGTCATTGGACGGTTCTTGACGACGGCCCAGAGGTGTTTGAATTAACGTCAGAAAGGTTAGCGTTATTTGGATTTTTTTCAGTGCTTTGTTCAAATTTATATTAGAATGTATTATGCTGCCTCCCCTTGAAGTACATTGTAATCATTATAAAATTGTATTCATTCTACACTTATGTATATGAAATGCGTAGATACAAACTGAATTTACGCCTCATCGAACGAAGCATACTCGTTTATATTGAGATCCAATATGGATTGTGAAGAAAATCTGACATAGGTCGAATTGTCAAAAATCCTTCGGATAACTGGTTATCCGAGAACCATTATGTAAATCTGAAAAATCGAAACATTGAATTGTGCACTGCGTTTTATGTTGTGTCTGCACACACGATTCCCTGGCATCATTGTGTGTGCAGCCACGCCACAGGAAATCAAAATCGAATTGCGAAACCCAAACACAGACGGACGGCTTCGGGCCAGACAGCCAAAATGGACGAACGTTTTCGTTATTACTTTGACCACACTTACCACTTTCGAGGTCACTTTTCCATACGCCAGAAAGAAGCGGATGGCAGAGAGTTTCATCGGCTGTGACGGGTAACTCGTTCGATCGTGACTCATACTACGATGCTCTGCTGAACTCAGTGTCTGCGAGTGGAGTCACTTTGCCGAAAAGCATGAAATTGAGTTCGTACTGTTTTGGTCATCCACCGAAAGCTTTTCAATGTTCCAAGAGGTTTGACGACAGGGAAGGTAAATTAGGTACGTTTATTTATGAATCTCTCAAGCTGGGCATTAAAATCGCAACAACATACGAATTTGTACCCTTTCATACTCGCGCGAAGGTTAGCTCGACATTGATTTCACCATTTAAAAAACCCTCTCGATTGTTGCCAAAAATATGCTCCTTGAATGATCCGGCTGTGTTGTGATGTGTCGAGTGCTAGGAAAGTACGTTAGTGTACGAAAAGACTGTGTGACCTCCGATCGGCGAACGAAAAAAAAGTTGTTGTAGATAATTCAAAGTGAAACTCGCGGTGTATGAGAGGTATTATGTTTTACACATTGGAGACACTAATGATTAAAAAGTAACTTCATGGTCGAAACCTACACGGTCACATAGGAGGAGAGGTTCGAATCAGTTATGCAAGGTATTCTGCACGGTATTTCGAGTAGAGCATACATATACGGTGTATTTTTTTTGCGTTAGCCCTAGCTCCCACAAGAAAAGTCAAACTAATGACTGTGTAGTAGCACGGTGTAGAAATGAGTGAAAGTGGAACAAATCTTAATACATTATCTAGTCAGTTGTGTTATCACTGTAGATTCCAACGGCTATTGGAACGCATGGAAGACTTTGAAATGTTAAAAAAATATGCCACAGTGCCGTCTACAAAGTTCTACTGCATCAACGGCAGTTTTCCATTTCAAAACGCAGCATCATTTAGAGCAGCGTTATTCGATAAAGTTATGTGCGAAACTGAACAAAAACCGCTACAGAGACACCCTAACTTTGTTCTTACCCTGATTCTCAATAGTCTATGAAACATGACTATGGGCGATTTCGGACAAAGGGAGAGGAAGCAATGTAACACTAATACAATCCTATGTAGTTATTTATTTCTGACGATTGCGTACAATTTATACGATCGCATTTTCGTACAAAGTAGTATCCAATGTAAACGCAGCCTAAGGTTTGAAGACTCAAAAATAAATAAAAAAAATAATCCATGACAATTTTCAAACTTGTGAAAGTAACCGGTGGACTCTCTATAATGCTTTAACGATTAGTATCACCAGAGTCTATTATGTTCTGAGTAGCCAGTAAGCTAATAGCCAGGTATCTCATCTAATATGCTGAAGCCATAATAGTTCGTACTGTATTCAGAAGACGATTGCATTCTACTGGATTTTGGGCTGTGTCACTGGTCAGCTCGTTCAACGTCTACAATTCATCAGGCGGGAAGTTATTGTTATTCCTTTCTGAGCCTTTTGTTTTCATTTTTCTATGTTTAAACGCACGCTTCTGGATCAGTTTGTTGTATATACATATTTATTCTTCATCATCACAGAGTTATGCCAAGTCTTCTACCTGGGAACAAATGCCCACTCTCCGAATCACGCCTCTAGGGCAATACGATAGAGCACGCACGAGAGTCCATCACATTGCCGTTTGTTTGGTTTTGTGACAAGTCATACGTAAGAAGTGTGTGACATGTCCCACTGTGCGTTCGGATGGTCCAAAACTCTGTCCCCTCCTACGGTGCTTAACATCTATATATTAACGGTACATAGAGGGAGAACACACGGATATTTCTACGAATAAAGCTAGCTAGAATATTAAAAAACAAACATATACTGAAAGAAAATAAAATCTAAAATGATTATAAAGACATTTAAAATGAATAAAAGGAATAAGGATAGATTTAAATGACGGCACAGGGCTAACAACACACAAACCAGAATGTATAAACAGCCAGAACAACACTACACGACACAATTCACATCACAACAGTTGGCAAGATTGTATCAGAGGCGGTGTAACCCGACCCGAATGTGATCTGGCAAGTTTGAGAAAGTTCCGCCATACTCGAGGCAGACATATTATCTAAACCATCGGACAAAGACGCACCAACTTGAAGACGTTATACGATACAGTCGATACAGTTCGCGGAAAAGGGGAAACATTAAAATCCCAGAATATTGAAGTGGAGATTCCCTTCCTTCCGAACAATCCATACCGTTTCCGGAGGAAGTTCGCGTAGCGAATGTTTTACTGCTTCGTCGTCAATAACCATTGATGTGTCAACGGATAGTGCGGCGGACTCGTAATTTACACGTGTCCTATCCAAACTTCCGTCTCCTGTGCACCGGTCAAGGAGCGGAAATAGGACGAACCAACGGACCGGAACCGTACCACGACAGCACGAAAATCCAGCGGCGGGCCCAGACACTTCAACACACCAACACCTAGGGAGTCAGGAAATTCAGGAATCACATAATAAATCGCCGTTGTAAACCAGAAGAAACACGTGTGTTTTCCCTATTGTACCAACCTCTTTCGGGTTAACCTAGTATACTGCCGTAATCTTGCAAAATGACGCAAGTGCCAGAGGGAGAAATTTTCAGTACGAGACTTTTCGCAAAATTGCATGTAAAGGGTGTGTCACATCAAATTGCATCACGGAAAAAACGCTGTAGAAATTTAATTTTTAGAAATTATATCTTCACCTTTCGCTTATAATCAGATAAGAGTGTATAGATCACGTTGGCCATGCTTCACTGTCAATTTTTCGTAAATTTGGAAAAATGTCGTCGAACGAAAAAGAGCGTCGTGAATTAATCCTGTGCACTCATTTCGTGAATCCGGAGTTGTCACATCGGGACATCGGTAAAATGCTGGGAATCGTCCAATCCACGGTCAGCAGAGTACTAAAACGATACTTCGAGAACCTAACCATCGACCGGAAGGTGAAGAACGACAAAAATGAATGCTCCGTCAGTGAAAAAGATCACAAGCGCGTAATTAAGCAGTTTAGACGTGATCCGAGAAGTTCGGTCCGGGATGTCGCCAATAAGCTGAATTTGTCAAGTTCATTCGTCCAGCGGACCAAGCAGCGGGAGGGCCTGCGTACATACAAGGTTCAGAACGCTCCTAACCGCGACGAAAGGCAAAACATGGTGGGGAAGACGCGAGCCCGGAAGCTGTACACCGAAATGCTGAAGAAGCCGCATTGCCTGGTAATGGACGACGAAACCTACGTCAAAGCGGACTTTCGTCAGCTGCCGGGCCCGTTGTTCTTCTCCGCAGAGGACAAATTCAGCGTTCCGGAGGAGATTCGCAAGCAGAAACTATCCAAGTTTGCCAAAAAGTACATGGTGTGGCAAGCGATCTGCTCTTGCGGAAAGCGGAGCGCCCCCTTCGTGATGACCGGCACGGTAAACGGGCAGGTTTACTTTAAGGAGTGCCCACAGAAGCGCTTACTACCACTATTGAAGCAGCACGAGGGCCCGACTATCTTCTGGCCGGATCTCGCTTCGTGCCACTATTCAAAGGACGTGTTGGAGTGGTACGAAGCCAACGGGGTCACCTTCGTGCCAAAGGAAATGAACCCGCCCAACGCGCCGGAGCTTCGCCCAATAGAGAAATATTGGGCGATTATGAAGCAGGCCCTCCGGAAGAACCCAAAAGTTGTCAAATCGGAGGCGGACTTCAAGAGAAAATGGATTTCTGTTAAAAAAAACTACAACCTGACGTTGTACAGAACCTTATGGACGGGGTAAAGAGGAAGGTGCGAGCATACGGGCTTGGGCTCGAAGTATGAATAAAAAGAAAATGCCAAAAGTTGTTTAATAGTTTTTATTTTACTGTCTAAAATTTTCAAAAGGATCGGTCTACTGGGCGAATTTCTACAGCGTTTTTTCCGTGATGCAATTTGATGTGACACACCCTTTATAATCAGCATACGCGTACATTACGAAAATCTGATCTGTACAAATTGTGTACAATTGATGGAAAAACATTGCCTTCGTCTCGATTTTTGAAAAAATGCCAGTTTATTGTGGAAACAGCAAATTTTAATCGCTGTTTCCACAACCGATTGGCGTTCATCCATCAAAGTATGGGAGTATCTGTTTCCAAATATTTTCTACAACATGCCACCGTTGAGTGGAGCAAGAGGTAGCATCTGAGAGAAGAGTTCTACACATTTTCCGTCTTTGTAGCGTGTGTCGAGCGGGCCAACGTAGTTGAGAACCCGATTGTAATATCTATTGACAGCATCTTCTATTCCAATCCAAAATGCAATTGAAAACATCCGTGTTGAATAAGATAATGCCGTCCGAAATTATCCGATGTAAAACAAATACTGTTTACGCGAGGATGTTCTGAGTTTTGTTATAAGATGCGTTTCGATGGAGATTTTAGACATTACCCTTCGATCAACTCTCAGCTTCGATTCATCCGAAAAAGACATTGAGCAAGTGAGGTAAGTGAACATCGTCAAGATGCTTTGTCCCTTGATTGATGTTGTTATTTGAAATTTTTTGTCCCTTCTCGTTCATTCTATGCCATCAGAACGGATTAAAGATAATATCGCATCAGATTCCCATTGGGGCTGCTAGGGCGTAACAGAGCCTTGTTACAAGTGTATAGAAAGGTAATCCGAAACTTTCAAAAAAAAAAAGAATGGTTTGTTGAATTTTTTGCTTAAACACGTTTTTTATTGCTTATACTACATGGGCTGAAAAGTCCCAGGATTTTTAATGAAAACAATCGTTTTTTGGGCAAAGCTGTATTTCTTCATTTAGTCGCTAATTTTGGCTAATAACGCTGCATAATACTCTCCGGTAATTGTTTTTTTTTCCTTCTACTGGTAATCGATGAAGATTATGCCATGCGCATCCCAAAAAAAAACGGATGCTAAAACCTTCCCGGCTGACCATTGGTCTTTTGGGCGCTTTGACCGACTTTCGTGGCTTGTCAGTCACTCTGCAGACTGCCTATAGAGCTCAGGAGTGCGGTAATGGATCCACGTTTCATCCATTGTCATAAAACGTTAAAAGAAGTCCACTCGACTACACTTCAACAACGCCAAATCGGCTGTTGAATCATCAACGCGCCCCTGTTTTTGGTCGACGGTCAGTAAACGCGGCACCCATCGCTATTTCATGTCCAAAATTTCATGCAAAATGTATCCCACTCGTCCTTTTCGGATGCCTACGGCCTCAGCTAACCGCATAACTTGACTTTACAATCGTTCAAAACGAGTCGATGCACTTGTTCTACGATTTCTGGATTCGTAGCCTCTTTTGGCCTTCCAGAACGGTGCTTGTACATTTTAAATTCACTAAACCATCGATAAACTGTTGTTCTCAAAGGAGCAGAAGTGGAATAACATTTCGTCAACCACTGCATTGATTGGTCAGGAGCTTTCCCCATCAAAAAACAATATTTGATCAAAATACGATATTTATCTTTTTCCATGTTCTATACGAATGCTCAGGTAGGAACAAATAAACGATGTCATGAAACTTCACACATAAACTAGTGACAGATGAACTTCTCGAAATGAATCTTGTTCATTTTTAGTGGCGCCATCGGTTGTTTCAGCCCATGTAGTAGTGTTGACAAACAGTAGAGTGAATAATTCACGCGGATGGATGATTTTTATGATATTATTTAGAGAGAGAGAAAGAGGGAGATAAAAAGAAAGAAAGAAAAAGAGAGATAGGGAGAGAGAGAGAGAAAGAAAGAAAGAGAGAGAGACAGAGAAAGAAAAAGAGAGAGAGAGAGAGAGAAAGAAAAAAAAAAAAGAGAGAGAGAGAGAGAGAGAGAGACATAGCAAAAGAGAGAAAGAGAGAGAGATAAAGAGAGAGATAAAGAGAGAGAGAGAAAGAGAGAGAGATAAAGAGAGAGAGATAAAGAGAGAGAGAGAGAGATAAAGAGAGAGAGAGAGATAAAGAGAGAGAGAGAGAGAGAGAGAGATAAAGAGAGAGAGAGAGATAAAGAGAGAGAGAGAGAGAGAGAGAGATAAAGAGAGAGAGAGAGAGAGAGAGAGAAAGAGAGAGAGATATTCTCACTGTGCGACTGTCGTTAAAAAATTAATCGGAAAACTGGCCGAAAAAAAAAAGGCGACAGTATTCGGATCACTGGCGAAAGACGGAACTTTTGGTACGCCTGTTTATGAGCATTTAAGATATCCACCCTGTCTTGTTGCATCTTTCGTGATCGAAGGAAAAGTGATAGTTCCACCGGAGAAGCAAGAAACAATGGATTGGAGTATATCACGCCCTTGAGAGTGTAAGAATACCTCGTTGTAACTTCCCCGCTTATAGCATTGGGAGCTATGATACATTAGAGCTCCACATATTCGTTGACTGCAGCTATCTATTTTAAAGTTAGCGAAAAATCTTCAGTGCGGAATTGCGGAAATTGCAGATGGAAAAATGAAAAACATTTGGAAGTGGAAGTTCCATTGCATTATTATGGAATTTTGCCGGTAGAAGGGAAAATGGAGAACGCTGATTGTATTCTACGTGCTAATAAATACTCTACTATCCTCCCAAAACAGCACCGTGTTACCAGTATTAGGGATTGGTACAATCGTGAATATCGTGAAGCAACTATGTTGAACGTAATGAAGCAAAAACCTATCTTGTGTATCGAAAGACACTCAACAATGTAGTGAAACTGCTCCATGCGTGACAGAGTGTAGTGCATGTGTCCGAGACTCGTCGGCGTAGTTGACGTAGGATTACGTTAGGGCATTTGTTGCATTCGCAGTCGATCACTTGCAGTAACGATCTTGTCGCTGGTCATTTCGTTCTACCCGTCGCGTGCTCTTTTACATTCTCTCGCTGGAGTACGAGATCGTTCACAGCTTAGTAGTAGTAATGTTGAATCATGGAGGCTTCACACTTTTGCAGTTCATTTGCCTCTAGCCATGAAACAGACCAATAAGAAAACCTAAAATTAACCCTTTCATTACGGCAGTGTGCTCCGCCCTGTACGGAGCACTGCGCCGAAAAGTATGCACATCGCGCTGGTGGATCGAAGAGCAGTATGAATTTCATGTCGTCTAAAGACGACGCTCGTACACACAGCTCGTCACGCGGATGTCGTCTATAGACGACACTCGTAATGAAAGGGTTTACTCTCGGTCTTGTGAAAGGCCAATTTCAAAGCCCCGACAGTCGCCACCGTCCGGTTGCTCGTCTGGGTGCCTGGAAGCCCTTGTGGTCTGTACAAATTTGTAGAAAAAACATTATTTTAACAAATTGATAATCAATTTATAATGTTGTATATGGCAATAGATAGTCATGGAGCGCAAATCAAATGGTACAAGAATCTCACAAATCTTTCAGAAAGTAACTAAGGACTCAGCATTTGCCAATTTTAGAGACGCGACAGATTTTGAGTTGTTCCAATTTATACCCCTTATATGTTCCCATCTTAATAGTCTAATTACTTTGCAAGTATGCCCTGTGAATCTCCACCCCATGTTCGTTCAGCCTCAACGACTTGATTGATTCATGGAAATGTGGAAATCTTTATCGGAAAGCATTTAGTCAATTTGTTAAAAGCTATCACAAAGCGCGGGAGTGGTACATAGACAGAGGTGGAAGAATACGGATGATTGCTGGGCGAATAAAATTAAATTTACGATGACTAAAACGTTACCACTGACAATGTGTGCAAACCATACGGATATTCATCTATGCGAACAGCGTGATGGTGGGAATGTGTAAACAATCGCAACTGGATGTGGTGGATGTGTTGGATGTGAACGGATGACGTTCGAAGTGAGAAGAGCACACGCCACCATTCGTTTACATGTCTCTGATTCTGATGTTTTTCTGCCTGTCGTCGTCGTCTATGTGCCTACACCATTCAAAATCTATTTACGATCGGAAGCGAAGCTGTGGGAGAATATTTTCGCCTAACACGTGTAATACGTAATGTTTATAAATAAAGAGTGCTCAGGCACAATACAAAGCAGCGGATGTTTATTTATTGATCCGTTCGCGCTAGGATATATGTCATGAAACGTAGATCTATACTTTTTATCCTGAACAATCAAGCACGAAATATTTAAGTGATAATCATTAGATATCTTGAGCAACAATGAACTTCATTGAACTGAAGTTTGTTTTCCTATGTGAAAACAAAGCACATTTTTTGCTTCAAATTTTATCGTCACGAGCAGTATACTACGTATTTTGACATTGAACACCGACAGCGATCTCGGAAACATTCGGTGCTATTTACGTATAACTTTTAGCAAGCACAATCATTATGTTGAGGATATGCTGGGGCAGTTCCTTCTCGCGTTCCCCTCACTCACAAGTTGATTATTAGCTGTCCTGTGGTTTGTTAACATATTGCGGACCGCTCACGAGTTTTCACGTGTTTCGCGTTCCGTCTGTTACGGATGGATCACGAAATAACCCATGTTTGATGGTTAAATCCTTGGTTTGCCATGAATGTAACAAGGCCTACGGATGGCTCGCCTTCGTCTCATCCACACCGAAGGAAACGATCTCATTCGTAGAATCCGAACAAATGAAGAGCTCAAGTTTGCCCCAAAACGTGCGGTCCTTAATGTGTTAAAACCAAATTGAAAATAGAAATTTCGCCTCTTCCTGAATGGATTGAGTAACCTATTGCAATCGATCTTTCGCTGCCAGCTCGTAAAATTGCTTCGATTTTGAAATGGTTTTTCAATTTGAAACGATCCGACCACATGAACATTATTGCGTCATTATTACCGCTGTCGTAGTTAGTTAGCATAGTAGTGGGTCAATAGTCAATGCGGAAAAAAATTGAGTATCAATGCGCCAAACCGAGTGCAATGATGTGGCGTTTAACGTCATAACAGCAAAGCTTTTTTTGCGCTCTCATCCACCACCATCGTGGGCACACCATACGTGTAAATAATGAACTCGTCAAAATTGAAGCAGCAATTCCGTCGTTCGGTGTCGCGTAGGGTGCTGAAAATAAGAACGCCCCGACGGACAAAGCCCATATGCATTTACTTTGAACTCGTTACACTGAAACGAGCGCAGACAGAGTGGAGACATTTCTTCTGGGATTTCCACTTGGTCGCGTTATCTATCGCAGGAGCGCGAATGCAGGGGGAGGGGGCGATGAAAGGAGAACAAATAACGACTATGAGATTATTATTTTAAACAATGTTTTTGCGCCGTCCTGAACGGACCAAGGTGGTGAGGGTGACCACTTATACCCCATACACAGTGGACAGAAATAAGCACAGTTCTGTTTTCGTCATCGAAACAAGGAGGATTGCTATATTTGATCCAATCAGCTGTGCGACGATTGTACCTATACCAGCATAGTATATAGGGATATAGGTGTGCACCATTGGCTATGCTGCGCCATTGTATTTTGTGTGCTACTTGTCACACATGAACAGGTTTGATTTTGTGCATACGCCTATAATATTTCGCTTCTAGGTGGTGTGTTGTACATTTTCGATCATGAGCTAGCTGCAGCTAATGGTGTCGAGTGTCACTAGCAAGGTAATTCAAGTATCATTATCGGAACTAGGTTACCTTTACGTGCATTGTTTTTTGGGGCAGCATTTCCCCTCCGATTCGATTAATTATTTGGCTGGCTGAATTTTACTTTTTATTCGTGGATTTATCTATTTAGTAAGGCGTCGTGCACAAATTACGTAACGTTAAAAATCCGGATTTTGGACCCCCTTCCCCCTGCGTAACGCAATTTCCTATCTCTAATACACAGGAAGTAACGCAACCTCGACCCCCCTCCCCCCTTATCGCATTACGTAATTTGTGCACGACGCCTAATGTAATTGTCTGGTTCACACCTAACAAGGAGGAAAACTTGTTTGAATACGTGCAAAATACCAGGTTCTTGAATGATTTGGAACATCTGATTCAAAGTAATGGTCATTGAAAGCTACCCAGCTACCCAGGAACCTCTTTGTTCTTGATTCAAACAAACCAGTCATCGCATAATTTTCGCACAGTTTCTTAAAAATTGAAGTGTTTACGTCCTTTCTCCTTTTTTCGTTTTTATTTTCCCCTTTTTTCTTTTTTCTTTTTCATTTTCTCCTTTTTCTTTTTTCTTTTTCATTTTCCCCTTTTTCCTTTTTTTCATTTTCCCCGTTTTTCTTTTTTTCTTTTTTCTTTTCCCTTTTCATTTTTTCCTTTTTGCTATAAACATGTAAGATCAACGACTCTGGTCTTCAGAAAAGCCAGTTATATGATCGGAACTCCTCCTCCTAATTTTTTAACTGCTTTTCCACACAGATATTTACCCACAACAGCTGATGGAGTGATCTTTTTCGCAACTAACACACTGCACAGGGTATTATATGTATATCTGTTCACTACCACCATTAATTCAGATCTCTAAGAAACACAATACAACACTAGAAACTAGAATCTTTGGCAACGCATAAAACAACAACAATGTGTGCGTGTGTTGCAAAAATACACAAACGCCATCAGATGGTATAAAAATCGTCACGGTGTATTATTCTATCAATGAATATTATATTCATTGTTCTGAATGACGCTTGGGAGTAGCAAATCATTCTCATTGTGCAAGTTTCGGTTATTCGAGCTATAAATAGTCAATAATGATACCGGCCACGTCTTTACAGTCACGATTATCAAAGAAAGAATAGTTGTTAGTGGGAGGAGGAAATAATCAGGATTCACTGTTGTAGGTGATGTGATTATGTTGACGCGGATCCTAAGCGACTCGACTAAACATAAGACTGAAAATCGAATGTCTCGAGTTACAATGAATTATTAATATAAGGCTACCTAAGATGGTAACCGGAAGAAATTCTCTATGAATGTATATTATGAGATCGTTCGCACGTAGTGCCCTTCAGTGTTTTCTGATGGTAATATTAAACTACCTCATAAGGTAAGCAAAAGAACTCCTCTACAACACTTTAATCGGCGACTTATATGACTTTTCGCACGTGATATTCTTTTGTATTCTCAAATTCTTCTATGAATTTATGAAGAATTTGACAATTGGATTGAATATTTCAAGTATTTAAGAATTTAAGAATTAAAGATTTCAACAAATTAGATTAAGAATTTTGGAATTTAGGAATTTGAGATTTTGAGAATTTTAGAGTTTTAGAATTTTACAATTTTATTATTTTACAATTTTAGAATTTGAAAATTTAGGAATTTAAGAATTTAAAAGCTTATGAATTCAAGTATTTGAGAAATTAAGAATTCAAGAGATCTATCCACACTTCCCCCAAATTTGGTTCCCCTCGTTCACTTGACACTTTGACTTTTCCAAATCTCTTTCCTTCCCTCTCTGGGAGAGCCAGAATCGTTTTCATTATTCTTGTTGGAAATTGTAGAACACCCCTCAGCCACAATCAGCACAATAGCATAGCATAGAATATCTAACAAAATGAGAGTCATTTCATCCAGACACAACACTAGATTAATAACGAGAGAATGGCGGGAAAATGTGCTTGATGCATCTTGTCTCTTTATTCTATCTGTAAGATCATCTGTCAATTTCTGATATTTTATCTGTATTTTGAATGGTGCTATGGTTCGTTGTGACAAAAGAAGACCGAAAACTAAGCAACTCAATTCGGTAAATTTTATCTTTTAAATGTGCAATTGTGCATCTTGTGACTAATGTAAAATAGTAATATCTTTTACAAATTCCGACAGAAATATTTAAACAAAATGAAATTTATTGGTTTGAATCTGAGAGTATAAAATTTCTTGCATTAGATGTATCGTCTTTGAAACCATTTCACAATCTGATGAATTTGAAAGTTCCGCCACATTTGGTCCAAATTTCTATGAATCATATTGTGTTAAAAAAAGCCGTTAACTGCTTGCTGACTGTAGAGATACTGTGTGATAGAGATCGCAAACAACATCTCTCATACTCTTTCACTAATTGCAATAAGTTGCAAACGGGTAGAGCTTAAATTGCACTGTATTTGCATTTCGAGCCATTTGAGCTATATTTGAAGAAGTCATTTAACGCGATTGATCCGCAGTGGTATATCGTCCTCTTGTTTGTATTGAAGAAGCTTCAAATTTAAAAGTTCATTCTACTCTAGCAGGCGACACGGTGCTGGTTTGGAAAGTTCAAGTTCGAAGGTTTAGAAAATGTCATTCTTTAAATGTGCATAATCAACCTCTTCGTTTGACCTTCTGAATGTTGCATTGCGAAACACCAACCCTTTTGGCTACATCACGAGGTGAAACATTAGGATTCCATTTGAAGTTGGCTTTAATGATTCACTCGGCTTTTTCTGGATGCTACCTCCGGTCCCCTCATACGGGCTTGCGAACGAATCAACCCGAGAACCTTTTGAATAGCGCTCAAAATGGTTGAATTCGATTCGAATTCTAAATTATTGAATTTGTCATTGAATATATTCAATTGTGCACGCATAACAGAAAGAAACTATGCAAAATTTCAGCAATTTCTGTTATGCGAGAAAATAGTTACAGGTATTTGATACTGGTGCAAAATATTCAAAAAATTCTCTGAAAATCAATGAACTAATATCCAGACCCAAATGTGTTCGAACATCGTTTTCAAATAATCTACTGTTCATTCTTCATTCATTCATTCATTCTCAAATGCTGAGCGATTGGAACCAATATAGTATATAGATATAGATATAGTACTGAAAATAGTTTAGCATCAAAGATAATTTAAGGTAATTGAGAGCTTATCACTCAAGAAAGAAGCTTGGATTAGCAGTACAGTGTCAATAGTAATTCAGTTATGTATAGTGCCTTCAGAATGAATGATAATATTGTGTCAAAGCTGAATGTCAGAGATTTCGAGTGTTATATACAAGGACGGTCCGATAAGTAATTAGCCTAATCACCCGATGGTGTCAGTATCGCAAGAGGGATTACTATCGTGTAGTACATTCTCGTAAACGGCTACTGTCAAAATTTCAGCCGAATCGGACTCGTAGTTTTGTATTGACCGTGGCGACCGTCAAAAATTTATTTAACGAGTTTCAACGTGGTTGCACGTTGGTTTTTGATGAGCCATGCCCGAAACCATGCTACCATGCCCCGAAAACGGCTACCACGGAGGATAACGTGACAAAAATCCACGAACTCGTATTGGCAGACCGCCGATTGAAGGTGCGCGAGATAGCTGAAACAGTAGGCATCTCAAAAGACCGCATAGGTCATATCCTACATGAAATTTGGGGCACGAGAAAGCTGTCTGTGCGATGGGTGCCGCGTTTGCTCACTCCGGACAACAAGCGCAACCGTGAGAACACTTCAGAGCAGTGTTTAATGCTGTTTAAGCGCAATCCGAAGGAGTTTCTGTGTCGTCTCGTGACCTTCGACGAAACATGGATCCACTGGTATACACCATAGACCAAGGAACAGTCGAAGCAGTGGACTTCACCCGGCGTACGTGCTCCGAAGAAGGCGAAGACTGTCCTATCGGCCGCAAAGGAGATGGCCACCGTTTTCTGGGATTCACAACGTGTGATCTACATCGACTACCTGGAGAAGGGCAAAACGGTCACAGGGCTCTACTATGCCGAATTATTGGGTCGATTCGACGCCAAATTACAGAAAAAAACGGCCCCATTTGGCGAAGAAAAAAGTGCTCTTCCACCATGACAACGCACCGGCTCACAACTCCGCCATCGCCACGGCCAAATTGGTCGAGTTGCACTACGAACTGCTGCCCCATCCACGGAACTCCCCAGATTTGGCCCCGTGCGACTTTTTTTTGTTTCCAAACTTAAAAAAGTCACTCGCCGGGCAGAAATTTGAATCGAATGAAGAGGTCATCGCCGCCAAGGAGGCCTACTTTTCAGACCTCGAGAAAACGTATTTTTCAGATGGATTAAAGAAGTTAGAGCATCGCTGGGTCAAGTGTATCGAGCTAAAAGAAGACTATGTTGAGAAATAAATCGCCACTTTTCCAAATTTTTTGTTTTTTTTTTTTATAGGCTAATTACTTATCGGACTGCCCTCGTATACGGAAATCAAACATAGCGTACTCAACTAACAGTTGTCTATCAAACTGTCTCCCACTAAATCCTCTGTTACGAATGCAACAGGCCGATTAGTGCGTGTCTTCGTGCCCATCGTCTTTGAAACCTTGATGAAGCTAAAGCTCTAAAGTACGCACGAGCCATTTCTATTCTAGCGATAGAAAGTTGAACCATACGTGTTGTGCATAATCCGGTTGTGGATCGAAGTGGATCAAGTGTCTGGAACCGCGCCGCTTGAAGGGCAATTCACTCACTATTCAAACCGGACTGGTAATCGACAAGTTAAATACTTGTTACCACTATCTGCTGCTACGTTCAGCCAGCAAGCGAAGCGAGCGGCCCACCGAAGACCTATTAATCATTTATTTTTCCTTAATCGTTTTCGTTCTCGGCTGCGCTATACTACGCAGTTTTGTCGGTTTTGTTTGCCTAACCATTGCACGTAACTTGGAGGGCGAAGTGAGAAAATAAAGTGTACATGTTGCAGCAGCAGCAGCAATCGACTCTCGAAACGCAATCGCGTTGATGAGTGAAGTGGCAAATGTTTTGGTGCTAATTTTTCGATTGGAGTTTGGTGCATCAGTGTCCCAGTTCCAAAGTGTGCACCAAACAACAGGGACTTGTTATAATGGCATGCAACATGCACCAACGCTATTGCAATAGCAAAATTAAAAATAGATGTTCAGTTGAAGATTACATGTGTTTTGTTTCGATTAGGTATTTTCTTTTCTAAATCCTTCCAATGTGCCTTCGAAGTATGTAGCAAGTTTAAGGAGTGCTTCCATTTGTATTCCATTTTTCGTGTTTCGAAATGTTCATAGAACTAGAATCTATGTGGCCAGGAATATGCATTTAGTATTTCTTTTTTTTTTTTTTAATATTTTCAGATAAATTGTTGATAAGGATGCGGTTTTCTGAGTATATACAAAAAGCAATTCCATGAAAAAAAATCCATTGAAAATCAAACCGCCCCGGGTTTGCTCAAATCTTATTATTTCCCCTCATCGAAAAATGTTAGACTCGTATTTTTATATTTGATCCTTACGGGAATGCTGCTGGCACATACATCAGCATAGTATAATTGGTTGATTATTTCTTTGGGATTGATGTTTTGTAATTGCAATTTTGTTAATAGATACCGGAAAACTACTTGGAGATTAAATAATTTCAATGTTTCAGTGTCACTTTGGACAGCGAGCAATCAACAGTACATTTTAATGTTGAAGCTAAGAGTTAATAATTGAGGAATTTGATTGCTTCGCTGCTTTAAGAATGGTTTGCGCCGCTCAGTGGAAGCATATAGTTTGCTTACTTTAAATCTGCACTGAAATATGAATAAGAAGCAACGTAATGAACTATGTAGTTAAACGTATATCTAGTTATTTCCCCAACATTACCCACCGTCTTTTTTCTGCTTTTTGGAAAATTTCTCGAATTTGGTAAGCGCAAACCCCGAGGAAGGAGTGGTCAAATTTGAGCCGTCTTGATTTTGTTGTATTCGTCTCTGCTCGTAAATCAATGTTGTGGTGAGAAAGAATTTTGATTTTTTTAAACTTTGAGGGAAAGTTGAAAAAATAGAACTCATATGTTCTACAATGACGTTGTTGTTAAATTTCGCGTTTGCTGAGTTAAGTGCGATTCACATACAACATCCACGTCACGTCCACGTTTCGTCACGTCACGTTACGTCAGTTATTGTACCATGCATTTCTTATGGAAACATTCACATACACAGGCAACGTAACGACCCGTCAGCACACGTTCAACGAAAACGACCGGCAGGATTTGTAGAAAAGAATAATTGACGGAGACGGACGGCTCGTTTGGTTTTTGTCTGGGCTTTATGTCTCGGCTTTTGTTTTGATTTGGTTATACAGTAATTTATATCTAATTCGACATTAAGCTAATTGAACAGATTTGTGATGCAATACGTTTAATTGGAAATGTTTACCTTTTATTGGACATTTTTGTAAACATTGATTTCGGAGCCCAAATTATGGCCCCACATTGAAAGTCGCCACCAGTCGCGAATGTCCAATTACTGGTCAAAATCGACTCCAATGCGACACTGAATGGTGCCTCAGCATATCGCAAGATAGGTAACTTACTGTATTTTTTATGCCAACATATCTCTTAGCTCCAAATTTCGGAGTGAAAATCATTCGCGACTAGCTGAGAGAAATATTCTATTGATTATTATTGTTGAATAAGGGTCGGACTACGGGGTTTAAGCAGTTAAATAATTGAATTCAATGATTTTCATTGAATTTTTCAAAATTTAGAACTGATTCTAGGCATGCTGATTTGAAAGAGGGCATTGAAATTTAAAATTGTTGTAGGTGGCGACACCATGAATAACATCATTTGACGTGACGGTCTGGTGGAAGCATTGACTGCATGTGTGAATTGGTGGAGACGTTGACGGAACGTAGACGTTCTTCTCCGTAACGTTCTATGTGAATCGCACATTAAGCTCCGTGTTCTGTTGATGTGAACCGAAAATGGCAAAATAATCTCAAGTAAAATAACGCGCTTTGAAAATATAAATGATGAATTAAAATTTATTTTTCTGTATCAAACGTGTATTCCATGTAACGGAAAAAACATGTTATTCGCAAGTGAATTAAAATGGAACATGTTTTGGCGTTCCATTTTCATTTATATAAACAGAAGATATACAATAGAAGTGCGTTATTTCACCTGAAAATCCATTTCCACTTTCGAACAAAGATCAACTCGATTAGCGCAAATATCGATTGGATGGACAACGCTTATCGCGATGTTTCTCGAATTTTTCGACTTTTCTTCAGAGTTTTCCGAGAATTTTCCGATTTTTCTCTCTATAACATAGATCTACGGGCAGAGACAAAACCATCAAAATAAAGACGACTCAAGTCGGACCATTCTTTCCATGGGTTTCGCGCTTAGCAACACATTTGACGTTCCATTTTTATCTATATAGATAGATAGAAGTTGCCTATAAATAGACATTTGAGGTGCGATCCAACATTTTTGTTTACAGAGAGTTAATCGAAATGCCTTCTATCTGCTGGTAAATAATCTAAAATCTTCCAATCGGTCTAAATGCTACAAATTCTCAGAAATGAGTATATTCGATATAAGTAAAACGATTTTCAGAACACCCGTACATTCGACATAAGTGAAACGATGCACCCTGAGCACGAATTCTAAAACGAGTCAAAAATTTTCCGATGAGATAACAATGTACAAAGTTTGAGTCAAAACGTTAACAGAAAGATGTAGAGTAGGGTGCCAATGAAAATGGTCATCTCGAATTTCCAAAAGTTACGCGATTTGCTGTTCTTGTGCGTTTTTTGTGCGATTTTTTTTGCATATTTGACGAAGTTATCGTCCATTTAGTTTTGTACAAAAATTTTCGTCCATTTAGTTTTTCTCGATGGTTTATATGCATTTCAGTGCGTAAAAAGCATATTTGCGTCTCAATTATTCACTTCTGAAATCATTCCTCTCTTCTCATCAAATGCTCTAAGTTTTTACATGACATGATTTCTAACAGCAACACGTTTCGACATGCAACTAATAGCTCAAAACAGCCACGCGCAACCGAAAAGGCAAAGTGTCCCATCGCAAAGCAGGGAAACAAAAGGAAATTGAATGGTGAATGGCGTGGATTTGAGTTATTTTCTTGGGGGAAACTTTTTTTATGCGGTCCCTATCTACCGTACAAAAAAAGTTTTTTTCAAAATGTGTACCGAACACGATTTTTTTAAGCTGCTGGTGAAGTTTTGCACGATTTTTTTATGCGATTTTTTTTGTGCGGTCCCTATCCCCCGCACAAAAAAAGGTTTGCCTGTAATTTGTAAAAGGACGAAACTATAAGCAACAGAACATATCCCAATGAATATACAATTACAATTTTCTGAAGTATCGTTCTGAAGTTAAGACCAAATGTTCAATTGGATCAACATCGAATGATGCAATTCCCTCAGGAATGAGACATGATACAGTGATACAAACTCGTAATCGTTCCCACCGTGCAAATCTTTTTTCCCTTCTTTTGAAAGTCGAAAACAAGGTTTCGGAACATTCTATTTAGATGAAGTCATAGTGTCATGTGAGAGTTAAAAGGTTTGCTATCTGTTTTCAGAGTAATGGTTTTTATTTTTCTAAGAATTGAGAAGTATGTGCGAATGTATGAAAATTGACTCAAACTCATAATCGTACTCTGGTTGAAATTTCAACTCGATTCATAAAGCGTTAATCAATTTCAGGATTCCATCATTAGTATGGTATCTCTTGTTCATTGCAACTATCTCTAGCTGTCTTTAGCCGTTATCTACGATTTTTTTGGTGTATTCTGAAGGAATACTCATCCATTTTTTGATCAAGTGGTTTTTAAAATCGTTATTTTTGAAAATTTGATGGTTTCTAAATATCCTACACAGATAACTTTCATATTATTTAACTGGGATTGATGGTGGGACATTGGGGAGAAGTATCAATAACTTTTGAGCAATTATAATGTAACCATGTGCGAACTATATGTGACTTATACTTAGGGTCATTGTCTTGGTAAAACTTGAATCCTCGATTCAATCTCATTTTGTTCACACTTTGCTACAAGTTTTTCTTTAGGATGTTCAAGTAAACATTCTGATCCAATACACCATCGATGAAAATCAAATTGAACAAAAAAAAAGTTTGTAATGTGCCGATGAAGAACATCTTGAATGTCCGAGCACAGACGGAAAACCCGAAACGGTAAAATAAATCAGTAACTCCAATTTCCATTTTTCCAAACAGCATGAAACACACCAATGTCATAGTAAGATGTAGGTGAGTCGAAATTTAATATTTTTGACTCCGATGATTGTCGTTTCGTATCGAGGAAGCCGAACAATGAATTGAGCATAAAAATCTGAAAGCAACGTATATGAGTTTGAGTCAATTTTCATACATTCGCACATACTTCGTAATTCTTACAGAAATAAAAACTATTATTCTGAAAACAGATAGTAAACCTTTTAACTATCATATGGCACTATGACTTCATCTAAATAGAATGTTCTGAAACCTTGTTTTCGACTTTCAAAAGAAGGGAAAAGAGATTTGCACGGTGGAGTACGATTACGAGTTTGTATCACTGTAGTTGTTTCAAAATTTAAAAAAATTCACAGTTCAACAAAATCAATCTAATGAATCTACAACGAATTAGTACAATTTGTACAGCAATAGCATATGTATAAATAGATTCATAGAGGTCAGGGGCATTTTCATAATAAGCTTTTTTTCAGTTGATATCAACAAACGATAAGACAAGTTTGTAGAGGCAGGAGTGTATTTAAAAATATTCTATTTTCTTTTTTCCCTTTGCTTTTTGTTTTCTTTTTACTTTGATTTTGAAAATAACAAAACAACATACACTTAAGACCAAAATCCGTACAAATCTGTAGAGGTTGGCTGTCCTGGTCATTATTACTTCATTTCAGCTTTTAAAAAGCACCTTTACGGCCGATTCGTGTCAAAACGGTAAAATAAATTGTGTGTATAGCTGCAAGATAGTAAACAAAGACACGTGGAGCCTTGCTCGACCTCCAGCAGCGTAAAGGCCGAGCGGTTTCACTTAGAAATGATAATGAAGGGTCGGAGTGTGAAAGCTGGAAACATCGCGAAGTTAAGTCCGGGATAGATGACGATCAGCTGAACAGCACATGTTCGAATAATTTCCATCGCTACTAGTACCCATAATGATGCCAGTTTCTTATCGCTATTTCTGACGTATGAATCGCTTGTTCAAATTTACTATTTAGATGGACTCCGTCTGGTGCACGGATGCATCTTCATTGCATAATGATAGAAGGCGAAATGGAATGCATCGCTGTTTATTTTCATTCACGCTATCGACGTCGAATGGCAGACGTTAGCTATAACACTTCACAGGCTGTTTCCATTTGTTATGATATGATCACGGTGATAGTCAACCATAGGCAAAACAAGCGCACACCGGATTCTACCAGCGTACTAATGTAAAGCACGTGGATCGTAATCACTCCGTACGGCATTATCAGTGATCAGGAGATGCGTTTGATACGACCGATCGATAGCCAACAATGTTATTCAGCGATCGAGAAAGGACACCAACCCCACTCCGAACATCATGACACATCCCCAGTTTGAACTTGCTTTCTCCTGGTCGATGAGATGAGATGTTGTTTTGCGAGAGAGAGGATGGGAGTGCAACGAAGAAAAAAAGGTTATCTACAGGCAGTCAAACCAGTCGGTTAGCTCATTCTGTGTTCTGTGTTCTCCAGCACAGTCAGAACGAACCCCACGGTGCGTGTGGTTCACAGTAAGTCGACACTCAAAGGCGCAAGACTTTTATGTACTGCTTGTCCACTAGGTGCAGAGTTGTGTCAGCGATAAGTCCAAGAGTGCACGTGGTCCCTAGTGCTGGCAAGAGGGTACACTTCGTAGTACAAATCGTGTGTGTGACACTTCGGATCAACGATAGCGGTTTTGTGTACAGTGTGTAGTCAAGATGCCGATTCGAGAGGACCTGGTATCGGACGGGATCGAGCAGGAATTGAGCCGTGAGCTAGAGGTAATGGAATATTCCCAATATCAACCCAAGTGCATTACCGATTCCTTCTTCGAAGGATGCCGAATGAGGACGTTCAAGTGAATAGTGATATTAGCATAAACTTATACTTTTTGTTTTATGTGAATTGTGTGTCCAATCCCAGTGGAAGTAATTGGGGTTTTCTGGAACGGGAAATCGTTGATTACGTTTTTCTCCGGATGGCCAATAGGCATTTGCTAATGAGTCATGTAGGTGGTCTGTCTAACTTCGCCTTCTGATGTGACCGATGGGAAATAAACATAATTGAATCATATCCATTCGATTGCCTCACGCACTCCATTAAAACCTCTCCGGCACGACTCACGAAGAAGTACCACTACTCGTTATTCGGTCAGTAGTTGAAAATAATTCTAAACAACAGAGTCAGGAAAAATACCTGGCGTTCATTATCATAAACAAAAGCGAAACGAGCCCAAAGCTAACGGCAAGGGGCTGCAGTAAAGAATTCATCACTTGTGGAAGAAAAGGTGGTTAACATAACACGGAAAAAGTACGACGATATGAATCCCCTCCAGTCTGTGCCACAATGATGTAGAATCACGTACCAAAGTATAAGTGCATGCCACTATAGTTGCTAACATTGTATATAGACCAACAGTTGGGAAGCGATCACGTGCAGCCATCAGTGAAACGAAAAATAGTCCAACACGTATACTACTTCAAACTTTTGCCATGTAGAAAGCGAAATGAATTGAGATCACACGCTATGCTCGGAGGAGTTTATATTTTATCTATGAGAAGATCGCATCCCTTTGACCGTTCTAAAATAATCTTTCACATCCTCACACATAGTGTTATCTTGTCCCACACTTTTGTGAACTTCAGTTCGGAGCATGTATGCCATCGCAAACCACCACATCGCCATAGAAAAACGTAATTCACCCTTCATGTTGTCCTCCCACTATGAGAATATTCATCAAAGGGAAACTCACACAAACAAGCGTAATCATATGATTTCAAGTAAACAACACAGTTTCATATACTCGCACAGACCCTATTATCGGTCGTTGAGGTAGGCAAGTGATGTGGGAAGAAAACGACGCAGAATGAATATTAACATTATGTGTCAGCAAACGGTTCACCGGAGAAATATGATCTTGTTTTCCTTGCACGTTACAGCAAGTAACGATTCAACGTTCTCAACTCCATCAAGCAACGGTAGCTGCTGGCTAGCTAATACCTATAGTGTTAGGTAGTCGTCGTTTCCACTTTTGGAAACTTGTTGAAAGTGACCAACACCATGTGTGTATGCACGCTAGAAGACTTTTCAATCGGGGTTAACGGAACTTCCGCTTCATCGCTCAGATGGTTTGATTTGGTTTTCCTCGTTCGATATGGAATGCAGGAACAATACAAAAGATAAATTAATACAAACGCCAGGTATCAGGTATGATTACAAAAGCTGGATTTTTTGAGGTACTAAAACGTCATGAGTGCGATTTTTGAGAGATCTGACGCAGACGATTTGTCTTGGGATTTGTTCGGGAAAACGGATTCATAATCTCAAAATTTAATTCAATAACTACAGATTTGTTACCAGTGTATGTAGTGTTGGTCGGGCTAGATGTATCAAATTCCGATAAAAGTTAAAAAATGATTCAATTAGACATAACGGTATGAAGCCCAACTAGAAAATTGAGTGAATTCAAAGTTCAGATTAACACTAAACTTATCACGAGGAGTCAAATGACTCATTTTAAGCTTTAAATCAAAATGTTTTTGCAAATTACATTGTCACAACATGATTTGCCTACACTTCTTTTCTTGAAACATACATCCAATGCTCTCTTGTTATTTTTTTACTGAGATATATATTCAATCTGTATTACCTACCGCAACGGGTCAATTGACCCGTGCAAACATTCATATGATATCAGGGAGATTTGTATGTGTGGTTGTGATACAAAACCATTGCATTACACATTTTTGCTATTGCTTTATATATTTTGTAATTATGAATGAATAGTGAATGATTAGAATTAATTGTATTGCTGACTATCCAAGCGAACTAACAGTAACCATTGCAGTGCTATTTTGTGTGTCGAAAATTGTAATTTCATTATTTTGCTAACAATTGTTGTTTTAAAAATGTCGAAATATACAGAAGAATATGGTATGTCACGTTTCTCAAAAAAACTATATAAATCGAGTCATTGTTCACTAACTATTCATAAAGGGTCTTGACCCGCTGTGGTAGGAATAGGTATACATGAAACATCAGTAGGTTTAGTGTTAATAGAATCGTGGAAATGAATATCCTGTTCTTCAATAGCACTATAGATGGACCAGAATAACTTCATCGTCTAGTATACCTGGTCTTTTTTTTTTCAAGTTAGTACCATAAGTAAATATTTCTATGCCAAATGATGCGCCTTAATTATAAAATATTATGAATGGCAACTTCGGGAATACACATGGACCAGTGCGAGTCGAAAGATGATATGATATGTGTGACACTGTGATCTCTCGGCCACGGAAGCCACTGTGAAATAAACATTAAACCAAACAGAATCGTTAGAAAATCGCCTCTAACGATCAATTGATACTTATAAACCTCCACACGGATGAATTGGCATTACCGTCAGCAAGTGATGTTCTCTTACTTTTCATACTTACATAGAGAGAATACTTTGAACGGTGAGTACTCATACTGCGCAAGGTTTATTGTGAGTGCACGCGTCACTGGGGATCTCAGGATCCTCAGCCGAGGGTGAGAAGTTGTTCGGACTATGTACAACTTAGGAACAACTGTAATCTAATCGTGTTCATCGCTATGATTATGGCTTTTTCTTTTACTTTAACTTTGCAAAAAAGTAGAGTCGTGCCTTTTTAGAAGGCATTTTTGAATTGAAAAGCGAATTCAAATGATTTTATTTTATTTTTGGAATATCAGCTGCAGGTATGATGAGAAAATTCAGGTTGGAATAATTTAAACTAAAAACCAATTGATACTTCTTGACCACCTTATTCTTACACATATGAAGCTTTTCGTGTTATGCATAAATCTGTCGAAGGTTGAAAATAATAGAAATGAATATTCAAATCAGAAACAAAATCTAAAACAAGGACTCTTTTCTTACTGTGAACTCAACTGTCTCTTCCTTAATGGAATCATATAAAATATGAGACTGCTAATATAAATGCAATAGAAGCTTTATTTATATTTTATTTGAATTAGTCATTCTGGTATTTTACTTACAAATCAATTAAAAATTGTTTCCGTTTTGGTCCCGGCAATTTTTTTGAGGAAGAATCCAACAATAGCCTTGAATCCAGTGATTAGGACCCCATTCCAGGGATTTTCCGTACAAATATCGAGGTTCAGTCAGTAAACTATTTGTATCAAAAAGATTTATTATTAAATTTCTTCAATGTTTACTCTCGCCGGCAATAATCTCGTAGTTCGTAGTTTACGGCCCGTCACATTATGACTAAAAAAGGCCCATATGAAAAAAGGTTGAGTACCGCTGTTCTAAATAGTCAATCGATGCGATGAAAGAGAAAAAACAATGTCCTTCCTCTCGTGAGCTATAAACTTCTACGTCTCACGTTACCTATTATATCAATACCTCACAATAGCTGTGCATCATACCCTCACCAAGGGTTTTTTTCCACCCACTTTAAAACTCGTCTAAAATTTTAGTTGTTTCTTATTCCAGTAAAAAAAAACATTTTTTTAATATTTGATCAATCAGTTTGAAAAACAGTATATTGAGCTGCAAAGAAACTACATTCAAGTTTTGAAAAACATATATTTCTAAAGATACGATAGAAGTTCTTCTTAGCTTATCGTGTTCATTCATGTCCGATTGTAATTGACGAGAACAAGAATGCGTTTTCAACCAGCGCATATCCTTTTTTTTTTTTTTTTTTTTTTTTTTTTATAGAGGTGAGGAACGCTCTACCAGCCTTATCTGGGAAGGGTTAACCCAGACGTCGAGTGGGTATCGCACCCACAAAAACCAAGCCCTCTACTCGTTGCCTTATTCCCCCTGGGACCACATCTAGGCGACTACTTCAGGGGGCGGCTGTGCTCATGCACTCTTCGAGTTTTCAACGCTGACTAGCGTTGTCCTTCCCTTTTTCTCAACATTTTTTCTCTCTATTCGCTTTTCATTCCACTGCGCTTATGTCCTCTTCGCAGGCATCCATTTACCCGTCGAGACGTGTACCGATTAGGAATTGCCCTCCAACTTGACGCGCAACCCGTCACAGTCACCCTCGCGGGATTTCTCACCTGTCGAGACGTGCACCGATTAGGAAGCGCCCTCCAACTTGACGCGCGCCCCGTCACAATCACCCTCGCAGGATTTCTCTTCCCAGCGGAGTGCCGATTAGGTAGTGCCCTCCTACATGACGCGCACTCCGTCACAGCTACTCTCGTGGGGTATACACCATTTTGATCACGGCTTCATCCTTCGCGGTGTTTCTCCATCCAGGCCACGATCAGGCGTTGCCAGGCAGGCATTTTTGCTGTTCTCCGCGGCAGTATCCGGTTACCTGTCGAGACGTGCACCGATTAGGAAGCGCCCTCCAACTTGACGCGCGCCCCGTCACAGTCACCCTCGCAGGATTTCTCTCCCAGCGGAGCGCCGATTAGGTAGTGCCCTCCAACATGACGCGCACTCCGTCACAGCTACTCTCGTGGGGTATGCACCATTTTGATCATGGTTTCATCCTTGATGCTCGCTCCTTCGAAACGTTCGCAGTGTTTCTCCATCCAGGCCACGATCAGGCGTTGCCAGGCAGGCATTTTTGCTCTTCTCCGTGGCAGTATCCGGTTACCTGTCGAGACGTGCACCGATTAGGAAGCGCCCTCCAACTTGACGCGCGCCCCGTCACAGTCACCCTCGCAGGATTTCTCTTCCCAGCGGAGCGCCGATTAGGTAGTGCCCTCCAACATGACGCGCACTCCGTCACGGCGGCTCTCGGGAGGACTATCCGGTACTACAGCCGTCTCGATTATTCATCTCTTATGGTCAGGCGTTATCCGCATGCTGGTCGGTCCTCCACTTCCGCTGTAGCTCGGACATGATATGTACGATTGCACTGTTTACTGCGTTCCAGGTGCCCTCGTCACGACACATTTCCTCCACGATGTTCCCAGCATGAAGGGTAGGCAGCCCCTCACGCACTGTGGTGAATCTGGGACATTCGAATACGATGTGTTCCGGTGTTTCCTCCACATTTCCACACTCCGGACAAAGAGGCGATCTTGCGTGTCCGAACCGGTGCAGATATGCCTGAAGTAGCCATGACCAGACAAAAACTGCGTTAGATGGAAATTTACCTCTCCGTGTTTCCTGTTCACCCAGCCCATTAGTGTCGGTATGAGCCTGTGCGTCCACCTGCCGTTTTGCGCGGCACTCCACTCTTGCTGCCACCTAGCCATCGACTCCGCCCTCATTAGCTTCCGGATTCCTCTGGTTCCCCTCCTCCTATAGCACTCGCTGTCCTCCGCCAAGATGATGTCTATGGGGACCAACCTGGCTATGACGTAGACCGCTTCTGTTGACACGGTTCTGTACGCACTCGCGACTCGCATCGCCATGAGCCGGTACGTACTATTCAGCCTCTTCGTGTTCCGCTGAGTTTCTAACGCCGCGATCCAGGCTGGACCACCGTAACGTAGTGTCGATGAGGAGACACTAGCCAAGAGGTGCCTCTTGCTGCTGCTTGGGCCAAAGTTGTTGGGCATGATTCGTGTCAGTGCATTGATTGCCTTCGTTGCTTTTTTACAAGCGTAGTCGACGTGACTGTTGAAGTTCAGTCGATCGTCGATCTGCACCCCCAGGTATTTTAGGTCTCGCTTCGAGGTTATCGAGTGCTCTCCAATTGTGATTTCTGCACGTTGCACCGCCCTGCGGTTGCTGACAATCAGCATTTCCGTCTTGTGGTGGGCTATCTGCAGTTTCACACTTTGCATCCACCTTCCGATCATGTCTATCGACTCGGTCGCGAGCATTTCGACCCGTTCCAAAGATTCCCCTGTCGCGAGAATAACGATGTCATCCGCGAAGCCAATGATCTCCACACCTCTGGGCAGATTCAGTTTTAGTACACCATCGTACATACTGTTCCAGAGCGATGGGCCCAGGATAGAGCCCTGCGGAACTCCCGCCGTAGTTTTAATCTGCGCCTGGCCCGTGTTTGTCTCGTACACCAGCACACGGTTCTCGAAGTAGCTTCTCAGTATTCTACACAGGTAGTCTGGGACTTTCATCGTGTGGAGCGCAGTCGCGATGGCCTCCCACCTGGCACTATTGAACGCGTTCTTAACGTCGATCGTTATCACTGCGCAGTATCGATTTCCTCTGAGCTTCTGTTTGGATGCTCTGTTGGCTCTTTCGACCACTATGCGAATGGCATCTACCGTGGATCTCCCTTTCCGAAATCCGAATTGATTATCGGACAGTCCACGAACTCCCTCGGTGCATTCCGTCAGCCTATTAAGGATGATTCTCTCCAAAAGTTTCCCAAGAGTGTCCAACAGGCATATGGGTCTATACGATGCTGGACCACCCGGCGTCTTTCCTGGCTTGGGCAGTAGTACTAGCTGTTGTAGCTTCCATCGATCCGGAAAGTAGCATTCGTCTAGACACTTCTGCATGGCTGTCCTGAACATATCAGGGAATGCTAGGACTGCCGCTTTCAAAGCTACGTTGGGGATTCCATCTGGGCCAGGCGCTTTCTTCGTTTTTAGGCGTTTGATAGCTGCAACTAGCTCATCGTTCGATGCTATCCTCATCCTCTCCATATGGCGTGGGTGGCCAGGTCGTTGGGTCGTGCTGCGCAAATAACCCTTCCACGATAATTTTTAATTTTTCGGGACACATTCCGGAAGGTGTCGTTGGGCCCCTGAGCTTCGCCATCACCATTCGGTAAGCATTGCCCCATGGATTGACGTCCACGACATAACTCCCTGAAGCAATTAGATTTGGTCCGCTTAATCGCCCGTTTAAGAGTGGATCTAGCCTCTCTGAATTCCACTCTCCGCTCTTCTCTGGTGTCTATGCTTGACCGTTGGAAACGTCTTCTGGCGCTAAGGCAGTTGGCCCGAAGCACGCCAAGTGCCTCGCTCCACCAATAGGCTGGAGGTCGCTTATACCTGGGTTCCCTTTTTCTTGGCATTGTTATATCACATGCTGTTGCTAGCGTTTCCGTCAGTTCATCCGCGTTCATGTTCAAGACGTCGCTTTCCACGCGTAGTGCTTCGATGAAAAGGTCCTTGTCAAAGGTTTTTGTCTTCCACCTGCGCGGGCATGTCCTATTTATCCGTACTGCCACGGAGTTTCGTTGGCCAATGGTATAACGGATGGCTTGATGATCACTGTGGGTGTATCCTTCACATACCCTCCACCTCATTTTCGTCATTAACGAAGGACTGCAGAAAGTCAAGTCGATGATGGACTCTCGACCCTCTCGGCGGAAGGTACTAGTGGTGCCCTCGTTGCACAGGGTAACATCCAACTTGGCTAGAGCTTCTAGTGAACTAGTCCCTCTCGCGTTGGTGCATCTGCTTCCCCACTCTACTGCCCAAGCATTGAAATCCCCTCCTATAACGAACCAGCGCATATCTCTGGTAATGTTAGATAAGGACAGTGTTAAATGTTTACATAGTCATAAAAATGCACCCAGCTAGGTTGTTCAATATGTTTTGTCATTCGATAAGAAAAACAAGATTCTATAGTTTAAGATACTTCTTAATATTGAATATAATCTCCCTGAACATCCATTTGCTTGTTTCATCATATGCTCGCTTTAAAGCTAAAGTATCGGATTCACACCGCTCCCAATCCACCGGTTTCAATTTAGGTTCATGGTCATAGATCGAAATATCTTTCAAAGTGGTAAAACGCCCACAAATCTGATATTTATCGCGAAAACACTATTAATATCAGCTTTCCATGTGACGGGGATCGGAATCACACAAGAAGCATCTGATGCCAACGCAGTCTAACAGCAAATGTAACGCATATGAATAGCCTCACTAAATGTCAGAAAAAAAGAAAACTTTCTGATCCAATGAAAATAGCCAAACAAATCACAACTCTTAGGATCATTTTACAGATATAAAAAAGTAAAATTAAGAATATTCCCTAACCCTTTCAGGACCATAAGATGCTCTAGACTAAATATACCAATACAACATTATATTTTAGCTATTGTGGTGTAAAGTAAGAGAATATCACCAGAAAAACATAGCAGGGTGTATAGGTTTCCTATGATTTCATGGGAAATATTTTTCCCTATGGACCATAAAAGGAAATAAATGAAGAGTTAGGTTTATAATATCGGTATTTTATTTATTGCTTTGTAATACAAAAAACATAGTAAAAATTATCATAAAAGTAAAATAAATAGTTAGGTATGGTATTCTACGAAAAAAATCGTTTACTTGTGAAGCGCAAGTGGATATTGCACATACATAATACATTTATTATGTGGTCTTTGTTAAGTCAGACCGGACCATGTTCGACAGTTCTTTTTTTTTCAGAAACACATTTGCTGTCTTGGCCATACATTTTATTTTGACAATCAGTAAAAAAAAATATCGAAATATCGAAAAATATACTTTTGTATAAGGGAAACATATTTCTCATGGTCGTGAAAGGGTTAAGTGAATCAGTCAACGCATGGAATAACGGTTGTGAGTGAGTCAAATCAGAAAGAGATTCTCGATCAGGTCGGAGGATTTGTAATTTCAAACAGGTAGTACAAAAATAAATCAAGAAATACTGCTTCGAAAAGAATATGTTGGTCCGGGACAGTTACGAACATTGGAAAGAGGGCCAGGGTCAGGTACAGAAAAAGATAAGCACATGGGACTGAGCTGTACAATGTGCATATCTGTTTGTCCTTGAAGATATTTGTCATCCGCGAAGCCAATGATCTCCACCTTGAAGATATTTGTCATCCGCGAAGCCAATGATCTCCACACCTCTGGGCAGATTCAGTTTTAGTACACCATCGTACATACTGTTCCAGAGCGATGGGCCCAGGATAGAGCCCTGCGGAACTCCCGCCGTAGTTTTAATCTGCGCCTGGCCCGTGTTTGTCTCGTACACCAGCACACGGTTCTCGAAGTAGCTTCTCAGTATTCTACACAGGTAGTCTGGGACTTTCATCGTGTGGAGCGCAGTCGCGATGGCCTCCCACCTGGCACTATTGAACGCGTTCTTAACGTCGATCGTTATCACTGCGCAGTATCGATTTCCTCTGAGCTTCTGTTTGGATGCTCTGTTGGCTCTTTCGACCACTATGCGAATGGCATCTACCGTGGATCTCCCTTTCCGAAATCCGAATTGATTATCGGACAGTCCACGAACTCCCTCCGTGCATTCCGTCAGCCTATTAAGGATGATTCTCTCCAAAAGTTTCCCAAGAGTGTCCAACAGGCATATGGGTCTATACGATGCTGGACCACCCGGCGTCTTTCCTGGCTTGGGCAGTAGTACTAGCTGTTGTAGCTTCCATCGATCCGGAAAGTAGCATTCGTCTAGACACTTCTGCATGGCTGTCCTGAACATATCAGGGAATGCTAGGACTGCCGCTTTCAAAGCTACGTTGGGGATTCCATCTGGGCCAGGCGCTTTCTTCGTTTTTAGGCGTTTGATAGCTGCAACTAGCTCATCGTTCGATGCTATCCTCATCCTCTCCATATGGCGTGGGTGGCCAGGTCGTTGGGTCGTGCTGCGCAAATAACCCTTCCACGATAATTTTTAATTTTTCGGGACACATTCCGGAAGGTGTCGTTGGGCCCCTGAGCTTCGCCATCACCATTCGGTAAGCATTGCCCCATGGATTGACGTCCACGACATAACTCCCTGAAGCAATTAGATTTGCTCCGCTTAATCGCCCGTTTAAGAGTGGATCTAGCCTCTCTGAATTCCACTCTCCGCTCTTCTCTGGTGTCTATGCTTGACCGTTGGAAACGTCTTCTGGCGCTAAGGCAGTTGGCCCGAAGCACGCCAAGTGCCTCGCTCCACCAATAGGCTGGAGGTCGCTTATACCTGGGTTCCCTTTTTCTTGGCATTGTTATATCACATGCTGTTGCTAGCGTTTCCGTCAGTTCATCCGCGTTCATGTTCAAGACGTCGCTTTCCACGCGTAGTGCTTCGATGAAAAGGTCCTTGTCAAAGGTTTTTGTCTTCCACCTGCGCGGGCATGTCCTATTTATCCGTACTGCCACGGAGTTTCGTTGGCCAATGGTATAACGGATGGCTTGATGATCACTGTGGGTGTATCCTTCACATACCCTCCACCTCATTTTCGTCATTAACGAAGGACTGCAGAAAGTCAAGTCGATGATGGACTCTCGACCCTCTCGGCGGAAGGTACTAGTGGTGCCCTCGTTGCACAGGGTAACATCCAACTTGGCTAGAGCTTCTAGTAAACTAGTCCCTCTCGCGTTGATGCATCTGCTTCCCCACTCTACTGCCCAAGCATTGAAATCCCCTCCTATAACGAACCAGCGCATATCTCTGGTAATGTTAGATAAGGACAGTGTTAAATGTTTACATAGTCATAAAAATGCACCCAGCTAGGTTGTTCAATATGTTTTGTCATTCGATAAGAAAAACAAGATTCTATAGTTTAAGATACTTCTTAATATTGAATATAATCTCCCTGAACATCCATTTGCTTGTTTCATCATATGCTCGCTTTAAAGCTAAAGTATCGGATTCACACCGCTCCCAATCCACCGGTTTCTATTTAGGTTCATGGTCATAGATCGAAATATCTTTCAAAGTGGTAAAACGCCCACAAATCTGATATTTATCGCGAAAACACTATTAATATCAGCTTTCCATGTGACGGGGATCGGAATCACACAAGAAGCATCTGATGCCAACGCAGTCTAACAGCAAATGTAACGCATATGAATAGCCTCACTAAATGTCAGAAAAAAAGAAAACTTTCTGATCCAATGAAAATAGCCAAACAAATCACAACTCTTAGGATCATTTTACAGATATAAAAAAGTAAAATTAAGAATATTCCCTAACCCTTTCAGGACCATAAGATGCTCTAGACTAAATATACCAATACAACATTATATTTTAGCTATTGTGGTGTAAAGTAAGAGAATATCACCAGAAAAACATAGCAGGGTGTATAGGTTTCCTATGATTTCATGGGAAATATTTTTCCCTATGGACCATAAAAGGAAATAAATGAAGAGTTAGGTTTATAATATCGGTATTTTATTTATTGCTTTGTAATACAAAAAACATAGTAAAAATTATCATAAAAGTAAAATAAATAGTTAGGTATGGTATTCTACGAAAAAAATCGTTTACTTGTGAAGCGCAAGTGGATATTGCACATACATAATACATTTATTATGTGGTCTTTGTTAAGTCAGACCGGACCATGTTCGACAGTTCTTTTTTTTTGGTTCAGAAACACATTTGCTGTCTTGTCCATACATTTTATTTTGACAATCAGTAAAAAAAATATCGAAATATCGAAAAATATACTTTTGTATAAGGGAAACATATTTCTCATGGTCGTGAAAGGGTTAAGTGAATCAGTCAACGCATGGAATAACGGTTGTGAGTGAGTCAAATCAGAAAGAGATTCTCGATCAGGTCGGAGGATTTGTAATTTCAAACAGGTAGTACAAAAATAAATCAAGAAATACTGCTTCGAAAAGAATATGTTGGTCCGGGACAGTTACGAACATTGGAAAGAGGGCCAGGGTCAGGTACAGAAAAAGATAAGCACATGGGACTGAGCTGTACAATGTGCATATCTGTTTGTCCTTGAAGATATTTGTAACAACAATTTTTGGTTATCAGTGTTCGGTTGTGAAACGCTTCTACAAAGCTAGTTCGACTCACAATCTTTAAAATTTTGGCATATAGAGCCTCTTTAAATCTTTATTTTCTTAGACGAATGCATTCCGATACAATTTTTCACCAGCTTGTAAATACGCCCCGCAACAAGCATCCGAGGATACGGCCTTTCGAAACGGTCAGCAAATATGAAAACGTGACAATCCGAAAATAAACCACTATCTATTCCAGTGACAGCAGCAGCAGCATACACTGACTGCAGCTTTTTTCAAATCTAATGCTCCACGAGGACTCCAACGTGTCGTGTGTATTCGGTTAAAGTTACTCATGCCACGAGTAACTCCGTGTGGTGCACAATCCTGTCTCCACTCAGAAAACCAACCTTGAAACAGGTTTAGTTTCAGCTATCTTTTGATTACCTGCCGTGTTATCATGCTACTGGCAGGAAAAATGAAAAATGAATGTAGTGGTCGCTTAAATTGCACGAAGCACTACTTACTTTCAAAACATCAGTGAACCCTTCGGTGTACAACCTTGCGAAACGATGCTTGTCACATTTACAGCAAGTCCGCTACAGCAATGAAAAATCGGCATATTGACGCAGGGTGTCAAAGTGGGGATAATATGGGTGACGTAGTATGACGTAACACAAAATCGTAATTTCGAACACAATTATGTCATCTCCGAATAGCAGAAGAAGACTGGAACCTGTATTTTTCGATAGTTTTTAGAAGAAAGGTGACTTGTCACTTGTTTAAACGTACAAAAAAAAAAAAAAAATAGGTCACCCAATCCGGAATGAAAATGTCGCCCTTGGTTTAGCATTTCGTGACATTTTCTCCCACAGAAAGTTGGAGCTTTTGTTTGGACCTTCATGGATGGTTTCGTGTTGATGTGCTAACCAGAATTCCAGGTGACCTACTTTTTTGTCACAACTATGTTGACGACGTCAAATAGAAGCAAATAAAAGGTAGGGGCAGAGTGCGATTGCTAAACATGAAAGTGAAGACGTCGTTTCAGCTGGAAGGGATTACTCTTTCTCTCTCTCCGTTCCCTTGCGCTGGCATGGCTCCCCACAGGAAATTTCTATGTGTGCTACGAAAAACATATGATCTATGTTTGTGTGTATGTGTGGAACGATACATACTTGTGTGTTGTTTCCTCTGAGAAAAAGGGAAAATTTGCACTATACGTATGTAGCCCTCCGTTCATGCAGAACAGTGATTCCAGGGGCGGTCCGAATGTTGGAAATTGGACGGTAAATTTAGGTCAATAATCACAAATTATATTGCTGCGTAAATGACGTAAATTGAGATGTTCTGAGGGCGATACTGAATATCCCATTGTCATCTATCGACTGTCGCTGTCTGTCGGCTATATTCATTTTGCGAGCAGATTACATGCCTCAACGGGCTATTACATTTTTTTTGTGTAATCCTATGAAATGTAAATTTTCTGGCAAAATGCACCTATAGGCACCTATAGTCTAACGAAAATAGATAATTACCCGAGGAATGTTATTTAAATAATTTACAAAGTATTATTAAGATAGATGTAATTTGTTTGCATAAAATCTTTTACCCCTGAAAAAGTGTTTCTTCTTTTCCTTTGTGGGCGGAGAGTTTTCTTTTATTTTTTTCGCGCTTTAAATTGTGGTTTTTCAAAATGATTTAGCATATCTGGTGCATCTGGAACTGCATGATGTTATCATACATTCAAACGTTATATAAAAACAATAACAGTCGAAATAATCCTGAGATGCTAAAATATAGAACATGCAGAGCTTGTTCATTTTTTCCATCAGTTTTGATAAAATTATTCGTACAAAGAACTATAGATTCATACCATCACCTATTCTATATAATCTAGATTTATCATGAAACCAAAACGGATTCGCAGAGTATGATACCTAACAAGGACTGAGCAACTGCTTCAAATGACAGCCATGTTTCTGCCAATAGATTCATTTCAAGAAGCTCCTAAATCTTATCAAATTTACTGCATCACAAGGGAATGTAGTTCAGGTAGCTATATATGTCATGTCACATATGTTCAGTGCCGAATGGGATATAATTGTAAGTATAATAATAGTATAGTGAAGTGAAGAGCAAGCTCTCCAAGAACGTGCCGAGGTTGATGTCCTGTTAAGTGAGCTGTTTCTCAGTATTAGCATGCATCAACAGACCTTTTGAACCAGTAGGACACTTTAAGTCTATTACAAACTTAACAGATATCGGCATGCTTGCCTGTGCTGCGAGAAGGTCAACTAAAAAAACTGAATTATCTTTTGAATTACAGAAATCAATGTTACTTTTTTGACATTTTGAACAAAACAAAATAAAACTGCTTTGTATTTTATTTTCACTACTATCTTCTGAACAAATTTGACATGCCATAAAATATTAGGTTGGGGATACTATTTTTATTATTGTTAGAATATTTTTAGAGAGCTTCATAGTCTACTGAATTAGTGATGTCATTAAGTAATTTCCGAAAGTTCATCAACTTTCACTAAAATTGAACCAAACCAGAAGAGTTCAATATTACACTATTGGTATAGATCTGGAAAGTTTTGAAGAAACATAAGAAGTCTGGATGAGATAAAGAATAGTCTAGATGTTTGTTAGATTCCTGATGAATCTGGAAGGTTGACAACGCTGGCTCAAAACAGTACACGATCAATTCAATTATTTTCGGAATGTCAATGATTCGTTTAGAGCCTCAAAAAGCTTAATCTGTCGCTCCAAAATTGGCCATTATATTTCCATCGGAATGAGATCAAGTGATTGTGTAGGCCACTTGAATCCCGTTTCTTGCAGTCCGTAACAGTTTATTCTTTCGGTTCTCTCATATAACACAACTGATTATAGATGAACATATCGTTGCTTCTCGAATGATTCTCGTGGAGTCATAAGCCGCCCGCGTCCGTGCCCTACTTTACTTGCAACTGCGCCATATTATCCGAGCCTTTTGCCTTTTTTGTACGAAAGTATACCAGAGTAGTTTCAAAGATGTTTAACAGTAATCTTCCGGGACGATCCATGGTTTCCGTGATCCAGAATGATGAAAAGATTCGAATTTTTAGCGGAATTTGCTTGGTTTCCATCTTGAAACAGGAAAAAAAATATCGACGAACTTACAATCTTTTGCACTGTAAAATAATTTCCTCAGAAAAGAAGTAGTTTTTTTTTCTTCCAGCTAAAAGCTAACTCATCGTCTCGCAGAAATTTTATTACAAAACTCAAATTGTCATTGAGTCCTTTGAAAGATAATCATTCATAACTAAACTTCACTGACACAGATGTTATCTTTGAGCAAATTTGAAAGAGTTTTTGAATCGTTGATGAAACAACTTGGGGATTAGCGCAATATTTGTTCCTATATTGTATGTATTTCAGTATAATATAAGTTTGAAATCTCTCCAAACTTTATTTCATGATTAAATTTTCATTTGGTAAAGTTTCACCTGGTTTAAAAAATAAAGAGTCCTACGGCAATAGAAAATATGCAGGAGGTTTTGATTCAGTATTGAATTGGGTTTTGAAGATGTAGATTTCAGGTAGATTTTTGTAAGAGACGTCATCTAGACTTCAACCTTATGAACTTTTCAGCCGAACTGTTAGATGGCAATGCTAGTCTTTTCCAATCTTATTGTACTTGAAATAGTGATGGTCTTCTATCCTCCAAATCATGAACGACTTACCATATTGAAGATTGCTAATAATGAATGCACACAACGATTCCAACTCCCGAGCCGCGTAGATGTAGGCTGTGTGCGGTCAGGCACCAAATCTACTCCATGTTCAGTGTTTTCAAATATTTCATTTATGATATATGTAGAGGGAATAAATAGAAAAACACTTCCGGTCGATGGAAATATCAAGCAGATACAATACTGCCAGCGAGGTTATTAATTGACTGCGAAGTTCCTGTTGATACATTCAATTAACACTATTCGCATCTGTATTCATTTCAATACCAACGATTTAACTGATTTTCGTTCATTCTTTTTATTTTCTCCAGATGCACAGTGGCAATTTCATCTCGCCCCGACACCCGGCCGTTCCCGTATCGATTGGCATTGCGTCAATCGTGCTCGAGGGCAGACCTGCTATACTCGATGACGATGCACCACCACTTTCCGGTGACAACGCTGCGGCTGATGGGAGTCCGAGTGGTGGTAGTGGCGGCGTGCCGGACAAAGACCGTGGGTTTTTCACGCCAACAGATTGTGGCAGACGATACAAAGCGGCGGGAGGAACAGCCAACCAAGACAATCAACACCATCTGGTGGCTGAATGTCAGAAATCGTTCATTACCAACGCGGCCAAAAGAATAAACCTTAAGCTTCAGCAAATTCGTTCCTGTCCGGGTTCCAGTAAGGATGTTGTTGTCGAAAACGTTGTAACCGTGGAAGCTGGCTCTTCCGGATCTGGTCACGGGGGACGCTTTCGTGGCGGCGAGTACGATGGTTATGGAGTGGAAACGTTCGTCAGTGAGGCTCGCAGTGAAAGCTCTTCGTTGATGTTTAGTGCCAAAGCCTGGAGCCGGAATCATATCTACAGCGGTTTCGAAAAGATGAAACTCCTTGGTGCGGTTTCTCCGATGAAAATCCAACCCCCAACTCCGTTCCTCAACTTTTCTGCCACAGTAAATTCGAAAAAGAAGTCATCTGACAGCGGTAACACCAGTCCAACGGCCACCAAACAGCGGCCACGCGAGGGGCCTCATTGTGAACAGTTTCTGAAGAAAATTGGAGTCGTAAAGCTGGATCCGCACGATGAGGTAGAGCACAGCTGTAGCTACCGAAACGAATTTGTGAGTTGTCCCCTAAGTGGATGATTGGTTTTTCTCGGTGCTAGAATTTTTTCTTTCTATTTCAGTGCTTACGTTGGCAGGCATATTTCAAACAGCTTTCGTCTCTGTTGACCAGAGGGGAAGCCATTTGCATTGAGATATATCTCGGTCCCGAAAACCACGCTATCTTACTGGAACAATGGATTTTAAAACTTAAAATAAAGTGAGTATTTAGCCTGCTTATGAGAAGCTTTAATTCAATACGCTTACTGGTTAGTTTGATATCATACATTCCTATAGAATAATGAGCAACAAGAGAACTCGTTCAGCTCAAACTTTTGTAAGATGGTCATCATCATGTTACACTAGCTGACCCGGCAAACTTCGACTCGCCCAAAATGGATTTTTAGGTATCAATACCTTCAAAAATTCACGTTTTCACACCAAGCGAACGTTCATGGGTCCAATCGTTAGAGAGCAGGAGTGTCGAACCACCATAGAATCATTTATTACCCTCTAAAATCCCCACATGTTAAATACGGTTCCATTTGCTTGATTAGTCCTAGAGTTATTCAGAAGTTTGTTTTTCATATGATCAACAATTGTTTCAACCCGCCCGCGACCGATTCTTGAACGGTCAAAGATTTTTTCCGGGTTGGAAAACTTCTTGGCATGCCTTGGGATACGTGAAGTAATGGGTCTTAAGTATCGGCAAGAATGAGACCGTATCCAGGGATCTGATAAAGCGGGATTTCCTTTGTAAAATCATGGCTAATATAGACATAGGTATTGGATTCAATTCCGGATCGGTCTGGGGCAGCTATACTCAACCCACGGCCTGGCATGCTCTTATGGTTGACTTAAGAAGTCATTACCTACTTTTTGACGTAGGTTTACGTCTACCAGTAATGGTGTCTAATCAGAAAACAGGACACGTTTTTATGGAATAGTTTCAATGCTAGTAACTATTTTTGCTGTGACCATACTTCGATGATTCGCGGTTTCAGATCACAGTATTCACGATTTGTCAGTCTAGCTAGTGATCGAACTGCGGCGAGGCTTTCCAAATGACCATTTTGAAGGCCAGGAGCTTAGTTTAATTTGTTTAAATTGTCGTTAAGGCTAGATGCGATTGAACTGGGAAATTCTGGAACCTCTATTGTTCACGTCACATTCTCACTCCAGTCGTCAGACTGCAGTCTTCCCTAATGCTAATGTTACACTACGATTTTGCAAGGGAAGAATGGAAGATAGATATCGCATAAAGTGGTGAAATTTGGTTCGGTGGACATTGTATCAATTTTCATTTCGTCTAGTGGACAGTGCTTCTGTATTTTTGAATCTGCACTTGGGTGCAAATTTGAAGTTTCGAAAATGAGAGCGTTATGTTTGGGGTACAAGGTTTTGAACTTTAATACCTCTTTGTAAGCTGAATGAAGGGGTATGAAAATCAGTTAATACGAAAAATAAAAGGGGTAGGGGAGTGATGTTTATTACTTATTGAACCAAAAACTTGTTTCAATAGCCAACCAACGTGCAAAATTTTCACCTCATAATACCGTCTCAGAATATGTACAAAGCAAGCATAGTGCAGAGCTTGCACTGACGACTCGAACCGAAGCAGAAGATATAAATAGAACGTACCACGTCGGTTTCCATATCGCACATTGGCAATCGTGTATTCTTCTCACGAGAACTAGAATGAAGCATAAATGAACCATCTTCAGCTGCTCCTACAAAACCACTCATCAATGTTTTGAATTGTAGAGGCTTTGAAATTTCTCAGTTCATCCGCCTCTAGCCTTGAAAAACGTCAATTTGGAAAAGTGAATCTGGAAAACGTCGTTGCCACTGACTGGATGACTGATAAATCGTGAATGCGCTTTTCAAGTCGGATGTCAAGAAGGTATTTCTTCGGTAGAAAGCAGAGTACGAAAATTTATTCCTCGGCGATTGCCGTCGCCACTACCAGTGCAATCAACAGTACATGTGAATGCTGAGAGTATGAGAATAGTACTATCTGCTTAAATTGGCGTTTTATTGCTTCTCGAAACGTTCGCGACGTTCACTGAGTGAAAGCATTCATTCATCGGTCCTTGCAAATAGGGCTCTTGCTACACATACATGCAGAGCATCTGTTGGGCAAACATCGCTTGTTTACGTTCGTAATTTCTTCGCAGCAGCAGTGGATTTAATATCAATCAGCGTCTTGTTCTTGATTTAAATATAGATGCGCTCATGTTCGCGATGTTCATTGAGCGAATTTCCCACTAGAAACAAAATAACAATTCAATACTAAAGTAAAATGTGTGAACGATATGTTCCGATGAACAATTGCAAATATAAATATATATAGAACGTGCATCTGCATATGAAATAAAATTCTGATTATACGCGAGCGTAACATGAGCAAATTTATAACACATGCGAATTGGGGCTCTTTTGTTATTAACAAGTTCTTCCGCATAGTAACTCGATGTTGATAATTCCTCAATATTTCCCTTCGTCGATCGTATTGTTTTCACATATTCACGTTGGAGAGCCTCAACCCTTCTCTTCGTTGGTCGAGGCATTTTGATAGGATGTAATACTTTTCCGTTTACTGTTTTTGAAAGCATAGGCAGCCGTGGCAGTGTTCCGAGCTCTGCAATACAATTTTCTTACCCAATGTTAAAGTAGCTAAAACTTACATTATAGACCCATTAAACGTAAAAATAATAATTGTATTGATATCAACACAATTTTATTGATATCAACACAACTCAGGAATAACATTTTAATGAGTGATTTTTATAGCTGTTTCGATGATGTTGCCTGGCATCAGTGTCGAAAAAATAACGATGCTTTCACCAATACAAACAAAACCATTGCCGAAAATTGAAAAATTAAAATTTAACTTTCAGAGCACTAGCTCAAGTTTTCCGACGTTTTTCACTATACATTGCGACAGCAGATGAAAATTTAATATCTTTTGAGTAATCGATTATTTGTTTGGTTGATATTACTTGATGGGAAGTGTGCGAAAACGATCATTTTCTTCACACTATTTCCCAAAATTATTGATTTTGGGCAAGGGGTGAGGGAGAGAGATGAAAGAAATGAGCGCCATTGTGGCTAGCTTCCACCTTCACCTTAAATTGCTATAATGTTTGTTCTCGCCGGCAATAAGTTCGTAGTCCTACGTTAACAATGCCATCGTGTCTTGGACACCACCCTTCTTTTATTTTTTTATATTTTTTTTGTGGCCCGTGACACCATGATGAACGCGTGATTGTAACTCCTATGTAAAAAACGTTGAGTACCGCTGGTTAAGGGTCTTCCCGGGTTAAATATTCTCTCGACATGCCATGAAATAAATCTGTTTACTTGAAGGCTTGAGTTGTTCTTCCGATGAGTAATCTATGTCTGTGAGATAACCAGTCCGTTTTCTCTTCATTTCAATTTGCTTACTGGATGTCATAAAAAATAGATTTAAATTATTATGAATAAGAATAACTCGTCCCGCTCAAACCTTTGTAGGGGAATGAGCGGGGACCATCATCATTAAATTTAAAAAAAAACTCATGAATACCGTATTTTTATAATTTCAGAAACTCTGAATCGACAATGACACTTCAATCATTATGTGCTGCCATACGTAGTCAATTACACTTCTCGCAAATCTCCGCGTGGACAGATCTAATAAAAAATTCCCTCGAACCTGAAATTTTCAACAATCCTCGTATCAGGAAAGTGCCCACTGGCTGTTCATCTGCTTGCTCTAAACCTCCCGACTCTATCGAAAATGACACCAACGGTTCAACGTCGCCCTCCGTGCTGCCCAAGGCAAAGCTGGACATCCTTTTCCGCATCCGCGGGTACGACAATACCGCTTGCTTCAAGGAGAACCCCCACGTACACAACTTTCCGGCCACTATTATCGCCGAGAACTACGCGATAGAGGTGTGTCTGAAAAGCTTGCCGCGGATGGAACGGATTCCGGGAGTGCAAGCGGAGCTCTCCTCCAAGATAGATACTAACTTGATAAATGACCAAATGGATTTGCCGTGTCATGAGAAGGGGAAGCATCGTTGTAGCTTTCAAGAGGAGGAAGATGATCCACAAATGGGGGATGATGATTTATCGTCCGCGGCGATTAGTCATCGGGAGAAACAGCTGATGAAGTACAAAAAACGCATGATGAAACGGGAGAAGAAGAAGAAAGCGGTTGCTCAGGAGATAACCTCCACAGGAATTATTACAGGAAGCGATGAGATTGTAGAAAACCCTCCGATGTGTAAATCGCCAGCATTGAATATACCTACGGTGAATAATCTTTCTGGCAGCTGCAACGTTACGCCGTACACATCCTCAATCAATCTCATCCAACCACCGCTGTACTCGAATTGCGATGATCTTTACCAACCAGTCTCGTGTGCAAACAACACGAAAGCTACTCAGACTGCCATTTTTCACAGCATGTCAAACAGTGGTAACGTCGCTTCTGTTGGTACCCAAACGGAAGCGAGTGGGTGCTGTTGTCTCTATGCGAAGCAACAGCACGAGTCGTCGGAGCCTGGTAGGAAAACCACGAGCACAATCAGTGATAGCAAAATGCAATATAACCATAATAGTTATAATCGTCGTGATTACACTAATGAAAACTGTGATACAAGCCACCCAGCAGAGGGCGGTGATGCTGTGGTCCGAGATAAGCAGCTGGTACATCTGCAACGCGAAGAATCCAAGGGTCTCCGGAAAGGTGAGATTCTTCTGCAGGCTATCCAGCGCACGGCTATCATCAATGACCACCATCAATCGGAGGTGGCACATTTCAAAAACAATAATTTCTATAGTAGCTACATTGATAATAACAATATTGGTAGTAGTGATACGTCAAGGTGTGAGCGAAGCGAATGTGATACTTTTGCTTTCGATGAGGAAGCGCTAGATTTAGGTGACTGTCGTTTATGCAAACGACAAAAAACGAAGCATAATTTTAGATTAGCTCTCAATAAGTCGGATAGTATTAGCAGCAACAGCAGCAATAACAATAGTCCCCCCGGATGTCGCCGGACGCTGTCGGAGAGTCTAGTTGGCCATTTCACTATACCATCTTCGCCCGGTGACGGTGATCTCTCGGGCTCCAACGCAGATCATATACACCGTTCGAATGGGCACGATTCTTGTGATCTCAGTGTTGCCCTGAGCAGTTCGACCGGAGCTGTTGGCAGTGGAACGTTATCGTTTGAACAGCTCAAAAGCTATCGGCGTGCTTTCTCGGAGGATGTTATCGATACGATCAATCTAAACCATGAGTTCGATTCGAAGCCTATTGGTACACTCCATGGAAACGATTCCTTCCAAAAGTGTGATTGCCCGGTAAGTTGAACACCTGGAAACTTTAACCCATATCGTACCAAGCGTTCGAAAAATCGAACATCAACTTTGATAATTTTTCATGGCTTTGGAAAGCAACCATATGTTTTGCATTACATGAAAGCTCAATTTATCAGCTATAATTTACCATCAATTTGATTTTTTTTGTATAACTTAAATACATAAAGTTTAAAGCAACTATTTGCAAAAAGTCAGACAAATTCAATGCCAAATTGTCTTAGGAGTTGACAGCACCATCTCAGAGAGCAGTGTAACTTCCTGGGTGTGAAGACATTGGTTATTTAAGCAAATTTTCACATTTAAATTCTTCAAAAAAGAATTAGAGAAAGTTTTTTATTTTTTTACAAAAAATGTGATTCAAATACTATAATATCTACAAAATTCTGGTCAAAGGATAAAATGTAGGAAATCGGTTCATAAACAAAAGAAAAAGGAATAACACAAAAAAAAATATTTTAAAAATTTAAATTTTTTTTTCCCAAAAATATATTTTTCTAAATTCTTAAAAAATATATGAATAGCTTTTACAGTTTCCAACAAGTTATCTATGCATCGGAAGATGACACTTTAACAGGAAAAAAGTTTTTCTAACCACTTATCCATGTTTTCTTTGAAAAATTTCAACTAAGGCGTCGTGCACAAATTACGTAACGCGATAAGGGGGGGGGGGGAGGGGGGTCGAGATTGCGTTACGTTCTGTGTATTACATATAGGAAATTGCGTTACGTAGGGGGGGAGGGGGTCCAAAATCCGGATTTTTAGCGTTACGTAATTTGTGCACGACGCCTAATTATATTTTTGTTTAAAATCAAGATAGCGATATAGCGTTTTCGACTCGATTCGTATTGTAAGTTTTCGATCCTATTACAATACGAACTTATGTCGAAAAGTGCACCTGTGGCCGAGTGGTTAGCATCTCACATTATCACGCCGGGTGTTCGGGTTCGATTCCCGTTCTGGCCGGGGGATTTTTAGTCAAAGAAATTTCCGGCAAAAGTTCCACGTTAACGCCATTCAAGAAAAAGAACTTATGTCGAAGACGTCAACTTTCAATCTTTTTATAGTTTCGGGAATATGTGGCATTTTGTATGAAGACTCCCGAGAAAACAATGTTTTACTCGTAACCAAAGGTGTATCGTAAGTACCCATTCCCTTACTCAGTGGTATTGTTGGTTAGGTCATCCATACATAATTGGACAAATTGGTGCTCGAATGTTGTTTTCTTTATCTAAGAATTTTAGTGGATTGGCTGAACTATCTCGTGTTTCCCGTATTTCAAGTGTTTCTGAGTCTTATTCTCATTTTTTATATAATTTCAATATAACATTACATAAGTTCAGATGCGCAATGTAGTATAATCGGATGTTTGTCAAACATAATATAACAGTCTTGTTTTCGGGGGCAAATATTTTTTTGGTTAATTTTTTTCTAGCGATACTGTAAAGAAATTCTTCGTTCTGTGCGATGGGCAAATCGGTCGATTTGGTTTTCAAAAAATTGCTCTGACGTTGGAGCTCAAGAAGCATTTTTTTTTCTCAATAGCCATTGTCATAAGCTTTCGAGTCGCTCCTCTCCCATCGTTGTTATAGAGTAGGTCTTCAGTCTACGGAGAACTAAAAAACCTTTTTCGACTGATGCTGTGGTTGATGGAAATGTCAGTGTTAGCTTTGCGAGAAAAATAATTTCCAAAAAAATATCGTAAAGATTACTACCAATCAGTGTTTTTTTAAATGTCTGAATTTTTTTTTTCGACAAATTCTGACTTCGTATGAAGCACTCGCAGTTCATTTTAGGTAAATTCACTTTGTCAAAATTAGAGAATCGGCGACAAAGATCATCTATCAGCTGTTTGGGAAACTATGTGTCGAAGGGTTCAAATTTTGAGCAGTCGAGCAAATCTAAAAAAAACTTTGCTTATTACGCAAGCCGTATATTCAGCTCGTCGAAGATGCAGTCAATAATTGACATGTAAATTTCAGCATATTCTCGCACATCTGTTCCTGACATTCTTACCTTGAACGTAGCCCAGTTCTCGTTGTTGTAATGTCTGGTACAGATTGTCGGTAAATGAGAAAATTGAAGCAAATACTTTCAGAAGGAAAATTGTACCAAAATCCAGCATGTATCAATGCAGCCCTCGTGCGAGTGAAGTCGTATCACATTTCTCCTCATTTCTCCCAGACAAGTAGTAATATCTTTATAATATGTCTCAACTATTACGATCAACCTAGACCTGTAATCCCACTTGATTTCACACGTTTGGGATCTTCTGTTGTCTAAATTTCTTCAACTCGCAATTGCGTTTTGGGCTTTGGGCTTTGGGTAAAGAATAATGCCAACGAAATAAGAGAAAAAAAAATGTTTTTGAATCATTCGTGTAAGAAAGCAGCCAAACAAGATTGAAGACATGCGCCTCACAATGAATATAATCAGCGTATGGTAACGACTTCTTTACGATCGCCTGAATTCCTCCTTAATCTTCTGACATCACTCAAGCTCCATCATATGTTTGCGCATCCGGCTTAGCAGTTAGTTAGTAGCAAAAAAGTTACACATAGTCCTTATAGTTTCCTCTTTTTACAGACGCTATGCTTTCATCGGAAGCTCAGCCCATGTGAGCCGAGAAAATTATGCTTGTCTTGCGACTTCCATAGTATGATCTAACGCATTTTCAATTCGAGTTTTCCCAAACGTGCAGCATGTCATGCTTTTGTCTTCTTCTTCTTCTTCTTTTTGGCTTTAAGAGGGTTTAAACTTTTTAGTTCATCCGCCTCTATGCTATTGTCTTCGTTAGCTGAATGTGCTTTTATAGCGGCAGATAGATGATTTAAATTTGAATCTACTATTCTGTTCCACACACTGTTTCTTGCTAGGCTCTGAAACAGTAAACAAACATGGCCATGGCCAAAATAGCTTCACTCTTATCTTTGAACCGCATAACCACTTTGCGTTGTAAGCTGTAGCATTAAAGTTCAGTGTAACTATTTTACCATTTCTAACACAGGTTGTTCCGTTCCGTTCTTTGTTTTAAAGAGGCTTTAAACTTTGCAGTTCATTCGCCTCTAATCACAGGTCGTTTTTTAACTTCTTCAATTTTTGCCGCAATATCCATTTTCGTAAAAAACAATTTTTCTTACACAGTCTTTTCCGCAAACGGCCTTTTCAAAAGCTCATTAACAAGATACTGCCCAACAATATCCCTATTATCTTTTAATTTGTGACGATATATAGCAAATGAAACTCAATCGGTACACCGAAAAAGGCTGAATGAAATTTAATCAGAGCCGCAGAGTTATTAATGAAAGAAAATATAGATGAAGATAATCAATCGAATATAGATAAGCCCCTCTGACATGTTGCTCTAGAATTGTTCGCTTCTCTTGTGATCGTGCAAAATTTGCGATGCACGATATCGTTGCCAACACATTGGCAGATTAGTTCACCAGAGCTTCAATACAATATCTAGAGCAACATGTCAAAAGGGCCTATCTTCTTTGATCGATTCTCTTCATCGATTTTCTCTTTCGATAATCTGTGCCTTTCAGACAGATTCTACTCCAGTTTTGCCATGTAGTTTGAATGAATCGGTATGTAGATATATGTTATTCAGGTGCACTAGCCAAAGTGCGCAGACTGGGAAAACATGCTTTAGAAAAAAAAAATTCAGTTTTCAAAACAATTTTGTTCGATAAAATCAATTCTTGAATTAATAATTTGAATAATTTCCTATATTTTGTTCTTCAACAATACTTTGCAGGTCTTATAGTTTTCGAGCTAAGATTTTTCTAAGAAAAAAAATAGAAAAACAACTCAACATTTCAAAAAAACAATCTCACTCATAAACTATAAGTTCTATAAAATTTTGAGTAAAATGAAAAAATTGGACATTTGTTTTCTTAAAAAAATACCAATAAATTGAAACAAAAATTTAAAATAAAATTTGAAAATTTGAATTCATTTTTCTCAAAAATATGTTTTTGGTTGTAAATTCTGAAAAATATATGAATAGCCCATACAAGAAGTTTCACTCATTTATCGCGATTGACAAGTTCTGCGAACTTATTCTATTTAGAAACATATCAATAACATGTTAAACGCAAGAATTTGCACACAAAACTCTTACGATTGAAACATTAGTTTTTCATTTTCTTCATACAAAAATGCCACATTTACCAAAACTATAAAAGATATAAAGTTGACGTATTCGTTAAAAGTACATATTTTAATAAGACCTAAGACTTTTTCGAATACACTTCATCAATATCTTGACTTTAAGCAAAATTAGGGTTAGTTGTAATTTTTTCAAACAAAACATGAAAAAGTTGTTGTTACAAAATTATTTTCCCTGTAAAAGTGCCCTTTTTCCAATGTAATTGTAAGGCCTATTCATATATTTTTTTCAAGAATTTTCAAAATACTTTTTTGATAAAAATTCATTTAAATTTTCAAAATAACTCAACAAATAACAGCACCTAGTGAAGTACAAAAATATGTAAGCTTTTTAAAGTATTACGTTCATACACATTGTGATGTAGGAAAAAAAAACCTTCGATCTTCGACGTAAAAGATAAATGCATGTTTTGACCAATTTTTAATTTTTTGTAATTTCCCGGAGAATGAAAAATTCTTGAATATTGGGGTTTCTTCAACGCCAGTGATCAAAATTGTACTAATGACCTTCGTCAAAAATATTTTTTCCAGATTGGTACGATATGAGGTAATATTCGGGATTCATAATTAATTATGTGTTTCATTTTTTACAGGCTTTGTATGTTCAAAAAACATCCGTCGATTACTACACGGGGAGCAGTTCGCCATTCGTCAGCCCTAATGTTTGCCGACTGCAAACATCGACGCCGGCGACTGGCAATACCCCCATATACGTCAGTTGCACAGAAAGTGATTGCTCCATCAGCACGGCCAGCAGCGTGTCACCTCACAAGAAGCAGATACTCAGTTGCACGACCACTTCTGGGAATATGCCTTCGAAGAGATCGACATCTCCGTCGTATTTTACGATTCCGAAGATAAATCTATCGAATGTTTTCAACATATCGCCATTAGCACGCGAAGATTCTGGTTTCATCAGTAGCTCCAGTCCCATTCCCATCGATGGAAGTATATTCAATTTTACCGAAGGAACGGAACACTCAGTTATAAAGAAATCCAGCTCGGCTCCAACGTGTCATCTTTCACCGGGCTCGTTATCGCCACGCTTTCTAAAGCACGTTTATAAGCATCAACGTAGCCGCCATCTTTCCGAACGAAGTACAGTTTCCGAACGTTCATCCATCGGCTCAGACGAACAGCTATCGGAAGATGAGCACCCTTGCTTGTTGGATTTCCCCACAGTCAGTTGTGGCAGCTACTTTCAGCTCGGCTCTACCACAGTTCCGCGCTCACCGCCAAGGATTAATCCTGCCCAGCGTCCGTTCAACAAGTCATTTAGTAAAAATCTTTTCCGCTTCGGTCGCTTGCCATTGATGGGTACGCTGGAAGAATCGCTGCTACAAAGACGAATCACTCCCAAGTTCCAAGTGGCCGATTTCAAAGTGCTGCTCGGGGCGTCAGGGAGTTTCTGTCCGACCCAACTAACCATACCGGTCGCGTCGTACTTCTACGAACTGCCGGGCCAACATCTAACAACTCCATACGTGGTGAGTGCACTTTTCGTAACATACGCTTGGACATATGTCAAACGTTCGGGTTTTTTTTTTCAATCTATTTCGCAGTCCGAGTTACGTCTTCCAAGAAAAGGCTATTCCATCCCGCGTCAGGGGACGGTGCAAGTTACGTTGCTCAATCCACTAGGGACCGTGGTGCGGATGTTTGTTGTTCCGTACGACTTCCGCGACATGCCGGCGATGTCAATGACCTTCATCCGCCAACGGATACTGGCGTGTGACGATAGTAACAAGGATGCGCTGGCAAGCGGGAGGCCGGTAGAACAGCTCAGCAACGCCGAACAAATGAGGCTGCTGCGGTACGCTATCCACCTAAGGTAAGTTCGTTACAGAATGGTTGCGTTGGGAGTGATTATTGCGTGTTGGCGTGAAAATCCACTACGTGTCAGCAGGGGACATGTTTCATTTATATGAGTCAGATGATATTTTAATCAGGCATACCCAGAATTCCTGTTTATATGCCACAGTAAAGCAATCGTTTACTTCGGTTCTATTTCTGAATAAAATTAACTCTTGTTGGCATAGTGACCCGTTTCCAAGTAAAGTAAACTTTCCTAGTATTTACTTGAATCCGTATGAATAAAAGTTTACTAATTTCATTTTAACGCATGTTCGAATTCGAACATAGTTTTTACATAGTCAACTGATTGTTTAGGTTTGGTTTCAAAACTCGTTAGTGTAATACCTATCGGATTATAAGACACGAAACCAATTTTAAAATGTTAAAATTTGAATGAAAATTTTAACATCATGTTATTTAATTACTTAAACACTTATTTCCGACTTTTATTTAACCCTTTGTCTATACATTTCCAACATTGTTACTGAAACTTTTCATTATAATATAAAGTTGTCTTCAAAAACAATTGTCGTACAAGATTTTTTCACCACCTGCAAACAAAAGTTTTTTTCATTTAAACAGAATGCTAATTTGGTACGGAAAGGTTATTTTTCATTCATAATTTAAATTTTAAAAACGTGTTCATTCCGCCTGAAAATCAATCAATTTTTTGACGCTCCCTAAACTAGTAAACGAAGCTCAATGACATCAATGCAGATTGTTAACTTGTTTAATTTTAAGCGCACGATAGCAGCATTAAACATAAATCGGATATGACATCAAAACGAATGAAAGTGTTTTCAGATCCAAAGTATGCTCATGAGCATACTTGATAATTACGAAGTAAATACTTGATGAATGCTGTTTTATTCATACGAAACAGCTAAACATCCATTTTCGAAAAGTAAATACTTAATTGTTACTTTTATTCATACCAAACGTAGTAAAAACCTAATCTCACTGCTAGACTGCTCGATTGAAGTAAAATTTTGTTTTTATTCATATGGCCTATTAGCTGATCAATACATTGCTGCAGTATCAGAACGACCGCTGTAAAGCGCAAAACTGATCCCTGGGTTGCTTGTAAAGTTGCGTGCAAGTAAAGTCTGCCATTGCAAATCACAGCATTGCGAACACTTTATTTGAACCTGTCAGCACCTTTCAAAGTATTGGGCGGGATTTAGTTACTGGAAAAAAGTGTTCCTATCCTGGCTGTATCTCCCAACGCTTAGCCAAGAAAGAAAGAAGGTAAAAGCGTAGTCATCTCCCACCTAGGTAGGGATGCATTATCTGACCGCCTGAATCCATAGATGGATCAAATTGACAGGTTGAAGAATAATCGTTACTTGTTCCGTAAGAACGCAGTATATTATTTGCTGAATTTTTTCCCATACATGGCTGTGCTGATCGTGAGAACACACCTTTAAAGCTTGCTGGCCATATGATAACAGCAAGCTGTCTTTCACCTGGACATACCATAAAAGCCCCACCTGATAAATCACCAGGATATGGGAATGAACGAGCACTGCCTAAGTGAATGGATCACTTGGGTATTCACGAGCAAAGAATTGTATTGTCATTGAGAGCAGCTGGTACAGGTAACCTACCAGAAAAACCCCTTTTGTTATCAGCAAATAAATATGTAAGTAAATATGTCAAATATGTAAATATGTAAATATGTCGTTAAAACGCGAAGCGTCGAACATGCAAAGAAGCTGATTCACATGAATAAGCTGATAGGTGGTACAGAAGTAGCTATCGAACCATATCCAACATTAAGGGGTAGTACACTATGAACACACTATGAACGCAAAACATGGTTTCGAGAAAAACGCGTTTTAATTTTTGGATACATTTTTTTTCGTTTATTTTGTATCGTATCTTGAATCTACAATCGCTGGACCATAAAACTGTCCTTTAACCATTAAACGGCGTTCCTCATGACACTTTTTTGTTGCCATATTAGACATGCGGGCTTCTCTAGCTGCTTCTAACATCCGCACCTCTGCTCGTTCGATTCGTTCCTTATCCAATTTTCCACAAAAATTGTTGCACTCCGGTCCAATTTCAAGATTAAATTCTTTCATAATCCCCAAAACGCCTTGTATACCACCATCACTCTCATATATTTATACATACGTAGGAATATGCAGAGCACAAGATAGAATGATAAGGAGAGATGATGAAGTTCAAAAACTAAAAGAAGAGACAGCTAAAATGAAAGCAACAAGGAGGATACAGAAAAAGAATGAAATACAAAAGCTACGCAAAGAGCTAAACCAAATGTACACTAAACATAAATTATTGAAAAGAGAGATGCAAAAACTTAAAGAGAAACAAACGAATGAGATTCCTAGAATACACGTCGAAATTTCAGAAAATGAAATGAATCAATGCTTTTCGAAAACGAAAAATAAAGATCCAAACATAAATCCAGAAGATCACTTCAAAGTGAACGAGTCTCAACCAGCATTAAAAAGAAGGAATCATACAGAATCAGGTCCATCCGCTCAAAGGTTGCAGAGCAAAAATGCAGTGCTAACAATAAACAGCGGAAAAACCAAAATATGCCCCACATTCATAGGAAAGAGCATAGACTCGTGACCATGTCACGAAAAAACTATGAGAATCGAACAGATACACTAAGCAACGATCTTGGTAAAGACAATCGTTTTGGAAATTGAACTTCATAAGAACAACTTCAAATCCTTGACATCAATATGAATGTGAACAACAGACACGGAGACAAATTGACAAATTGGCTGGGGAGGAAAGCATTCCTTTCAAAAGAGTTTCAATAAGAACAACGTTGCAAGCGATAGCAGTCACTGTACACAACCCAACGAGTCGAACGTTCGTTTCACTTTATATTCCACCTTCGCATGACAACAATGTTCTGGAAGAAGTACTTCAGGAATTGATCAATCCGAAGCGGTTTATAATAATGGGTGATTCAAATGTCCATGTTGACATCTGGGGAAGTTCAACAACCGATCAAAGATACAGAACGGTCATCAAAACTTTAGCAAATTTTAATCTCAATATTCTAAATAAGGAAAATAGTACATAGTCAAACCTTGGAAACAGCTGTGAAAGCGCAGTAGATCGCGAGGTGGTAACAGTAATAAAAACAGACGAAAAGCATTTAGAACTTTCCGAAAACTCAACAAAAACGACCCTTATCTGCAATAATCAAAGGCACGCAAGAAAGTTAGACAAATTTCGTAGAAGGAATACATCCAAACTCTACCACCCAAGAGATATGGTGGTGAGTGAATGCACTCCAAAGTAAAAACAGAACAATGAGGTCTACTCCCTGGCAGCAACACAAATACGGATGATTCGGTCGTTTTAGCCGTGATACTTGCTAAACACTATATGTCAGAGGTCATTTCGAGTACGGTTTGGAAACACGCGATCGTCTGAGTTTTTTTTACTACCCGGGGTGTTTCGCAGGGAGCAAGCTAAGCTCGCATATGGCAAGCAAGGCATAGAGGCAAAAAACCGCCGGACATGATAAAAATGACATCAACACACCAGCTTCCAGAGAAATTAAAATTTTTGGGAGTATCAATAGACATAAAGCTGAAATTTACAAACATGACGGGGATAGAAGCAGATATGTGATGCGAGTAATCAACATGTTAAGAGTCATAAGCGGTAAAGCATTAGCTGCAAGGAAGAGCCGTTTATACACATCTAATAGTTTTGTTCCATCCAGGCATCTGTATGGTTTTCCTTCTGCCGATATAGTCAGGCGAAATATCATTGCATTCTCAAGCCCGCCTATAACAGCTATAAGTATAGCTACCATTACCTTTCCAACAATTTCAATCAGATCAGTGATGGTGGAAGCTGGAGTACTTCCTTTCGAATATGTAGTATCGCTACACGAAGTACGTACAGAACCTGCAGAATCGTCCAAGATTGCGCTCTACTCAGAAATGCCAACACTTCATTCGGGACGTTAACAAACGAAGTATTTCCTAAGGATACGGCAAGATGACGCAACAGAAACCAAAGATAGATTGGTAAAAAAGGTTTTGGAGTTTACTCGGATAACCTTGAGATGTGTGGCAGGTTGAGCGACGACTGTTCGGTGTTCGGTGCCGAGCTGTCGGCTTTACGCTTCTCCAGAGAAAACACACTGAAGAAATCATCATCAGTAATTTTTTTCCGATAGTGCATGTTGTTAAGGTGCCCTGAGAGCGGGGTCTTTTAAGAACCCATGGGTGGGATGGATGCATTCAAAAGAGATGTAACGTGCGTATGGATTCCGGGTCACAGAAGAATTACAATCAATGAGAAAGTGGGCGGACACGCAAACAGAGGAAGATTAGGAGTAATTAAATATCCCTAAGTGGTGGAGATGCGAAGAGAATGGTGAAAAATTAAATCTGGTTGGCTTGGCACTGAGACTAGAAATATTAAATACTCAACTAAACCAAATAAAGCGGACTGTAACTGCCGGAACGGATTAACCAAATGCTCGGGACCAAAGAGCTATGACACGTGTTCGAATAGACCATACAGGCGCATGGTTTTCTTCTGCAATCTTGCGCAGATACCCCAACGAACAGATGCAAACAAAGACTCACAATTAAACATTTTCTTACGAAATGTTTACTACTGAAAATGAACATGAAATGGAAGGTGTTTTTTGTGATATGGGGGAAATAGTGAGAAGAATAGCTGAAGAAGACTATGATCTTCAATCTATTATAATTATTTATTGATCTTGAAAAAGACGCAAATGACGATATCGTTATATCTTTGTACGGAGCTTGGAACTTCAGCACTTGTCTGGGGTATCATTACCGCTGAGATTCACCATATTTGAGTTTTAGATTACGAAAAAAGTTATCAATAGCATTGCATTCAGCATTGTTTTCTTCCAATTTAGAAGCATTCGTATTTTATTGTAATTTTTGTGCCACACAAACACTTTGAACATTCCGTAATACTACATTGGTCGTTACTATTCGTAAGAGCTCTAAAAGACAAACAATGTATGTTTTCCCTTACAGATTCCAGACATCCCGTTCAGGCAAACTGTCGCTGCACACCGACATCCGACTATTGATCTCGCGCCGTACGGACTGTGATACGGCGGCGGCCCATGCGAAAAACTTACTGGAGGCACCGAACGAACTCAAGGTAGTAACGATTGTTCCGGAGAATCCCAAATACAGTCTACGAATAGACAAGCAGTAAGAATCTTCGGTCGTCCGTCGTTTTATGTCTTAGGGGCTTCATTTTAAAAATGAGCGTTTTTCAAAATTTTTAATTTGTTCGATCCTTTGTTTCCCGTCGCCAGCAGTTGTGTGATTTTGGGGTGTTTTACGTCGCATGGTTCGTGTTAAGGCACTCTTGAAAGGGTTGATCCTAATCGGGAGCATTAAAACGAACACATTTGCGAAACATTGAACCACGCTTGTGAGACACCTTGTATAAATTTATTTTATTGCGCTGATTGAAACTAAAATTAAAGTTTTTATGAATTCCGTAGTTTATATAATAAATTAAAAAACGTTACGTGTTTGTCTGAATGCAGTTCGCACAAAACTGTAGAGAAAGAATGAGCGAAACTGTCAGAGTTGATTTCGCGGAATGCAATTACGACTTGAATTAAAGACCATCGGAGTTATAGTTTTGTGATTGAATGGATGTTGTTCACTGGCGATTTGTCCGTAAGCTTGAAGTGGGTATATGCAAGGACGCAAAAAAAATCCATCCTCATTTGAAATCAAAGTTTTCCAATATTAAAATTTGTCTCATACTTTCGGTATTTCAGTCAATACTACGTAAAAGTATGTAATTAGTAGATCATTTTGCCATTTCGGTATCGTTGATTTATTTTTTAGAAAAAAAAAACAAAAAATTACTTTTGTTCCTAAATGGGTGAGTGTGAAAAAATCCACTTCATGGTTTGTTTGAAAAAATTATGAATAGTCAATATGACCCCCTTTGGCCTCGATCACCAATTGACCACGCTTTGGCATACTCTTCACGAGGTTTCGAAGGTGTTGAGGGTCCAGCTCGTCCCTAACTTTCTTCAACGCAGCAAAATAGTTTTGCTTGTTCGTAACGTCAGTTTTGTCCACTTTGTAGTCTCATAAATTCTCAATAGGATTCAAGTCGGGGTTTTGGACCATTGGTTTGATCCGGGCCAATCGGAAGAATTCTGCTGTTTTCTTCGCATTATGTTTCGGGTCATTATCTTGCTGGAAAGTGTAGTTATCCTCCATCCCATTTTTAGCATGGATTCTTCCAGGTTCTCGCTCAAAACGTCGATGTAACTATAGGTAGTCATAATACTTTTGACCTGCGCTAAGTTTCCCATCCCAGCTCACGAGAAACAGTCTCACACCATGATGCTTCCACCAACGTGCTTCATAGGCGGTCGTAGATCCCGATTCTGAAGGCGCTCGTCGCTTATCGGCCACACTCGGAGTCGTCTTTTCTAGTTAAACGACTCGAACATGGATTCGTCCGACCAAATGGAGCGCTTCCAGAACTCCAGTGGCTTGTTGATATGGTCTCTCGCCAACTGAAGTGGTTTTTTTGTGTTGCTAATCACCAGTTGCTTTTTCAGATCGCAATTTATCTGTACTGGAAAGCAAAATAACGTGTCGTAATTATTTGCATTTAGTATGGAATGTACATGGAAGAAACAAAACAATGTTCAAACTACTCACGGTTTCATGAAGATTTGAGCCAAAATTTTCATAAAATCTTGTAACTGTTTGTTTTTTAACAGATGACAATTGTATTGTGGCTTATTTCCATTCATATAATTGCTGTGGTAAAAAGGTCCAGAGCAGTCGTATACTTCGTTCTCGAAAGCAGTAACATTTTCAGTGAAATTTTGATCAAATGAAGATTATTTTCTCACATCATACACACCGACACTGAGAGCCTTCAAAACAACAATTTCATGTCGTTAAAATAATAAAAGTTCATTTGTGTTTGAACGTGGGGAAGTTAAAATGGCACATAAAAATATCGCTTTCGTCCTTCTTTGTCAACGTGATTCCACAAATGTTCTCTGCATCCTGTCACATTATCCTCATAATCAGCGGGAACTCTAATAAAATGTATGTTTTTAATTGATAAAACACTTAGATAAACAAAAAATACTGTCATCGCGATTTGAAAAATGAGTGTGGCTGCGCATGCTATGTCGCTCGAAAGTCTACCATCTTCATTACCATTTTTCCAGGACATTGGGGTGCATCAACGAAGAAAACACGATCAAACAAATTTACGCAAGTGGATTTTTTATGTGATACCCTAAAAGTACTCATTTAAGAACAAAATACTTTTAATACTGGAACACTTTGATTTCAAGTGGAGGTGGATTTTTTGCGTCCATCAGTATACATGGGATTTTTTTGATTATCTGGAATAACATGAGAATGAATCACATTCGTTCGAGCATTCAAAGAACCAAGAATGATTGAAGTAGTATGCTGTTTCTGTGATTAATAAATTGATTGTATCTAATACGACTCTTAGCTTGTTTGTGGTCCATGAAAAAATCATCAAAGAACATGGCATGAAAATGTGTACATTGTTAATATTTACAGAGTTCGTTTGAGTTGTAGTATTAGTTCATTCAGCTATCTGTTAGAATCTTGAGTTTTACACCTTAGTCTAGATACTCTACTAACCACCGGTCAAGAATGTCAGTAATGTCATCAAGCGAGATTTAGCCTTGGTTGTTAATAGTATCCAGCCCTTGATCACGTGATCCAGAATTCGATTATATTTAGGAATAATTTCGTGCAATGCGCGATATGCGGACACCACCAATACGTTAAAGATCATCCTCATAAATTGCCAAACTGACAGTGAACCGCTCACATAATAACTGAAGTGAAGTGAAGACTAGACTTATGAAATCATGGTTACGATCATTGGGAATAGTATTATTCTGAACACAATAGCAACAATAAAGTTATGCTTTCAGTGTAGTAGTGACGGCGTGAATCGATCTTCGATTAGATGTCAAGACGATTATTTCTTAGGGCTCAGTGTGTTATCAAATTACAATGAAAACGAGTAGGAAATACATGTATGTTTCTTCCTGCGATGAAAATCAAAGTAAAATCAACGTTATTGGATTTCTAATACTGTATCATCGCGACCAACAAATCCTATCCGACTACCAATGTTCAGTGGTAACGAGTACCACTTGCCAGCTAAATTTCAAATGAACGCTATCTTTTAAATAAAGTAGTACATATACACACTGCCATTCGAATAAATATATATTTTTGTGTGACATAAAATGCGATAGCAAATTTACCGATAATGTTGTTAACCATCTTTCGTGTAGGTAAATGGACGAATTGATTATTGTTTCTTCTATCGAACGAGAAAATGTTAGATAAACGTAAAAAAACAACTTTTCCCTCGTGCCAATCGTTCTAGCATAATAGTTCAAGTTGTGTTCGGGTGCGACGAGAAAAGAATTGGGTACGAACTTTCAATACTACCATCCATTTGAGGGAAAAAGCGTTGAATGCTATCACAAAATTATCTTTTTACAATCCAGCTAAGAAAAACAACAACCCAACCACAAATCATGAACCGTCATCATAGAACCCTTTAGTTGCTACTCCTCAAAACACCCTCTGAACAATAGCAGGAAAATTCATAGAGTCGTTTCTTAAGCAGCAAACAAAACGCATAGATGCTAGTCAGAGCTACCATAGTGGGAAAAAGTAAACCTTGCTAATGCGATGAAGATAGCCTAACGACAGAATGGTAGAATCAATTGTAATAGGATTTCTTAAGCATATGTACATAAAATGTGAAACTAAAACAGAACGCAATACAATAAACTCCAATTACGATTTACTACCACACGGCAGAAACACAAAATTTGTGGTCGTTGAAAATTAATCGAAAATTTGCGCTTTTAACGATGGTATTGATAAGAACAAAATTCTTCTGACATCAAAAACAGTAACGAGGCAATTTCAGTTTTAAAGAACACAACAAAGCATCCAAAAATGGTAGAATAACACAATGATCCGGGAAGACGCGTTAAATGCGGTTGAAATATCAATAAATCGACATTAGAGCTAATAAGGAAATTATCATACCGAAGATTATGAAAACATTGGTAGCAAGTAGAATGGACGTTTAACAACACAAAAAAGCGGAAAAAAATATTGAAAACATATACACACACGCTATATATTTATACAAACTTTTCAAACATAATAAAAAAATATTTAATAAATACACTTGGGGAATCGCCCCGCTAGATGTTCAGTTAATAAGAAAAGCGAGACGATGATTGAGGAAATAGCGAAAAAGAAAAGCCAATCCTAGCGACTTCAATTACGATGACCAAGACCCAAGAAGACCCAAGAAAAATTCGATTCTTGCGTCAGCTGCACAGTGGAGATTAAACAACGCAGAAATTATCGTTAAGCTCAGAAACACTGTTTGGGTTTCGTAGTATTCCTGGACGGTTCGGGTTTTATTGGAATACTGTTAGACTGTGACCGGAAAAAAATCGCCCCAGAAAACAACTGCAACAGAAAAAATCGATCAGAAAAAAGTGTAATGTCACAAGAAAAAGGGGTCCCACATAAAATTGCATCACGGAAAAAACGATGTAGAAAATAACCCATTGGGTTTTTTTCTCTTGAAATTTTGGGTACAAATAGTTTAGAGTATATTGTTTACACTGTATTTTTATCGCTGTCAGTTTTTCGAAAATTGGGAAAAAAATGGCGTCACCCGAAAAGCAACGTTGCGAATTGATTTTGCGCAAGAATCTGAAAAACTTTCTCATCGGGACATCGGAAAACAACTCGGAATCGTGCAGTCAACGGTGAGTCGTGTGGTTAAACGTTACTACGAAACACTGAGCCTCGAACAGAAGGAGAAATGCGGTCAGAATGGAACTTCTATTAGTGATCATGATCACAATTAAATCATGGAAGCGTTTAAACGGAATCCCAATGCTTCGGTCAGGGATGTGCCAAAAAAGTTGAATCTGTCTCTCGTCTTTCGTTCAGAGAGCCAAGGACCAGGAGAGACTGCAGACGTACAAAATGCAGAAGGCTCCAAACCGTGACGAACGGCAAAATACGATGGGAAAGTCACGGGAAACTGTACACCCAGATGCTGACGAAGCCTCATGGATGATGAGACTTATGTCAAGGCGGACTTCCGGTAGCTTCCGGGGCTACTGTTCGTCATCGCTCAGCGCAAGTTTGATGTTCTGGAGGAAGTAAGGAAGCAGAAGCTTTCAAAGATTGCCAAGAAATACATGATTTGGCAAGCGATCGGCTCATGTGGCAAACGGAGTGCACTGTTCGTGACTATCGAGTCTGTAAACGGGCAGATCTACCTCAAGGAGTCTCTACAGAAGCATCTGTTCCCTCTGTTGAAGCAACACGAGGGCTCTACGGATCTAGCTTCGTCCCACTATTCAAAGGAGGTCCTGGAGTAGTACGAAGCCAACGGGGTCACTTTCGTACCCAAGCACATGAAATCCCCCCTCCCCACGCACCGGAACTAAGGCCTATCGAAAAATACTGGGCGGTTATGAAACAGACACTACGGAAACATCTCAAGGAGGTCAAATCTGAGGAAGACATGAAGAAAAAGTGAGTTTCCGTACAGAAGAAGCTGAAGCCAGAGGTGACATTGCGCATTTCGAAACGAGTAACTCGTTTCGAGAAAATTCGAACTCAAATCGAAATGGTTTTAGTGTTATGTATATTTTTCAAGTTCATATTTTCGGTGTACTAGATTTAGACATGCAGGAAAACTACCGAGTTTGATCTCAGAGTGACGGATTTCCGTCCAATGCGCGATTCTGTCGATCCTGTTGCGTAAAACTTCTTCTTCTTCTTGGATGGCACTAACGTTCCCAGTGGAACTTTTGCCTTCTCAGCGGTGGGTATTACATGCGTCATTTTTAATCAGTAGTACCTAGTTGAGATTTCTATGCCGGATAACACACCTTGAGTGTATTCTGGAGTGGCATGCTCTAGAATACCCGTGATCAAAGTGCAAGTCGGAAGAAATTTCTTTGACGAAAAATCCCCCGGCCAGAACGGGAATCGAACCCGAACCCCCGGAATGATAATGTGGGACGCTAACCACTTGGCCACGGGAGCACACGTTGTGCAAAACTTATTACCACCCAATTCCGATTTCGAACTTAGTCGAATCTAACTTTCAGCTCGTCAAGCGTAACCCATGACTTGCCAACGTTTTTCGGCAATCCAGAGGAGTGGCCGCTTTTTATAGCTAGTTTCCAGTGCTCGACCAGGATGTGCGGATATAGCAACGAGGAAAATATGCTGCGGCTCCAGCTAAACCTCAAAGGAAAGGCATTAGACGCGATGTCGACTATTACACCCGTCAAACGTCCCTGAGGTGACCTCGACATTGCGGACTCTATTCGGAAGACCCGAGATAATCGTCCATTCGCTTATTAGCAAAATTAGAATTCCGACAGCGAATGACGGATCTCTATAGTAGCATGTCCGAAAAAGAACCTGAAACTGTTGAGAACCAGAGCAGAGGGTCCAAAGCCTCTAAGGAGGATGGTTATAATAGTTGTTATCCATGGCTATTATGGAAAAAAAAAGAAATGGATAAACTCCTAATCACATCACTCACCACAGCGAATCCTGATTCTTACCTCCCCTTACTAACAACTATCCCTTCCTTGATAAACGCTAGGGAACCACGCTATAGGGGAGACCCTTCTGGCCTTCGGGCGGTGAATATCATACTAACATTCCTTCCCTTCCCCTGGTGACTGTAAGGACGTGGCCGGCGTCGTTATTGACTATTTAAAGCTCGAATCACCGAAACTTGTACAATGAGAATGGTTTACTACTTTATTCGGCGTGTTCTTTATGCAATTTCGCTGGTTCATGTCAATCACGGCAAATTAGCAAAATTGGAGAGATGTTGTAACCGAAAGCGGAGAAATTAAATGCGGTTATAGATTTTGGAGTGGCCGCTCAAAACATGTGCGCGACTATCACGGCATCTGAGCTCGATGAATATTCATACAACGTTGTACTGTTGCAGGAGCTCACCGAACGATTACTGGCTACTAATCAAACCTACTATCAACTGGGCATATCACAAACAGACCAAGGACAAAGTGATATTGTCTGATTTCGCGGAGTGGCTTGGTAAGTTGGTAAATCGTATCAGTTCCCTAATTGAGCCTTTCGAAACCGAATAACCGGAGGCGCAATAACATTAACATCCATTTAGAAGATGATGGAAACTCGGACGACAACGAAAGCTTGATGAAACACTCATTTGCTACACGCAAGGAATGTATATTATGTCAGGACAACCACAGTGGTCTAGAGAAATGTCAAAGATTCCTGAACATGAACTTCGACACTCGTTGGACCCTGATCAAAGAACAAAAGTTGTGTAAGAAATACTTACAGAAGCATTTTGGGGCGTGTGGAGTGAAGGCTCAATGTGATAAAATGATGATGATGTTGGATTAAAGAGGCCTTAAACTTTTCAGTTCATTCGCCTCTAAGGATGTGGTAAGAATGGATGTACGTATATGTATACCCAACTGCTGCACGACGCCAGGCTGCTCCATCGAATGTAGCGATTTCAGTGCAAAGCTGTAACACTCACCTGAAGCATAATGGGAATGTTTTTTTCCGTTATATTCCTGTGGCGATTAATGCTCAAGGGAAAACAGTGAACTTGTATGCTTTCCCCGTTGATGGTTCGTCAGCCACAATCATGGAGGCGAGTTTTATGGAAAAATTAGATCTCGGAAGCACGCCCCACCCATTGTCGGGCGGACAACGAAGAGAAATGAAACTTGCACTGAACATTTCCGGAACTCAGAATCAGAATAAGATGTACTTCCAAATAAGATGTACTTGCATACAGTTCAAAACTTGTCTCTACCACGACAGTCGGTTTCGATACCGGAGTAGACGTGTAGCTACAGCTACCTAGAAAGACTGCCCTTGGAGTCCTACGAGTAAGTATCACCGAGAATCCTTATTGGTATCGACAACTGCCATTTGGGCCACGCGCTGATCTACCGTGAGGGATCATCAACCTATTGCATCAAAAAAATGCCTCGGTTGGATTGTGTACGGCTCGTGCGTGGCAACAGTCGGAACAGTCAGTGCCAGCTCGAACTACAAAGGGCATAACAATTTTGATATCTGTTCATGTCAACGGGACGATAAGATGAATGCTGTACTGAAGGAATATTTCTTGATCGATTCTCTCAGAATTTATAAGACAAATAAATCGTTGCTGTCCAAAGACGACGAACGCGCCTTGAACTAGCTCTCCACGGAAACGCTACTGAAGGGAGCCGTTATGCAACCTGTTTGCTGTGGCGTGCGGATCAGATACGTTTATCAGATAACATGACGACAATGGCTCTACAACGGAGAAACGGATGTACCGTGATCTGGATATGGCTGAATCAATGCGAACAAAGATAGCTAAGTACGAGCAAAACAGGTAACAGGTAATGAATTAGAGAGACTTTAAACTCTGAGAGTTCATTCGTCTCTTGCCCTTGAGGGCGGGAAACTTAATTGAAAGGAAAACTAAGAAAAATTACTGAAAAATTCATTATTCTCGCTCGACCCAGTCCTAGCAACCGCTATGGATGTATGTCGTATAGCCGCACCCTACACGGCTCTGGGGCCAAAAACACAACCAAACAAATGGAGCAGGGAAAAAACCCCTTTTAGTGTGCTTGAGGAGCTCGCTTCTAAAAAGGGCGTAAAAAACCTGCTCATCTTTTGCTGAAATTAGAAGAGAAAACAAACAAAGTTTTATCAGTATAGGTAAATGTAGTAATTAAACATTAGATCTGTTCAAATAAACCTGTATCCTTTAGGAAATCGATGGTCCTTTTTTCTTCGACGGCGTCGTCCGATAGTGCTGTCCTTATGGTGTCTGCCACCTGAAACTTTATTCTAGAGGCATTAAATTTAGAGCATGTGATTAATATGTGTTCCACCGTGAGTCTTACATTGCACGACTCACATAGTGTTGGTTCCGATCCACACATGATGAATTTGTGTGTTAAAAATGTATGCCTAATACGTAAACGTGTCAGACATACTTGATTAGATCGGAGAATACTATCCTTTCAGGGAAGGGTAGTATTCTTGATCCTTCTTAAGAAGAGGTCACGGGAAAAAAACCAACTGTTCTCCCAGCTCAATCTGAGGGATTGACTGACCCATCTGATGGTGTCATTTGCTGGGTGGGAGGTGGTCCATAGTTCGGAGAGCCTACCCTCCTTGGCGAGACGATCAGCCTGTTCATTACCCTGGATTCCGCAGTGCCCTGGGACCCAGCAGAAAGTGATGTCCTTCCCTGTAATTTTTTCCTCAATGCTTTGTATCCAAGGGTGTTTACTATCGTCACTTTGTAGCGCCCGTAATGCACTATAGGAATCCGAGAAGATCACCACTTTACTGTCGTTATCACAGAGTGATGTCGCGACAAGGAGAGCGGCAATTTCGGCGGAGTATACCGAACATATGGAAGGCAGTTGGAATTTTAGCTCCGTGTTATTGGCAAAAACTCCAAACCCTGTAAGGTTTCCATCAAAAGACTCATCTGTGAAGATTTTGTGGTGGGTGTGATACTTGTTATGAGGGTGGTTATTAAAACAGGCCGTGACAATGCTGCTGGCTTCCCCAACCCTAACAGCATTTTTGATTGACCAGTCTATCTTTGGCGGATGTGCGTGCCATGGGCGTTGACCGATTCTGCTTAATGGGGCAATAGTCGGGAGGGTGACTTGGCTAATATTTTGCAGCCAAATGTTGGCTCTGGAGTAAATGAATAGAAGATCCGGGTATTTCTCGGACGTCCGGACGGCTTTAGTGGCTAGCATATTTGTGAGGAAGTGTTCGAAAGGAACTACGCCAGCCTCCACAAGCAGAGCGTTTATTGGGCTGGTCTGAAAGGCTCCTGATGCATGTCTAATCACACTATGGTAGATAGACTTTCAAGTGAGCCCAAGAGGCACGGCTGAAAAGTTCGATACCGTAACGAATTCTAGAGAAGATAATGCTTTTGCCTATGTTGCAGATGGTTTTACGAGAACTCAAGCGGCATCTGCCACCTAAAGCTTTCATCAGCCGCAGGCGGCACTTCATACTAGCTTTAGCATTTCTGAGGTGTTGTCCGAAAGATAGTTTACTGTCAACTAGCACTCCGAGAATTCGGACAGAGCTGACTCTCATAATAGGCCTGCCATTGATTAGACATGTTCTAAACCTTTTCCTATGACCTTTACATTTGCAGCAGTGCATTATATTGGATTTCTCTGCAGAAAACTTAAACCCAATGGAATTTGCCCAGTTACTAACAGCCGAGATTCCTTCCTGCAGTCTTCTGCGGGCCATTTCTGGGAAAGCATTTCTTGCCATCAGCAGTAGATCGTCTGCATAGGCCAGTACCTCGGAGTTTTTAGGGATAACCTCTAGAACCGACTGCATAGCAACGAGGAAGAGGGAAACTGATAGAACCGAACCTTGTGGTACTCCGTTTTCTAGGCAACGGTGATCCGAAAGTACTCCTCCGAAGTAAACTTGAAAACCTCGATTGGTGAGGAAACAGCGAAGAATGTTGAAGAGGGAGCCTTCAAAACCCCATCGGTGGAGTTGATCGATAATGTTATGGCGCCATGTGGTATCGTAGGCTTTGGTTAGATCGAGTGAAGCAATTTCGCTGTGGTGGCCCTTTTCGATAGTCTCTTGAAGGAAATGATCGAGTTGACTGAAGTAGGTGCCCGTACCTTTACCTCGGCGGAAGCCATGCTGTCTGGGGTCCAATAGTTGGTATTCTTCAAGGGCCGTCCTAAGTCTTCGATTGATCATTCTTTCGAAGACTTTCCCTAAGCAGTTGAGGAGGGTTATGGGACGGAAGTTGTTCGCGGCCCGTTTACTCTCCTTCACTTTTGGGATAGGTATTACCAAGCCCGTTTTCCATGCATCTGGGAAATAGCTGTTAGCCCAACATTCGTTGTATATCTGAAGGAGTAGAATTTTTGCATGAAGAGGTAGATGCTTGATCATCGGATATTCGATTCCGTCTGGGCCAGCTGATTTGCTTTTGGATATTTTTATTGCCCATAACAACTCGTCCAAAGAGAACTTATCGTTGTATTTGTGGACCTGTTCCGAAGCAGGAGGGAAAACTTTAAGTTCCGCCTCCGCCTTAATAGCCTTGAATTCGTTGGTGTAGTTGGAGGTGGCTGAAATAGTGGCAAAGTGGTCGGCTAGATGGTCGGCTATGATGCCTGGATCTTCGGAGAAGGTGCCATTAATTTCGAGGGAATAGCAGTTTGAAGCTTTCTTGCCACTAAGAGAGTTGACCTTGTTCCAAAGTTCAGATGTCGAAGTATTAGGGTTGATGCCATCAAGAAATTCCATCCAACTGTTTTTCTTGGCTTCGGTTATTACCTTCCTGGCTAGAGCTCTAGCCGTTTGGAAGTTTGTTAGGGCAATCATTTTGCAAGCGCTTCCATCAGGAAGGCGTCGTAGGATACGGAGGGATTTTCTTCTCCTTTTGATGGCCTGTGCAACTGCATCGTTCCACCATGGTACAGCCTTTCGACCGGGTTTCCCACTGGTACGGTGGATATTTTGTTCAGCCGCTAAAATAATGGAGTGGGTAAATTCTTCCACAGAGCAGCTTTCATGTTCAGAAAGTAAGCTGTTGATTGTGGATTCGAAGCCTTCCCAGTCAGCCGACTGGTATATCCATTTCCTGCGCAAACGAATGTTTGGGTTTCTTGACAGGGTTCGGATGTGGATGGGGAAATTATCACTACCTCTGAGGTCACTATCAACGGTCCAGCTCAACCTGGGGGCGAGGTCCCAGGAAGCAATCGTGATGTCAATGGCCGATGATGATCCGCGATGGATATCTATCCTGGTATGACGGTGATCGTTAAGTATGATGAGGTTTAGTTTTTGGACGATTCCCAAAATTGTTTTACCTCTTTTGTCACATTTGTTTCCTCCCCATGAAGAGTGGGAGGCGTTAAAGTCACCCATCAGGACGAATGGGTGCGGTAACTGTTTGATGGCATCCGTAAGTTGAGTTTCAATGTCATGACTGTGCAATGGGGGAATATAAATGGAAGCAAGGGTTACCTGTAGAGGTCCCTTCAGTTGTATCGCACATATTTGTAATGATGATGTTATGGGGATGACGGTATGAGGAAGGTCACTCAGGACAGCGAGGCAGGCTCCAAAAAGCCCCGAGGATGGCCCTTCCTTAAAATACCATGAAAATTTGCCGCTAAATGCCCGCTCTAAGAGCGATACATTGATTTTTTTAGCTTCTTGAAAAGCCAGTGCTAGTGGGAGATGTTGTTCCTCAACTAACATTAGCTTAATTTCGTTCATGGAAGTGGATAGCCCACGCAAGTTCCATTGAATAGCAAGTTTTCGGTTGGGTGTTTGGTTACAGGACGAAGGGTTGCTGTTACTAGCTATAGGGGTGAATTTAAAAAAAGAGAAAAAGGTAAGTGGGCTGAGGTAAGTAAATAGAGGTTCGAAGATGGGAGAAGGGTATGAGATTAGGAATGGGTAGATTTGCCGGATTTGTTCTTTAGTCTAGGATCATTCTTGGAAACGTTGGCAATTGGTTTGTTGGCAAGTGGGGTGGGTTTGTTTGAATGGTTGGATTGGTTGGAGGTTTTAGTTTTGGATGCGGTGGTTGGTTGGAATGAAGTGGATGGTTGGGGGGAAGTGGATGGTTGGAGGGAAGTGGATGGTTTGGATTCGTTGGATGGTTGGGTTGAGTTGTATTTTTGGTTTTTGGATTTCTTCCTATTGGATTCTTTTCCTCGAAAAATTTCCTCTTCTGATGATTTGAATTCATCTGAGGTTGATCTTTTGGTATTTTTCCTCTTGTTGGAGGGGGTTGTTTCAATTTCCATTGAAATGTCTGGGTCAGATTCTGAATCTGACGAGGAGGTGCTGATTTCCGATTCCTGTGGATTACTGGACGGGATTGGAACTGCTTGTACGGAAGAAGTTGGCTTAGCCTGAGTGCAGTTGCAATTGCATTGAGAACAACCAGTATTCTGAGTTTTCTCTAGTCTTTCTTGCAGCTTACTTGCAAAGGAAGGACCATTTTTGTTCTCAAAAATGGATTTAGCTTCCTTATAAGACACACCTTGGTCAATTCGGACTCTGGTAATGTTATCCTCTACGATCCACGCTGGGCACTTCCTACTGGTTGAGGCGTGATTTCCCTTGCAGTTCACACAAGAGGCAGGAGCATTGCAAATAAAAATTTTAATTTTGTCTTTATCATTATTATTTGTGTTAAGTTCAGGGTTACACCGCAGTTACGACAAAGTTGGATTTTTTTGGCGCACTTTTTGGAAGTGTGGCCGAAAGCGAAGCATCCGAAGCATTGCATCGGGTTTGGGTAAAAATTCCTGGTTGGCGCACGGAGGAATCCAAAGTTAATTGCTTCAGGGATAACTGTTCCGTTTATGGTAAGGATCATGGTAGAAGTAGGAACTCGTTCCTTCATGACTGGGTCAAACCTTAAAATTTTCTTAACACCGATCACATTTTGGTCGGCTAGTTCAGATAGGAGGACATCTTCATTTAAAAACATAACGTCACGACAGGACACAACACATTTGCGTTGGTTCAAGGTGGGATGGTATATAATTTCAATGGGTGTTTCGACGATCAGCGACTTTGTACCCAGAAGCAGTTGAACAAGTTTTTCATCTCGTAGATGTAGCGCATATTGAAGGCGATTTTTATCGTCGCGTTGAGGTTTAGCATCTTTGAATTCCTTACCGATCACTCCTTGGATCGATTTGGAAACCGTAAAAGGATTCGATGGAAGAAGATTGCCTTCGGTGGCTCTCAAAAGTAAGATTTGTAAATTGCCACCGAAAGGGTCAGCCCATCTGGGCGAGGTACGAGTGGTGGGAACACCGTTATAAATATTGGTTGGCCTTCCGGCGCCGGAGCTGCTGGAAGCCATGACCGGGGCCTGGCTATATCGAAATACAGCCAGGCGCGGAAAAATATTCACACACCGAGGTAGAATATACGACGTGCGACGGGGGACGAAAACGGCGGAGGACAGTAACGGCGGGGGACAATGCCAACGCAGTTAAAAGAACAAACACCGAAATCACTTGGCGGAAAAAACACTTGCGGATAAATTCACTGGCTGAAAAACACTTGCTGAAAACCTATCACTGGATAAATGTCACTTGAGAAATAGCAATCACTAATAGAAATCTTGGGATAAGTTTTAGAAATTATCTAACCTATGCCCTCTGGGCGTCCTGTTCTTTCTAACTCCTGATAATGAAAAGGTTTTTATCACTCACCGATCGTACCGAAGAACCACTCCGAATTTACCACCTAATGGTAGTGGGGTAGCGGGGAAGGGACCGGATACCGCCGACGGCAGGGCAATCGCCGCAGCGGTTCGAAGCGACGAAGCGAAGAAGACCTCCTTTCACACCTCCTGAGTTGCTGATGGCTGAAGAGCAGAAATTGCGCCAAAATCGCGCGTCACTGTCAGGAAAACGATGCAGATGAGACGTGTGCAAACAGCGGGACACGCAAGGGGCAGTGAAAACTGCCGGTCAAAGTAACCAATCCGACCGAACCAACTTCCTGAATGGCCGTTGGGGGCTTCTCGGCTGCTTCCTCCTTTCCTAGTATCCGGGCAACTGTTGCTGTAAGAAACGCTTTATTTAGGACCGAAATTAGTTTTGAAAAAAGCAGTAGCAGGAGAAAACTTCTATTGCTATTGTTCTCTTTTAGAATGGCGCTAAAAACATAACCGTTGCGGTCGAGTGTCAGTAGCACCTTGACGAGCAAAACGAATACATCAGACATTTATCTTCGGATGAGATTTAGGAAGCACATCCCCGGACATAGTACTTATTTCCAATCATCAAACCCAACAAGCCCAGCAAATTCCGAATCGTCTGGGACGCAGCGGCCGCTGTAAAAGGAATATCGTTAAACTCTGTTTGACTTACTTGTCAGGATCAGCTAAAATTCGTGAGTTTCGTTACGCAGTTACTGGTGATATCCGTGAGATGTTCCAAATGAAGTGCTAGCGAAGGGAGATGATCAACACAGCCCGCGGTCCTATGGTGGAACGGAGACAGCAGTAGTGAGCCGGACGTTTACAGAGAAGGTGCTCGGTATGTGGTGTTGCATAGCTACCGACACTTTCATATTCAAGCTCTCGACGAAACATGATCCTTAGCAGGATTAAGAACGTAAAAACAGAACAGATTTCTCGCTTTTACCGCCATCTAACTTCGTCAACACAATCCAGCTCATTGTATAAATTAACGCCACTTCTCGATGTTCACGGTATATTACGTAGACGTGGTCGCGTGGACGCCTGCTAATTTATCGATGGAAGTAGTAGACGCCCCATCCTTTTTCCGAAACGCCATTACCTTACTAGTTTAGTGATAGCAGATTACCACGAAAGATATCGACATCTCAAGATTGAGTTGATCAATGTTGTGAATAAATGTTGACATGCGATTGGCTGGTTTGCCTGAGTTGCTGTTGTGATCCAAAGAGTGTTTTGTTGGTAGTACGAAGATTATCGCCATAGTTGCCTAAACGTGTATCCATGGAGTCCGTATGTATCAGCAGCTCGCGTAGCGCTTTTATAATAATTTTCTCGCGATTTTCTATAGCATGATTCACGAAACCAGAGTAGTTCTACTCTGGATGACCATGTTGAGCAATAGAGCACACAAGTGTGGTGGAAAATAAGCCCACACGAATCACAGCACGTGATTACTATCCCGGAATTCAAGGAACGTGAACAAGCTCGACATGTATCCATATTGCAGAACAAGTTTGAAGATCACGATATCAGCTGAATTTCAATAGGCCGTATGAATAAAAACAAAATTCACCTTTACTTTACTTCATTCGAGCAGTCGAGCAGTGAGATTAAGTTTTTACTACGTTTGGTATGAATAAAAGAAACAAAAAAGTATTTACTTTTCGAAAATGGATGTTTAGCTGATTTCGTATGAATAAAACAGCATTCATCAAGTATTTACTTCGTTATTATCAAGTATGCTCATGAGCATACTATGGATCTGAAAACACTATCATTCGTTTTGATGTCATATCCGATTTATGTTTAATGCTGCTAGCTTGCGCTTGAAGTTAAACAAGTTAACGATCCGTATTGATGGCATTGAGCTTCGTTCACTAGTTTAGGGGAGCGTAAAAAAATTTATTGATTTTCAGGCGGAATGAACACGTTTTTAAAATTTAAATTATGAATGAAAAATAACCTTTCCGTACCAATTTGTCATTCTGTTTAACTGAAAAACACTTTTGTTTGCAGTTGTTAAAAAAATTATGTACGAATATTGTTTTTGAAGACAACTTTATATTATAGTGAAAAGTTTCAGTAATGATGTTGGAAATGTATAGACAAAGGGTTAAATAAAAGTCGGAGTAAAGTGTTTTAAGTGATTAAATAACATGATGTTCGTGTCTTCTAATATGATAGGTATTACACTAACGAGATAGGGACCCAAACTATGGTCCCTAATTGAAAGTCGCCACCAGACGTCGACACTATTCCTTTTTCATCGCGAATTCACGCTTTGTCCAAAAGAAAACGTTTTGAAACGAAACCTAAACAATCAGTTGATAGATGTTTGACAAAGTAAAAACTATGTTCGAATTCGAAAATCAAATTAGTAAAGTAAACTTTTATTCATAAGGATTCAAGTAAATACTAGGAAAGTTTACTTTACTTGGAAACGGGCAGAAGTAAATACTTTTTTTTATTCATACGACCTAATGTCTCGCTAGATGACGGTGACAACAGTTGTCGAAACGCCTACAAGTATGCAGCAGAGATTCTGAACGAGTATGAATAGACGATGGCGGTGTCAATACGTTAGGAAACTCACAACACAAAGTATAAAAAACATTCATACGCGCTCGCCCATCTCTAGTCGTTGTATCGTGACTAGAGATGGGCGAGCGCTCACCAGCCGCTCATTTGAGCCTAAGACAAGACCAGACAACTGGCTTCTTACTCTTCTTCGTCGTCCAAAAACGAAGCCATGACATGAAGATGCCAGAGCTGCCAAATATTATAAAATATCGGATTTTTCAAATTTCTATTTTAATGAATCGTAACATTTGGTTGGTGCGAATTCAATGATTATTGCATATTTTCAAATAGACAATCTCAAAAATATGCTTTAAAAGGATAAAATAAGTCTTTTAAATACCCATATCTATAATATAATCGTTTCCAAAACAAATTTGGGATTTTTTTTTAGCAAATAAATCTAATCTGACAACCGTTACATTGTCTGAACCAAAACATTCTATCTTATTATATGAGCAGGAATACAACCAAAACAACGTTAGGAAGCCATTTTATTCATACAAAACGTAATTCAAAAATAAAAATGAAGTGTAAAGCCTTAAATTGTGAGCGAAGGACGGATACTCATCCTGAGTATAAATTTTATCGGTTCCCTCAAGACAAAAATATTCGGAAAGAATGGATTCGATTTTGCGTGAACAGTGAATTAGAAGTTCCATTCTTTGAAATCAAATCAAGCACAAGAATATGTAGCGTAAGTATTAAAAACTAATTCTAAAACATATCCTAATACTAGTATATATACAGGCTCATTTTGTTGATGGGAAATACAATGAAAATGGAGTTACGAAAATTCCGACCTTAGCTGCATCCGCGAATGAGGAATGGGAAGAGATACAAAGTATTGAGAACAATTATGATTTGGTTGACGTATATGAAGGAGATAAACAACTACAGGAAGAAATATTTCGTTTGAAACATCAAATTTCCAAGCTGAAAAGGTAGTGTGTCAAAAAATATGTTATTTTCTAATATTTTATATTGATGTAACCGTTAATAGAATTGTAAAACAATGGAAGAAAAAATGCGGATATCTGACCTCGAGAATTCGTGGAAAACAACCCTTGAAGAAGCTTTTCAGAGAAGATCAAATTAAGCTATTAACAGGAGAGGTTAAAAAAGTGAAACGTTGGTCCAATGAAACGATTACGGAAAATTTACAAATTCGGTTTGCATGTCAAGGTGGATATGACAAGCTTATTCAAAAAGGCTTCCCGTTCCCATCCACGAGGACTCTACTACGCCAAATTGAAGGAGTTCGTTTCAGTCCTGGTATGTAATTATAATCATATGTCTCATCGCATGTTAATATATGAAATGATATTTTGTAGGTATTCTTGAAGATATATTCGAGCTGCTACAACATAAAGTCTCCACAATGTCGGTTGAAGAAAAGGACTGCGGATTGGTTCTAGACGAAATGAGCATAGACGAGGCAAATGAGTTTTGCCAAAATACGAAGCAGTTTGTTGGAACAACAACGCTTCCTATGTCCCAAACTTTAGCCTGTAAAGCTTTGGTATTCATGCTAGTTGGAATCGCAGCGCGCTGGAAACAGGTGGTTGCTTTCGAGTACACCGGCAACTCTATACAAAAAGAGTTTTTGAAGAATGCTGTATTGTCTGCAGTTTCAAGAGCAGAGGGAATCAGTTTGCGTGTCCATTTTATAACAACAGATTCCGGGTCCGAAAACCAGCGCATGTGGAAGGATTTGGGGATCGATATTCGTCGCAAAAATGAGACATTAAATGCTGCGATACCTCATCCAAACGCTGAGAACAGAATGCTAGAGATCATACCCGATCCCGTACACGTATTTAAAAATACAGTACATGGCTGGTTGAACAATGTCTACCTGAAAGTTCCGGATTGGTATGTTCGTGAAAAAAAGCTAACATCCAATATTGTTCATCGAGACCATTTAACCACAATCGTGAACTCCGAAATAAACAACACGTTGCGGCTTTGTCACAGACTAACGGCCTCGGATGTGTGCTTTGACAACAGAACATCTTCAATAGATAAAATGAAAGTATGCAACGCAACAAAATATTGCAACAGGACGGTGGCTGCAGCATTGAAGTTTCATGCGGAAATACGAGAATTACCGGAGCTTCTTACTACCGCATGCTTCATAGAAGACTTTGCTCGATGGTTCGAGCTTATCAATAATAGGACAGAAGAAAAAGTATTTTGTTTGAATGATCCTATGAAATATGACGAGGATATCGCTCATCTGAAGACCATGGTGCGGTTAATGTATGATCTCCAAGTAGGACACGGACATTGGAAACCATGGCAAACAAGTGTAATCGTTTCCACGAATGCAATTGTGAGGTTGACAGATCGGCTTTTGCATGAAGGACACCCACAAATATTTACATCGCGGTTCGTCCAAGATTGTCTGGAGAGTCTTTTCTCATTGATTCGTGCAAAGCAACGACGCCCAACTCCATTGCAATTCAGCAATAACTTGAAAATTGTGACTCTTTCGCAATACATGACCGTAGTACCGAATGCTTCGTATACAGCCGATACACAACAACATCTTATTGGATTGATAGATTTGCTATCAAAGCGGCGTGAAGAATGTTCAGCCCAGAAATTGATGGACAATGAAGCAGCATCGACATCATATCGAATTTCAGCTTCATCTAATTCTAGTGATAATGTGGATGATATGAATATTGAATTCGACTATGAGTACACCGTCGATGAAGCGAAAACTTTTCTCGACAGAACAGAACAAAATTCGTTGTTCTATATAGCTGGTTTCATCATCAAAAAAATTATTCAGCGGGAAAGAACATGTCAGCAGTGTAACAAGAGATTGGTAGTCAGCAAAACACAACCTAGATTGTATCAACCGTCTCTTTTTTCATATTTGCGAGCTACAGCTTCTAACTCTCCCATCTGCATAGTGAATGATGAGACTTTTAATTTCTTCTTAGCAATGGAAATTCTATTCCGAAATATGAAATCGCATTTGGAACTTAACGAAGCTGATTTGCCGAAGAAAATGGCAGGAGAAATGTATGTTTTGCCATCCACTTTATTCCATTGTGAAAAAACAAGGAATGACATAAAAAAATTTATATCTTTTCGTTTAAAAAGCGGAGAAAACAAAAAAACAAGGAAACGAAAATTTGATAGCAGGAGCATGGCATGGTAGAAATAAAATATATTAGTATCAGAAACCAAATAGATTATTATTAAACTAAACTTATGTCCATTTCCATTTTAGTGTTGTCCGAAAACTCATTTTTTCCACTTTTTCCCAAAAATGACTTTTTCAAAAAATCATAACTTTTGAACCTCTGAACCGATTCAGATGATCAATAAATCTAATTGAAGCCAATGAGGTAGATTTTTAATAGAAAAAATATTGAAAAAAGTATTGAACTTGGAAAGAGGGTTCTAGAGAGGTGTTTTTTTCGTTTTAGAGTCATTATTTTGTAAATTTAACATGTTTTAAGTCTTCGTTCAATATTCTTATGTGACTAGACTAGACCTATACGACTAGAATCCTATCTTTCCGGTAAGTGTGATATTTTTTCAAAAAAGATTGGCTTATTGGCTTCAATTTAATATGTCGATCATCTCAATCAGTTCAGTAGTTCAAATGTAATAAATTTTTGCAAAAAATTATTTTTGGATAAGAGTGGAAAAATGATTTTACGGACGACCGGTTAACTTTGAAAAGTCACTCAAAAACACAAAAAAGCCTATCTGATATCGAGATATGTTATGTAATAAATCCTCAGCTTTCAAGAAAAAACATAAAATATAAAAACATAAAAACAAAAAACATAAAAATAACAAAAAACAACTACAATCAATAGTTACGAAAACAAAATTCGATTTCTTGGCAAGCCTAATATTTTTCCAAAAAAGATTAATTGGCTTCAATTTGATATATCGATCATCTAAATCGGTTCAGTGATTCAAAAGTTATGAATTTTTAAAAAAGGCACTTTTAGGAAAAAGTTGAAAAAAATGATTTTTCGGACCACCCTAAAATAAGAAAAGGTCACCCTAACGAAAAAATAAAAAATACGGGTCTAATATTTTGCAATAAAGAAAGAAACTACCACTTTTCATGGAAATCTGAGGAGCACTATATCGGTTTGACATGAAATGGATGTATATATATATATATATATATATATATATATATATATATATATATATATATATATATATATATATATAAATTTTTCAATTCAATCAAAATATAGTAACAAAATAATTAGGTAAAACGTGTATACAATTCCTTCACATTTCCTCTAAACTAAGTATCGTAATATCAATTAAATTCATTTTTTTTCTAAATTCAATACAAACCCAACGTAATTTATTTTTATTGGCAACACTGGAAAAATCGACTTTGTTTACAAAATTTATCGAAATCGACCAATCAGAAATCAGAACGACTGACAGAAATTTGGTCCGTATCTGACAGAAATTTGGTCCGTAAAAGACCCCCTATTGTCTGATCTTATCTTAGATTTGAGCTAGCTAGGCACAACGAGCGTACGTTTCATAGTTCTTTACAAATGAACCACGGTTCAAAAAAGAGCCGCTTTTCGAAAGAATCTCGGCTCAAAAAAGAGCCGTGGAGCGCCCATCGAGTTTTTGTCCGAGCGTGGAACAAATTTTATAGGCGCCAATCGAGAGCTACAGAAAGCTCTAAAGCAAGTTGACCAGAATGAGGTAATGACCGATTTTGTCACTCCAAATACTGCCTGGTAGCTCGGGTGTTCGGATTCGATTCCCGTTCTGGTCGGGGTATTTTTCATCAGAGAAATTTTCTTCAACTTGCAATGTGGTCACGCGTATTCTAGAGCTTGCCCCCCGAAATACATTCAAGTCGTGTTATTTGGCTTAAGAAATCTCAACTAAATATTAATAAATGACGCTAGTTAATGCATACGTTGAGACGGCAAAAGTTCCACAGGGAAAGTTAACGCCATTCAAGAAAGAAGAAGAAATACTGCCTGGATTAGAGGTGGGCAAAACGGCATTTTTTGCAGCGCGGTTCATTTGTGAAGAACCGTGATTCGTACGCTCGTTCTGACGAACAATATCTGGAAGAAATGGATTGCAGAATACCACCTGAAATTTCTCCGAACAGAGCCTTGTGAGTAAGATCTTTGAGAATTAGCGTATTTTTTTCGTCAGTGATTGGTGTCAACACTTAACTACTGCTTGGACAGTGTTGGTTGTTGTGTTTTATTGATGTTTGGAAAAGTTTTTTTTATCAAAATGGTTAGTTAGAGGAAAGAAATAGATATTGTTACAGGTACAATGATAACAAATATGAATTGTAGTGGAAAGACAATGCAGGAAATAGCAGCTGCTGTCGGAAGAACCCACTTTCAGTAAAGAAAATCATAAACAAGTGGAAATACGAAGGATCCATGGAAAACTCTCCCGAGTAGAACACACAAACGTATCCTGTATTCTGATGATGAACGAGTAATGTGCGATTCACATAGAACTTTACGGAGAAGAACGTCTACGTTCCGTCAACGTCTCCACCAATTCACACATGCAATCAATGCTTCCACCAGCGCAGTCACGTCAAATTTCAAACGAATGATTTATTTAATATTTTTCATGGTGTCGCCACCTACAACAATTTTAAATTGCAATACCTTCTTTCAAATCAACATGCCTAGAATCAGTTCTAAATTTTGAAAAAAATCAATGGAAATCATTGAATTCAATTATTTAAATGCTTAAACCCCGTAGTCCCGACCGTTATTCAACAATAATACTATATAGACTATTTCTCTCAGCTAGTCGCGAATGATTTTCACTCCGAAAATTGGAACTGAGAGATATGTTGGCATAGAAAGTACAGTAAGTTACTTATAATGCGACATGCCAAGGCACCACTCAGTGTCGCATTAGAGGCGATTTTGACCAGTAATTGGGTCAAAATTTAGGCCCCAAGCTCAATGTTTACAAAAACGTCCAATTAGAGCTAAAAATGTCCAATTCAACGTGTTGCATCACAGGTCTGTCCAATTAGTTAAATGTCGAATTAGATGTAAAATACTGTCAAACCATAATCAAAACAAAAGCCCAGATAAAAACCCAAGGAACCGTCCCTCTCCGTCAATTATTCTTTTCTACAAATCCTGCCGGTCGTTTTCGTTGAATGTATGCTGACGGATCGTTACGTTGTCGGTGTATGTGAATGTTTTCATAAGAATTGCATGGTAGAATAATTGACTTTACGTGACGCGACGGGACGTGAACGTGAGGTGGATGTTGTATGTGAATCGCACTTAATTGTGCGAACATTTCGAAAGAACCATAAAACAAACTTTCCTAAATTGACTACCGAAGTAGCCGGCACCATTGGAAGGCCTGTCAGCACAGACACTATCCGGAGAGTAGCATACAGGAACAATCTGAGGGGTCGTGTTAGCCGTGAAAAGTCTTTCATTCCAAAGGGGAATATGAAAAAACGACTACAGTTTGCTAAGGCATCTGTTAATAGACCTAAAGAATTTTGGAACAAGGTCCTTTATACGGATGAGATGAAAACCAATCTCTTTGAATCGGATGGAGGACAGATGGTGTGAAGGAAACCAGGATCGGTGCTCCAGATTCAGCATTCAGCACCCACAGTAAAACCCGGCGGCGGCAGCCAGATGATGTGTGGTACGATGGCGGATTCTGGAACTGGAACCATAGAGTTTATCGATTCGGCGATGGACAAGATGGCTTCATTGAACATCCTGAATCGTAACCTTCAAAGCCCCGTGCAGAAATTGGGTCTCTTTCGTGATTACTAATTTTAACAGGATTATGACCTGAAGCAAACTGATCTCATCGTACGGGAGTGCCTTCTCTTTAATGTCCCAATCAACTCAAAACACCTCCGCATTCACCGGATTTGAAGACTATTGAGCATCTATGGTGGGGAATCAAGAAATGTCTGAAAAATAAAAATTTAGGGAACGAGGCAGAACTCGAAACGACGATTAAGTAGATCTAGGAGAGCATTCCGTTTATAGTGACCAAAAATCTCGCCTCAGCGATATATATTCCCTGATATTTCCTGATTTTCCCTGACACTTCTTGAATTCCCTGATAATCCCTAATTTTCAAGGTTTTTCAGGGTAGTCGACACCTTGAGTACTGCGAATATTTTTTTAGGGAACATTACATTATCATCGAAAAGATATTAAAATTACGGAAAGCGTTTCGATTTGTTACTGAAGCAACAATCTAAATAGAATGTTTCGAAAGCTTGTTTTCGATCTTCAAACGTAGTGGAAGAAAAATCTGCATGGTAGAGTACGACTTCGAGTTCGAGTCACCGTATATTTCCTGGACATCACATCTGATGCTATCGAAAGAATACAGTTTTTCAGACGATTGCGATCAGCAATCGCTCTCCTGCTTTGTGCCCCTCAACCACTTACTGAGAAAATTATCCCACCTTCTATATATCTTCTTCATCGTGGTCCATTTTCTGGTGGTCCCACTGCTAAAACCTGCATTTCTGTATACAACTGTCATGTCAGTCCACTTTTTCCTATTTACGTTATATGTTTAGCAGCTCTCTTCGTGTTACGAACGAAAAAAAATCAAGAAAAATGTACACATAATTACTTTTTCTGTCGAAAAGAACCCCGTTCACGCAGCCTAGGCGACAATTGTTTCCATATCCCGAGTGATCTGTGATCGGTCGGAAGCGATCCTTCAAGAGGGTGAGTTTGTTTTCATATTCCACTCTGCATATCTACAACGTAGCCAATGGAATTACACAATGATAATGTTTTTCTCCTGCGATAGACTTCGAGAAAATCGAAACAAGCTGGTGAGCACCTCAGAGATAGACAAGCTGAGTTGTCTTGTATTTTTTCCCTGAAATGGACCAGGAAAAACTTTTCACTAGCGTGGAGGAGGAATGTTTATATTGGAAAGAGCGATGTTTGAAGCTCTCCCAGGAGAGGAATGACGTTCAAAGGGAATTCGATGACTTCACCGAAGAATCGCGACAGCTGGAGGCGGAACTGGAGATGACAATTGAACAGCAGGAGAAGAAAATCCGCGATTTGAATCAGCTCGTAAGTACACTGCGAGTGGAGTGTGAGTCATTTAAGCGTAAAGTAGTGAACAGTGAAAATGAATCGAACAAGATTGACGCCGACTACAAACACCTGACGAAGGAGAATGAGAAGTTCAAGGTTTACATCCGTGAGCTGGAGCAGAAAAACGACGATTTGGAACGGGCAAATCGGGTGGCAAGTGAGAGTGTGGCCGAGTTCGAATCCATGTTGAACCAGGCTTATGAGAAAAATGCTCTGCTGGAACTAGAGGTAGACGAAAAAGAACGAATGCAGATCAAGCTGCAACGACTTATGGACGAGGCAAGGGATTTGAAACAGGAGTTGAAGGTAAGGAATATTCCTAAAGGCGAAGAGGATGGTGTGGAGCACGAAACAGAAGACACTGTAATGGAAGACAAGACTCAAGATCTCGCTAATGAATCCAGATCTGCAACACCCGGCTCAAATGCCATTGCAAACATATGTCTCAGTGCCACAAAGCTGGAGAATATCAACAATAACATCAATAATAAGAAGACAGACACTACAATAGCGGCTATTACGAAATCAGTGATCAAACTTGACTTGGAATCTACAATTGGATCCATAGAAACTGTAATGCCTCAAGCAGACGAAAATGCTCTCCAACAAAAGTTGATAATGGAACGGAACGGAAATATCAATACTTCTCTGGCTCTCATTCCCAGCCCTTTAAATGCTCCAATGGCCCCGAGCGATAGAGTATCTACTCTCAGCATCGTCGCAGACCTACTCCGGCGCCTGGACAACATGGAGGCGAAACTGAAAGCCTGGAAGATACGCAAACCGTCTTCTCGAGCAAACCTTGCGAGCAGCGGAAGCCACAGGAATAGTCACAGTCACCTGAACCATCAGTTCCAAAACCACCATTCCCAGCATCATCTTTCCTCTGTGAGTGGTTTGGTCGGAGCTGAAGCACCTGCCGATAGCAATATGTCGCTCAATTCCATTGGCAGTGGAGACAGTTGTTGTAACGTCCAGTTGCACTCTTACCAACCTGGCCTCTCCACGATTGGGACGCAAACTTCTCAGCAGCAGATACAGGCTAAAGCGGAGCTGCGAACAAGCAAATAAGTTAAAATCTCTCAATCCTTTACTCATATGCGTATAATTTGTATTTTTAATTAAATTATTTAATTTAATGATTAGTTTTTAAAAGTAAGTTTCCATAATGTGTGCTTGTACATATGTGTAGGGGAACGTGGGGCAAAGTTGAAGAAACAAAATAAAGGATAAAATTTATTTAGGGAAAATAGTTTGAAGCGTTGATCGAATTCAAAGCATCTATTTAGATTGGTCGTTCTGATACTTGAAACAGTGCCCTTAATTCACATTCGCTAAATCAAAAGCTCTATTTTAAGACAACACCGCCGCCTTCATCTATATTTTTCGAGAAACTTTAATTAATAATAAATTGTAATTGTAATCATTGGTAAAGTTATTGAACCATGTAATGTTTATAATTCACACCTATCTGAATGTATACTTAAAACACATTCATAAACTGGCTCCCCCAATAAATAAACGAACTGTAACATGAACTGAACGGGCACCCGCCGCTGTTAATTAATATCAAAATAATAGCACTCTAGAAATTTCGCTTCATATCCTATCCCTCCAAAGAGAGCTATTTCAACAGACATTGAACTGATATATCGAGGAAATGAAATGGATAAGGCAATAAGAAGTCATAATAAATGCGTAGTATACATTCTTCAGCAATGTATAATAGAGGACGTATGTCAAAAATGAATATCTGGGCAACAATTATAAATTAACAGACCGAAAACTATGACAGTGTATTCTTACTGAATAACAAAAAAGAAATAAATTATATATTGGCATCAAACTTACCATATTATGTTAGTTTATTTTGCCAATATTTATTATTCTTATATATTCTTATTCTCATACATATCCTACGGACTTCGAAAACATGAGTGTACTGAATGTTTGAAAATCTAATCCAACTGAATCCGTAGTTGATGTTTTATGCTTTATGCTATCTAGACCAGTAATCTTTTCTCAGAGGGGCCACACACACGTGTTAGTTATGGTGTCGCGGGCAGCAAAACATTAATAAAGAAGAATGGTTACACTAACGCATTGTTAACGTAGGACTACAAAATTGTAGGCCCTATTCCAGAAGACGAGGCGAGCAGCCGAGCGCTCGTCTCGTTTGTTTTTATATTCCAGAAGCCGAGCTCGACTAAAAATAGACTAGTAGCTCGTCTGGCTTGACGACCGTTTGCCCGCGCTCGCCGATGAATCAGTTGAGTCGTCTGGTTTGTTTGATGTGTTTTTCACCTAGTTGATTTAAAGCATCGGTAGTCTTCTGTTCCGCCTTTATCTTCAAAAATTGTCTCACGGCTAAACTAGTATTACAATGCATGTTTTCGACTGCATTAATCAAATTCAATTCAGTGATTGCAAAATTTTAGAGATTTTCAAATGGTCTTTTTCCAAACGACACAATCAAATTTAAACATTGAACTCATATCCAGAGATGCCAGATGACTATTTTGAATATATTAACACAGCACGAAAAGTCTCTTCACATCATATTGAACAAAAATGAATAATTCAAAATTCAATTTTGTGCATTTTTGATATTGTCTTATTATTGGTTATTGTTTTTTTCAACTGATATACATTTTACATTGATGCGTTTCATTCGTCGTACCTAAATATTTCGAAGTTTATTGCTATAAATGTAAAAAAAAAACTAGACTACTTTATTCTTTATTGTAGACAAAACGTCTGAATGATGAAATCATCTGCTGGTAGAAAAAATATCAATGGAACCAAAAGATATATGAAACTTATTCAATTTTGTCATGATTTTAGTATTTTGGTACTGAGAAAAGAGCATCGATTAATCAATTTTGAAAATGTTTGTTGTTATTCTCTAGAGACGAATGAACTGCAAAGTTTAAAGCTTTTCTAAAACAAAGAATTGAATTGAATTGTTATTCTCAAAATAAAAACATATCTTCACATCTGACATCACTGCACAATGGTCCAGGAGGTGCATTTAAGTGGAAATTAGCATTTAGAGCTCGAAAGTTATTCTCTATACAAGAACTATTTTCGACAAAGTTGTTACATATAATAGAGCGCTCATTTTTATGTTATCAAAAATAGGGTGACCAAAATTGTCGATGAAATAAAAAATATAACTTTCTTATCTTTATAGATAGAGGTAAATATAGTTCGACAATGTTGTAGTCCCAGTTATTTGAGACATCTTTGTAGAACAATTTTTTTTTCTATCTCTCGAAACAACCGATATAGCGCCTTTTTTCTAAGTTGCGTTAGGGTCACCATGAAAAAAACTGTTTTTTGCCACAGTTTGTATGCAGAATTTGAATATAAAAGTTTCAAATTCTACATACAAACTGTCTTCGAAAGACTTTTAGAACTTACTAATACAACAGTTTTTTTCATGGTGACCCTAACGCAACTTAGAAATAAGGCGCTATATCGGTTATTTCAAGAGATAGAAAAAAAACTTTGTTCAACAATTTGTCTCAAATAACAGGGACTACAACATTGTCGAGCTATATTTAGCACTATCTATAAAGTTAAGAAAGTCTCGTTTTCTGAAATAGGGTCCTATAACCGACGAGAAACAAAGATTGTAGAAATTCAAGAATGAAATTCTTTGATACAAACATCTTGTTGCACTGATAAGGACCGATGAATGAATGCTTTCACTGAGTGTGCGGCGCAAACGTTTCGCGAAGCAATAAAAAGCCAATTTAAGCAGATTTTCGAACTAACTCCCAGAATTAACATGTACTGTTGATTGCTCGTTGTATAAAGCGATACTGAAACACTGAACTTATTCTATATACATGTAGGTTTTCAGTATCTCTTAGCAAAAGTACACTTCCAACGGCAACAGAAAATCCGAACCGAATCGGGTGGATTTATTAATGGAACAAATTATCTTCATCTTTCCTCCGAAGAACGCAACTCTTATATTCTCTCCACATCCGGCTTGAGTTGCACTACACTTTGACGTCATTTTCACCTTCGAAATAACACTTCAAGACACGTAATTTAATCGATCAATTGGAAAAAAACACCAATTAGTCATTCACGGTTTATTAATCATCCTGACATTCTGAGAAAGCCTTTTCAATTAAAAACGTCATAATTACACAAATAAATTCGAACACACTCCTAAATTCACAGAAGCTCTCTTCCCGCAAAAAGTTATAAAAATAGCTTTTGATTACTTTAGATATTGTTTTGGAATGCATCGAAATTTTCAAAATAACTCTAGAGTGAGAGAGAAATTGGTCGTGAAAAGGATCGATAGGTTTCCGAGGTTTTGTAGAAGCAATTGAAGAAGTCTTATTTTCCAACAATTGTGTTAGAAATACTCTTATTAAGTATCTCCATGAAAACCGTATGGTCATTTCAGGCCAAGCGTTCGAAAAATCGAGCAGCAATTTTGATATTTTTTCTTGGCTTTGGAAAGCAACCATATGGTAAGGTTTTGGCATCGAATGATAGCTTAGTTTACTAGCTACCAGTTATTCACAATTTCATTCTATTTAGTATAACTTTATTGAGTAATAAATTCGGATAAAAGCAACTATGTGCGAAAAGTACACAACGTCACATAATGTAACAAAGACAAAACCCTATAAAATGCAAAAATAAGTCAACTTTTCAACAGTATTACGCGCCCCTAGGGACCGACGCTGGACTTAACGTGTTAAGGGGGTAGTACACTATGAACATCATAAAAAGTATTTGATTTTCACGATTTTTTTCAACGAGAAAATAAATTACTGTGATTAATCTGATATCATAGTTCTATTAGGTATATATTACTTAACAAACAAAAAATAAATTGGTGTTAATTGGACTGTGCCCTGAATAGCCGCAACCGGTTTGTTGAACCCTTACAGCCAAAACCTTGTAAGCTGTTCTGAGAGTTCTGCAAGTTTTTCTAGTGAACCGATTTTAACCAATGATTTTTTTACGTAATCTTGGATATATTTCCTGTCATCGTTGCTGCAACGATATTCTAAAAAATCTGTACAATCCTGTAAAATTGTAATCTGTATCTACAGATTCTTGATTTAAAAAAGTATTAAAAATCTAGAAATGTTCGAGATGCATCTTTCGGTGTTTGCTCACTGGCTGCTGTCAAACCCAGCCAATAAAACACGTGCTTTATCATCGTGACTCAGGAAACACACCTCATTCTGTCCCAGAATCGAAGCTAGCTGCTCAAGCATATAGGGGCCCGTGAATTTATTTAAGTATAAAAATGGAACTTTGTTACGTAACCATACGGCTACCACAGAATGGCAAAGAATGTATTGCGCAACTGCGGAACTGTTTTATGGGTTTGGAAATGATAGTTAGCTTGATAAATCTTTGACTTTGACTTACTGTGATTAACACAAAGATGGAACTGTGATAGTTCAATTTGTTCATTTCAGCTTTGTAGTTTTGGTTGTATCTCAGACCATGTCCACAGAGCTACTTATTGAAACGGTATGTGACCGGAAAATCTTCGATTTGTGAAGTGGTCGTTTGAAAGATATAAGTTAATCTATTATATAGTATGGGCCCAATAATGGAAATACAATATCACAATCATTCGAACTCTCGGGTGCAAATGAACTAGTGTCTTCTAGAGGCAATATGTGTTCAGAGCGGAATTTGAAGTAGGGGTCGCTTTATTGTTGAATTCATTCTGTATGCTTGTGGATTTTCTGCTTGGAAAGGTTTGAAAAAAGTAAGTGAATGACCCGGGACAAAAGTCTCCGTTAATTACTAATAACAAAAGTAAACAAGTGACACAAGCGAGCAAGTGAGACGAAAGCCCTCCCTTTTTTGGCGATATTTTCGACCAATAATTGGAGTTTCATGGTAATAAGATCCCTTAAAAGCCCACGTACGCTATCATACTGAACAGTTTTCACAAAATTAAATGTCTTTACAGTAAGTCAAATGTCTTCAAAATGAAGACATGCCTTTAAACCTAGCATCTCTGGACATAAATTGTTCTCTAGAGCGATGGGGGCATTGAAAACTCAAGATAACATGTCATATAATAATAATAAGCGTTACTCTAAAGGAAAACGAACTAATTATTATCACCGATATGTTCCACTTTTTTTAAATATAGCGAGGTAAAAATAGATAAATTATTAATAATAAGTACGGATTGGGACGACCTATAAAAAAAAGGTAATAATAACAGTGCGGGACGACCGTGCAGAACAAGTACGGTTCAGGACGACCGTATGAAAAAAAAATAATGCTAAGAGTGCGGATCGGGATGACCGTGCCGTGTAAAAATGGAAGAGAAATTATTTGCGGCTCGGGACGACCGTAGAAAAAATATAATGATAAGAGTGCAGATCGGGACGACCGTGCTGTGTAAAAATGGAAGTAAAATTATATGCGGATCGAGACGACCGCGCAGACAAGTACGGCTAGGGACAACCGTATGGAGAACAGAAATTGACTCGATATTTCATTAATCAAACCTTATAAATAAGCTTGTATATTCCAAAGGTGGTTAAATATTTTATTAAGACATATTAAATTTATCCACAATATACTGTCATCAGCAGATCTTCATAGGATATATATTTGTTGTTTCTCATTCGGCATCGGGCCGGGATGATGACTGGATGACGCAGGTGACTGCATTTTTCTAAATCGACAGCAGATCGTTTTGTTTGTAGCGGCTCGGAATGACCGCGTGAAATTTTGTCGGTAGCGGATAGGGATGGCCGTGTAGGATTTGGCAATAGCGGTTCAGTATGACCACGCAAGATTTTGTCGATAGTGGATCGGGATGACCGCGTAGGATTCTAGCGATAGCGACTTGAAGTAACTGCGCAGGATTCGATCGATAGCGGATCGGTATGATTGCGCAGAATCACATTGATCAATCGCGTTTTTGAAAACTGATAGCAAGCGAAATCATTCGCGAAAGATTTTATGCCAAAATTTTTTTTAATTACAGCAGGTAAAAATGGCTCAAGACGGATGTTATCGGAATGACCAGATTCTTTTTGACAGTAAATTACCGAACGATAGGTATAGCAATAGAATTTTTGAGAAATATTCTATATGAAACCGATGAAAGGTTAGCCATATGATCATTTCGTTATTTTACGTTCTACTTAGCACTTCTTCTTTATTTTTGGGATGGGGAGGATGTGTGGCACCATAAGCTATAGTAGTAACCTTACCGATATCGACTGTTATGTCTCACCTTTTAAGCATATACTTGATGCATTATCCACATTCAGTTGTACAGCAACAAGCATCGCCCCATTTGACATATCAACAGTAACGAAAGAGCGATTCGGCTTCGCAGAGCGTGTTGGGTGACTCCTCGGTAATAGAAGTCATACACCTTTCAGTGCCTCTTTCTAGCTAAATAATCATATAGTTTGCACTCTCTGAGACTAATGAATCGGGATCTGCTATATTAGCTGAATATGAATCATTCGCTTTGCGTAGTCCATATGATCCTGCTGTTAGAGATGTCTAAATTTTTCGTTTATTCGATTATCGATTAATCGTCGGATCATTTTTAAATATTCGATTCATTCGAATAATTGTGTTTCGGTATTCGATTAATCGAGCGAATATTTTTTTCTTGTAATAATAATGAACAGACATTACATAATAAAGAAGATTACGATATTATAATTTTAAAAGTAACATTAAATATAATTGTAAAATAAACAAGGCGTAGAATCATGGTTTTTGAGTGAAATGATATTTCAGTATATTGATAAATTAACCATTTCATGATTTTTTGTATCACGTTGTCTGTCGGGTTGTCGATGTTAGATGATCGCTGTTGGAAAAAAACCATAGCCTAACTCTTGACCTAAAAATGTATTAACTTTGAAAATGGTTCCTTTTTCATTAATCGCGATTACTGTGATAACTATTCGATGTATTCATATTTTGATTTTCCATTATTCGATACCAAATTACTCGATTATAATTGCAGATATTCGATTATTTGAATTAATCGAACGATTAACCGACGTCTCTACCTGCTGTTTCATGATGCATGGAGAGGCGAAAATGGTCATGTCAAATTTCAAAAACCGACCATGTACATTTTGTTCATTGGCCTAAAAAATGACCTGTGCAAAGTTTCAGCTCAATCGGACATGATTTGGAAGTGCCTCAAAGCGCTCAAAGTTTTGATTTTTTGATCCTCGAAAATCTTCCAAGGGAGGAGTTAAACGAAATTTGGAAAATCGACTTTTTTTCGATGCCAAATGACTTAAAAATGCATGAAACGCCGAGATCTGGTGTTATCTCGAAATCAAATATTTGGGAAATCGATCTTTTGGGACAAAGCCTGAGAGGCAATGAAAGTAAGGAAAAAAAAATAATTATCGAATTTGAAAAACCGACCATGTACAATTTGCTTATTGGCCCAAAAAAATGACCTGTGCAATATTTCGGACATGATTTAGCAATCGGACATGATTTAGGGGTGCCTCAAAGCTCTCAAAGGGGGGAGGTAAAGGAAATTTGGAAAATGGTTTTTTTCGATGCCAAATTGCCAAACTTAAAAATGCATGAAATCTTTAGCCGAAAATCGACTTTCTGGGACTTAGCCTGAGTGGCCAAAAAATCAAAACTTTGAGTGTTTTGAGGCATCCCTAAATCATGTCCGATTGAGCTGAAATTTTGCACAGTTCTTTTTTTTTTTGAGACAATAAACAAATTGTTCTTCATATTCGATAATTATTATTTTTATTAGTCCCAAAAAGTCGATTTTCGGCCAAAAATTTTTTTCGAGATGACACCAGATCTCGACGTTTCATGCATTTTCAAGTCATTTGGCATCGAAAAAAAAATCGATTTTCTAAACTTCCTTTACTCCCCCCTTGGAAAATTGAAAAAAATTAAAACTTTGAGACTTTGAGGCACCCCTAAATCATGTCCGATCGAGCTGAAACTTTGCACAGGTCATTTAGGCCAATAAACAAATTGTACATGGTCGGTTTTTGAAATTCGATGATGATTTTTTTTCCATACATCCATTGCCACCTTAATGTATATGTTAGAGGCAAAGAAGAAAATAAACTTCCTGCACCGAAGCCGTACATGACGGTTTTGATTTGTTAGCATCGTGTTCATGAAGTGCGAACCGAAGCAGAGTTGTCTCGTTCTCTTTTGTGTCGTGATTTGTAGCACGTAAAAGCAAAAGAATGGCACGTGGGGAAATGATTTCTGTAAGATCATATTTGAACGAACGGAAGCGATTTATTCAATGAAACGATCAATTGGCAAACACTGGAAATTGGGATCCTTTTTCTTTTTAAGCTCAAAGCAATCTCAGTACTCCGTTCGCGATCTAGGAATGAATGAATATTTATTTCAGCTCAGATTTTTACATCAACGGTGAGTCACGAGTATACAAAAACATTATTCGACAACCAATCATCACATCAACAAAAATACACAACGATCAACGGATTATAAAGATTCTCAAATGTACTCTTACTTAATAATAGAGTGTGTTCATATCATTCAATCACATGTTGTTTGCTACCATGAAATTCTTTGGTTAAATATTTTTATCAGCATTAGTTATGTTGCTAATCCGCAATCAAGAAAGAATATTCCAAATGGGTGCATAGTGAACGTATGAACTGGGTGCAATGATACTGTTGCAATAACCTCAATAAATAACAGAAAAAGACTAGGAAATAATATATTGGAATTGAAATAAAAACTCAGATTGTTTGCAGTACATGTAGAGAAGTTCGTCAAAATGTTCTCAAACTACAACGGCACCAGCTTCGGATCGACTGGTAGGTAAATCGGGACAATGTTTCCACTGATCTGTGATTGGATCGTAGGACTCAAAAGACGCTATCGTTACCTGTGCTCGGTAGAAGTTGATTTCACACGGTTGGTCACCTCCGGCTACGTAGAGCAAACCATCGGCAGCAGCCACAGCAGGACTGGCGCGACTGACCGACATCGGTGCTACCATGGTCCACGTGTTATCATCAAATGAGTATCTTTCAACCGTACATAGCACCTCCTGCTGGCTGCTATTCCCACCAACAACATACAGATGTCGATCAAGTATTGCGACACCCATTTGGCAACGAGCGGTATTCATCCGGGCCAGCGAAGACCATTCGTGGGTAACGGGATTGTAGCTAAAATAAACAGAACAAAATTGAACAGTTCAGAGGTATTATTTTGCAATATCATTCACAATTCTTATCAACCTTATCAAATCAGGTAAGTGCCGGCTCGAAGTGGTACAACCTCCCGCAATGTATATTAGACCTGCGAGAGAGAAATGAAAATTAAAGAATTCGTTTCATTTTGGAAACATGCCAACCTTCGAAGCTCACGACGCCCATGCTAAACCTCGGTTCTGGTAAATCTCCAACCATTCTCCATGCATTTTTCATCGGATCATAACACTCGATGGAGCCTCCTATGTCCTCGCCAATCCATCTGCGCAATGAAAAAAATATTTTCATTTAATTCCTAGGAAATAAATAGATAGATTTAACTTACCCGCCCATTGCGTATAGTGTTCCGCCCAGTGCACAAAGCCCAAACTCACATCTGGGTACGATCATTGGAGCCATGGCCTCCCAGTTATTATTCTGAGTATCATAAACTTCGCCGTTGGCTAGAATTTGACTTCCACGTTCGCCACCAATGACGAAAATTTTACCTCCCAATGAAGCTACTCCGGGCAATATTCGTCCGATCTGCATTGGGGCAGACTCAATCCACTCTCGTCGGAATATATCATATTTTATGACACTCTCGAAGATACAATCTGCTGGTGTCCAGCCGGCCGATTGTTCTCGTCGAGATCCACCTATTATGAAAATGCTCTTCTTGGCACAAACCCGTGGACAAACACGAAGCGGCACCAACTGTCCCCGTTTGGAAGTCAAATCTTTTCGCACCGATCGCAGCGCTATTTTAAGCGATACATCCCGGCACTCGGTAATCGCTTGATCAATCAAACCTACCGGGACCAACGCCAGCCGTACGTGCGACAGTATCTCGAACACATACCGTCTGCGTGGGACCACGTCATGCTTGATCCACCGCAGGGCAGCCTTGAAAACCTGATACTCGCTATCTACCCGTAACGACTCGGAGGAAATCACTTTCATAAGCATCACGTGGGGAATGTCCAGTAGCTCATCCTCAAGCGACACCTTGGGGAAGTTCGTGTACACGTAAGTGGCGGCGGCTTCCGCCAGCTGGCGACAGTTGTGCGCCTCGGCAAACCGTAATATTCCTAGTGCATTGGATGAGTGTAGCTCACGGCAGAGATACTCACAGCAACCGTCAACGACCTCAGGCAGCTGTATCATATCAGCCGCAGCCAGTAGCTCTTGAACATTGCTCTGCAAGAGAATAATAAAAATTTGTAAATTGTTATACCTGAATGTTTTGATGTTGGGCAGAAATTGAAATACGAAATAATTTTTGATTTGTTTGAATAATAATAAATAGGTATCTTCTCTTCTCCTGTGGTCCCCATGGCCTAGTGGTAAGCACTTGCCAAGATGGGGACTTATGGTTCGATTCTCATTCGGGTCAGAAATTCTATCTTCATAGATCGATTTTCTGGCTTGCACTGGTTCAGGGAAACCGTCTAGGGTGTGGTGGGATGAGCAATAGGCAATACTCCTGGAGGTCACCAAATCAAACAAAATCTCAGATCGACCATATTTTGGTTGGCATTTCTCGGACATAACTGACGTACCAATCGAGGTGCTAACATCGATCCGAACAACTACCTTATGATGGTTGAAATGCGCCCAAAACTCTCCGTTGTGAACAACATTTGGTACTGATCCCTGCGACAATCTCACGCGACTAAAACAAGCAGCTGTTGCCGAAAACTACGCACATTCGCTTGAAACTACACTACCAGAAGAGAACCAAATAAAAAAAGCTTCTCTTGAGGACTGTTAGAGCATAATTAAAACAGCAATAAACAGCGTAAGGGAAAACATCCTATGTAGGCTGACCAAACGTACCGTTTTTAACGGGACAGTACCGTATTTTCGACCCTTTATTCCGACCTTTGTCCCGTCTTTTTATCGATTTCTACAGTTTTTTGAGTATGGAGAAAAAAAATTCTTAGCCATTATTTTCAATAACGCAGTGCTATTCTTCTGTCCTGAGTTCTATCTATCATTTTTTTATGGACTTCGGCAGAAATCGAAAGTTCTACCGGACCCTCAATGCATCCGGAAAAGGCTTCGTGCCACGAGCAGAAATGTGTCGGAATAAGGAAGGAGTATCCTGACGAGCGAACGTGAACGATGAACACCTGAATGGCGTACAAGCAGAGGACCAAGATAACGATGGAAGCGATTACGTTGGTGCAGTAAATCATGAAGAAGTACTACCCCAACGATAGGTTAAGCTTAAGTACAACAAATCAACTCGAAAAGATGGCATCGAAGCGGAACTTCTCAAATAGGCCCGAAAAAGTTGGTTAATTGTTTGCATAGACTGATTGTCAGAATTTGGGAAACAGAACAGCTATCGGAGGAGTGGTTATTTGTCGTATCCTTGAGAAAGGCAAATAACCGTCCTGAATGCCATCTACAAAGTGCTTTCCCAAATCATCTTCTGTCGTCTATCGCCACTTACGAACAGATTCGTGGGAGGTTACCAGACTGGCTTCATCGAAGGTCGGTCTGCTATTGACCATATCTTCACATGGCAGCAGATCCTCCATAAATGTCGTGAGTACAGAGTCCCAACGCATCATCTATCCTTCGACTTTAAAGCCGCATGATGATGATGATGACGCATGACAATAATGAGCTATGGAAAATCATGGATGAAAACGGCTTCCCCATGAAGCTGACAAGTCTGATTAACCCTTTCAATACGGCAGTGTGCTCTGCCGGAGTGCTAGCGCTGTACGGAGCATTGCGCCGGAAAGTATGCACATCGCGCTGGTGTGATCGATGTGCAGTATGACTTTCATGTCGTCTAAAGACGACGCTCGTACACACGGGTCGTCGTGCGATAGACGTCGATAGACGACGCTCGTAGCGAAAGGGTTAAGGCTACGATGGATGAAATACAGTGCTGTGTGCAAATATCGGGTGGATTATCTGATTCATACCAAGGCGCCTGGAAGTATATACTAAGGTGGGCCAACATGCTAAAACCACTCGTCAGCCATCTTGGAAGTCTACTGTGTTTTGTTTGTAAACAAAACACAATACGCTATTGCCGAAGGTCGCTCGTGATCAGTCTGTCTCTTTCACGCTACAAGCAAATAATTCCCCTTCTACTTTCTTCCGTGCTGTTTTCATATACCGCTCCCCTAACCAACTTAGTGACGAAACGGCCTCACCTAGTACCATAGACCCGTCTTGATTCATACTAGACCCCCAGGGGGCTTCGACAAAGTATTGATCTCTCTTGCGCTAGAGGGTGATATGGGACAAGCGGCGTTTAACTTGCGTGTACGATTTTCAATAGATCCAGTTAATTCATCTGCTTCGCTGATGACGTAGATATAATTGGCAGAACATTTGAGACGGTAGCTGAACATTACACCAGATTAAAGCTTCGAAATTACAGAAACGATAAATACCTGACAAATGGTTTACCGATTTTTTTTTAAAACAATACGATTAATGTCCGGTCAATACACAGGCTGTATTCTCTAGTCAAACAAATATTTGTGCATGTTAGATTAGTATTTCTAATTTTCATGTATTTCTGCTTATAAAACTGAACGCCACTGTCCCATTTGCATTGACATATCGATTCCTGGTCCAGTCATACCATCTCCTGTTGGTTTACAGTGATAGGCATAAAAAAGTCTAATTTGCTATTTCAATTTTTTTTTCTCAATTTCTGGACTATTTCATCAAAAACTACTACCGTAATTTCATAGAAGTATACATTAACTATTACTTTCACAAATAATTAACAAGTTTTACCTTTTCTGTTCTATTTTTTACTTCCTTACATGACTTCTTTAAAGTGTGCAGATATGCGATGACAAAAATAAAAGCACACCCCCAAAAAATAATATTAAAATCATTCAAAACCTTTGGGTAGCCCCTCGTTGACACCTAAAAGTGATTGTTGTTGTCTACACAAAGAGTCTTCAACAAAATCGAAATTTTTTTTTTTTATCCAAAATATATATTTTTATTAAGGCTCATATGGCGTCAACCTGACGGGGCCGGGAGTTCAATATTTCGACAATGTTTGCCTTATAACTATGTTAGTAATATGTAACCGATTACTCGCGGTTGGCTCGAGGTTAGTATTACAAGTGTTTTCGTAATTGTGATGTTGCTGTCTCCAATGCTCTGTACCTGTGCCCGACACGGGATACTTCCTTTTGGGATGCAGCTGACCATTAATCAGCAACGCCCCCTAGTCTGTACCCCATATCTAGCGTGGTGCGTCTTCTCGACTCGAGGAATCCAGGATAGAATGGTCACTAGCCGGCGCAAACATCAGATCGTGTAGAGTTGTCATGAGCGATACAACCTTTGGCTCTTGTTGAATGATCAGTGGACTGCACAACCTTTGGCCCGTGTATCTGTAAAGAGTGTGTGTATGTATTGCCGCGACTAAGTAAAAGTTTATAGATCGGATAGGAGGGATATGAAACAGGGACACAACGAAGGAAACATCATTAAACGTTGACATTGGCGTTTCTGAGGAACAGGTATAGATGAAGCAGAAGATCAGGATCACGGCTACCTAAGATATCCCGGACGGGGATATCCGATTGTCTGCCTTTTGCTCTCAGTGCTCTAGAGAGCTGAGAGCGAGCAGCATGGAACCGGATACACGACCAGACAACATGCTCGATGTCATGGTAGCCATCGCCACAATCACAAAGATTGTTTGCTGCGAGCCCAATGCGATAGAGATGCGCGTTTAGGTTGTAGTGATTGGACATAAGCCGAGATATCACGCGAATGAAATCACGACCTACATTCAATCCCTTAAACCAAGCTTTCGTCGAAACCTTAGGAATAATCGTGTGTAACCAGCGACCGAACTCATCTTCACTCCACATGCGCTGCCAACTAACGAGTGTGTCCTGACGAGGAATGTGAAAAAATTCATTATAGGCAATTTGCCTTTCAAAAAGTGTGCCTTCTGAAGCGCCCACCTTAGCTAGCGAGTCCGCTTTCTCATTCCCCGGAATCGAGCAATGAGAGGGAACCCATGCTAAGGTAATCTTGAATAATTTTTCGACCAAAACACTCAATAGATGTCTTATTCTTGTTAGGAAATAAGATGAGCGTTTATCAACTTTCATTGAACGAATTGCCTCTATTGAGCTGAGACTGTCTGAAAAAATAAAATAATGGTCGATAGGCAGTGTTTCAATGATCCCTAGTGCGTAGTATATCGCACCCAGTTCAGCGACATACACGGAACAAGGATCTTTGAGTTTGAAAGAGGCATTGGAATTTTCATTGAAGATGCCGAAGCCAGTGGACCCGTTTATGAATGAACCGTCAGTAAAGAACATTTTATCAGATCTAACTTTCCCATATTCTGCCGAAAATATCGGCGGAATAGAATCGGAGCGTAGATGATCTGGGATTCCATGGATTTTTTGTCGCATGGACAGATCAAAATTGACAGAGGAATTGCAAAAGTATGGGAAGCAAACTTGGTTGGAGATGCCCGGTGAAGGGTGCACTTCATGGGTAAGGAAATCATGGTACAAAGACATAAAACTTGACTGAGGAGTCAGTTGGAGTAGATTTTCGAAGTTATCAATCACCAATGGATTCATGATCTTGCAACGGATGAGAAATCTGTAGGATAATTCTGTGAATCGAAGAGTAAGCGGGGGTACTCCTGCCAAGACTTCGAGACTCATCGTATGTGTCGAATGCAAACACCCCATTGCTATACGCAAGCAACGATATTGTATTCTCTCCAGCTTGAGAATATGAATCCTGGCAGCTGATCGGAAGCAAAAACTGCCATATTCTAACACTGATAATATCGTTGTTTTGTACAACTGAATGAGGTCTCCTGGATGGGCACCCCACCATGTTCCGGTAATTGTTTGGAGAAAATTGATTCTTTGCTGGCATTTCTGTTTCAAATACGCAATGTGTCTCCCCCAGGTACACTTAGAATCAAAATATACACCCAGGTATTTGAAAAACATCGAGTGCCTGATCGCTTTACCGGATAGGTGAAGCTGGAATTGGGTGGGTTCGTGCTTCCTAGAAAAAACGACCATTTCGGTTTTCTCCGTAGAGAATTCGATACCCAGCTTGAAGGCCCACGTGAACAGGTTGTTCAGGGTATCTTGCAAGGATTTTTGCAAAACGGCGGGATTAGTACCGGTGATGGAAATAACTCCATCGTCTGCAAATTGTCTCAGCGTGCAGTTTCTAGTTAGACAATCATCCATATCATTGACGTAAAAACTATACAAGAGGGGGCTTAGGCAGGAGCCTTGTGGTAGGCCCATAAAACTGTATCGAGAAGATTTCAAGCTGCCATGATAGAAAAACATGTGCTTTTCTGAGAGTAAATTGTACAGGAAATTATTCAGAATTGGCGAAAGTCCACGATTATGAAGTTTCTCTGAGAGAATTTCCATGGAAACTGAATCAAATGCCCCTTTGATATCGAGAAAAACGGAAGCCATTTGTTCTTTACGAGCAAATGCGATTTGGATTTCAGAAGATAGCAGCGCGAGACAATCGTTCGTCCCTTTACCTCGGCGGAAGCCAAACTGCGTATTTGACAGCAAATTGTTCGCTTCAACCCACTTGTCCAAACGAAGTAGAATCATTTTCTCTAACAATTTACGAATACAGGATAACATTGCAATCGGCCTATACGAGTTGTGATCGCAAGCCGGCTTGTTGGGTTTTCGTATGGCTATCACTCTCACTTGTCTCCAATCATGCGGGACAATATTCAGCTCCAGAAACTTGTTGAACAAGTTCAGCAAACGCTGTTTCGCCAAGTCGGGAAGATTCTTCAACAAGTTGAATTTAATCTTGTCCGACCCCGGAGCTGAATTGTTACATGAGAGGAGGGCAATTGAGAATTCTACCATCGAAAAATTCTCATAATCGCATTGGAGCGGAATGTCGCGTACGACGTTTTGTGCAGGAACGGAATCGGGACAAACCTTTCTTACAAATTTGAAAATCCAACGGTCAGAGTATTCCTCACTTTCATTTGTATGGTTCCAGCCACGCATTCTCCTAGCCGTATTCCAAAGAGTGCTCATAGCTGTCTCCCTTGACAAACCATTGACGAATTTCCGCCAATATCCACGCTTTTTTGCTTTAATCAGACCTTTTAGTTTGGGAAATCGAACACACAAATCGAAATGGGTGGAAAGAAAATCAGCATGCAAGTCCGAATTCTTGTTGTTCAGGATCATTTACAGCAGATTTTACAGTGGAAGATTGCAGAGAATTTCGGAATAAGCCGGAGAGCAGTCCGTGAAATTGTGCACAAGAACAAAGCTTACGGTTCGCTTGCTGAAAGATCCGGAAGATGCCGTCGTCGGAAGACCTATAGCCGGATGGATCGACGAATCATCCGAGAAGTTAAGAAATCTCCAAAAGAATCAATCAAAGTCATTCAGGAAAACCTCTTGTTCGCGGTGTCGGCCAGAAAAAAAACCTCCGTTTATCAACAAGACAAATAAACTGAAACGTTTGGAATTCGCCCGGAAACATGTTAACAAACCCAAAACTTTTGGAAAAAGTACTTTGGACTGAGGAATCGAAGTTTGAGCTTTTCAACAAGAAGCGGCGCGAAAGAGTGTGGCGAAGGATGATGAAGGATTGCAGGAACGTCATTTGCGGGCTACAGTCAAACACGGAGGAGGCAATGTAATGGTGTGGATATGCTTTTCCCGGGCTGGTGTTGGAATTCGTTTTTAAGGAATCATAACAACAGATGTCTACAATGACATCCTTAAGGACAACTTGAAGGAATTAACAGGAAAACTACCCGAAGCATACTGCTAAGAAGGCCAAAGCATATTTCCGTTCACGCAAAATAAAACCCCTTGAATGGCTACCACAAAGTCCTGATCTCAAACCGATTGGGAACCAGTGGATCCTTCTCGACAACAAAGTGAAAAAAGATGGTGTCACTAACCCTCTTGTACTCGCGTGCAAAATCATAACTCGTATACTCGCGCACGGTGTCACATGAACAAACTCCAGAAAATATGTTTTCTTCCTCTTCATTCAGTTATAATAGCTATCTAATTCAGCCTCTTAAAAACAGAGTAATTTTGTGATACTGATACAAATAACGAAATTCGACTTTTTTCTGTTATTTATTGAAAGTAAGCAATTGAATATAATTCATAAGAGTATAAAGAGCTATAAAATAACATAAAGACGTATTAATCGATTGTGGTTCCGTTGGTGTAAGAATAAGAACATATCATAACTGCATGCTCGAGACAAACATATATTTTTCATACAGTTGTAGCGTATTTTGGGTCTTTTTTCGAAAAGAAGAATGTTCTGGAATTTCATGTTTCCATAATTCTAATATCTTTTGTCTCTGTGTTCTTGGTAAACTAAGAATAAATGCCTGTTTTTTTTTGTGCTGGAGCACAACAAAATGATATAAAAGAATTTCTAGGAACTTCCTGCGACTTATTTTCTTGTCGATATTGTTCGGCTCACATATTATAAAAAAATATCCCTGAAACTTTAACTGTAAAAAATAACCGTTAGCCACCGAAAAGGTTAAAACTCACAATTTACAATTCTTCCACAAGTGCAATTCTTTCACGATTGTGTATATGTGTGACCATTGTTTTTAGCGAATAACTATACGAAAGTCAAACATTTGTATATTATTTTTGCACGTATGAATCTAATGACGAATAATATATGAAATTGGATCAATCCGGAGACAAAAAGGATTAAAATCAAGTTAGAATAATCCGGTAATGACCTTATGCATTATATTCAATAAATATTCCACATTCGTTGCATGGACACCAACTGGACAACATCGTTGCTGGACGGGCTGGACGGTGAGAGATCGAGTGCCTTTCTCAAGGCAATGAGGGTGGAGGTGTAGTGCTGGAGTAGAGTAAAGTTTCCCAAGGGCCTTTCTCAAGGCTAGAGACGAATGAACTGAAAAAGTTTAAAGTCTCTATAATACAAAACAGGTTAGGTTTTGTATTATAGAGACTTTAAACTCTCTAGTGGCATGGAAACCTAATAATTATTCCATGCCACTAACATAAATTTATACATTTCGTTGAACAATGTTATAAAATAGGAAAAAAGTGACTTGTCCAAAAAAAGTTACTCCTATACTCGTGTCGGTGTCTTAAACCGAAAGTGACACACGTCCCCTTGACAAACAACGAATAATGAAGCTAGAAAGAATCGCAAAGTCGTAGGGTTGTTGTTTTCTGAGAAATGAACGAATTATTGATTTCTTGGTCTCACAGACCTATGCGCCTATGGAGGGTTAATGACACTTATTTCACGGCTCTCCAGGAGGCGCAGAACGAAATCGACCCTTGGTCGAACTTGGTCGATAGTATGCCCAAAAGTCTTCAACAGGCCATTGAAGCTTCAGGGGACCACACTAAATATTGATGTTTTCAACTTCTTTGCATTTATTGTGTAATTTGTTATTTTTTGAATTCGAGCTGTCATACTTGTTTTTATTTTTATTTTGCGTGCCTTAAACCATACCAGACGTTGTTTACCTAGCTTTTTCTGAGCTGACACTAACGAAGCATGCAACATATAATCTGGTCTCACTATTGCCGAGTAAATCCAGTGAATCATTTTGGTCACCACTTTTTCCCGAATATACTTCTACAAGTCCAGAGCGCAGTCTAAGCTTTAGATATTGCATACTCCATTAGTCCAACGCCTAATTTTTTGGTTCGTTTTGAAAGCTACAATTGTACACCTCTTAATCTAAGAGATGGAATCTTATACACCCAGGTTTTTTTTACGCGGGCGATACGTACCTCGTACAAAAAACCGCGTTAATTCGAAAATCCGCGTAAAAAACCTCGTACATGGGTGTACTGTAAGAAAGGCTGTATGTGAGTGTTGCTTGGTAAGCAAATAGAAATTTCTGTTCAAATATAATGATTTGATATGGAGGTGAATGGTCTTTTGCATATGCTTCGGGAGTCGTTCTGTCACGTTTACCAGCATTGGGAATAAATATAACACGGATCTCTCGCCAACTACTAGGAATGTCACTATATATCATCCTAACCCTAAACATCTCCGTCAGAAGAGGGACAGTGATATCCTTGCTTTTTGTAACAACACTGGTTTTCCCATCAGGTCCTGGAGATTTGAAGGGCTTCAAAGAATCCGCTGTCCATTTAACCCTTGATTTCGTACAGACCGCAATGGTCATTTCTTTAACTCTTTTTTATTTTTTCAGACTACCAAGTTCAAGTCCAAGTCCACCTTTAAAAGGGCTGAAGTCTTGCTAAACTGGTGAACTTCCAATCCCTTCTCTTAGATCACAGATTTCTTTGTTATATTCTATTAGACAGATTTAGTAATCTGTCCAATCAGGAATAATTTTCTATTTATTCGAGAGTTTTCTAGACAGTTTTCTAAGCTTTCTAAGTTTTTTGTTCCACCAGGTTGCATTCTTTCTTGAATATTTCCGCTTCAGTGGACAATTTGCTTCATAGGTAGAGTTAATATAGGTTTCAAATCCCGATGAAACTATTTCAAACTGTTCAGTGGAAGAAATACTTTCCATTGATATCAAGATTTTCTCCTGAAGTTTGGAATAATAACTTTCCCAATTTGTTTTTCTTGGGTCTCTGAATTGTTCACTGAAAAGATCACCAGAATCATAGTTAAACATTATATGTTTATGATCAGATAGAGATTCTTCATTAGACACATGCTAATTATTTTTTTTTATCCCATTTATTTATTTATTGGGCTCATTAGCATTTCAGCTGTAACAGAGCCGGGTTTTTAATCGTGTACATGTACATATGTTTATGTTTCTATAAACTGTAAATTACACAGTAGTTAGTAGTAGCCAATTAGGCGTTAAGTTTTCTGTTCCATTACATTATGGTAAATTACACTGTAGTAGCCATTTAGGCGTAAGGGTATTCTTTCTGTTCTTCCATTGTTCAAGCAGACCGGACAGCGGACAGTTGATATTGATCATTGTTGGGTTATTTAAAGATCAGCAGCCCGATGTTTCTTGCAGAGCAGAGCAGTTGTATGGATGAATCGATCGAATTTCGACCGTGGATCGATCTCCATCGCTGATGATGTTTGCGTGGACGTAGTTATTCTATGAACAACACAAAGATGGTCAATTGAGGGCCCTGAGTTTGAACTCACGACCGATCGCTTAGTAAGCGAACGCGTAACCAAGTGGCTACGAAGACCCCCTTGCTAATTATTTATCATATATGATAGTTTAAAACTGCAAAGTAATAGATAGGCATTGTGTTATCACTAAACATAAGACTTTGTATGCCAGTGAACAGTTAAAACCCCAGATTGTCTTGATTGTCAGCATAAGTTAATCATTTATTTGTTCATACACGCTAACATAACTGAACCGGGCTTGATAATGAATTGATAAGCGTTATTATAAATTTAAGTGAAAAATTGGGGATCGAAATCCGCCAAAACTTAACTATTTTGACCCCTTTTTACGAAGAAAGTCGCGAGGAAGCAAAAACCACCACAGGCGGCGAATAAATTTGCTGCGCATCATTGAGTGCTGAAAAGTGAAAATTTACACTTCGATTTATGAGATAGCAAAACTTTTTGTTCCATTATATCTCGGCTAACAGTATCATTAACGGATGCCGTTTACTTCCCATATATCGCCTGTAAATCTCCAGAGATTTAAAATTATCAATGTTATGAAACTCACCTGTTTAATCTCCACTTGTCCTGTATAAATGAAATCAATCAGCAGCTTCAGTATGTCGACCCGCATGGAGTGCAGTGTGACGGACTTTTGCTTTCCCTCGCTGAGTCCAAGCTCTGGGCGGAACATTGCTTCAAAATATGCGGAAGCACCGCTCAGAACTGCTCGGTGGGCTTGGATCGTTGTATTGCCAACCACAATTTCGACATCGCAGAACCGCGCATTCTGTCGTAGTGCATTGAGATTCAGCAGCACCTTCTGTGCGTATTGAGAGCAGATAAACACGGGCTTTCCTGCCGGATCTGCTGCTTGGTTAATTGCCATTTGTGATTGCGTGAGCGAACATATGATATCACTTGCATTACCATTCCCATTGTAATTATTCAATGGTGGCATATCGCTGGAGAAGAAAGTCTGCTTTGTCTCACCAGATGAAAAACCTTACAAGGAACTAGTTTTGGAATCCACTCATGAATAACACTTATATGAAGCCACTAAAATGGCTATACGATGCTCATTTCAAGAAAAAAAAATACACTGAATTTAGTAGAAGCGTTTTTCACAGGCAAAATAAAACAGTCTCTAATCGGGTTTACGCCCTGACACTACGGCTTTCACAGAACATCTAAACTCACTGACAGCAAATAGCGATAACTACAATTGAATGCACTGCTCGTAAATGTTCAGAGGATGTTTCAAGTATTGGCTGTGGTGATGATTGAGATGGTTATCAGTTTTCGTGTATGATGATATCGTTGTTGTTGCTGCTTTTAATTGTATCATTTGATTGGTTTCTCTCTTCATACATTCGTACCATGAAACAGCCCATCGATTCGATCCTTCTCTCGTACACTCGAAAACAATGCAACGTAAACATGCCAGCTGTCAAATTGTCAAAACATTGCCCCATCCTCATTTATGCTCCCGTTTTTGTGAACAGCGTTTCAATAAAATAGGGCAAATGTATACAGGTGTGACAGTGACACCATATGTATTTGCGGTCGTGCTGAATGTATTTATGTGTCGATATCACTTTCTGGATGTTCTCAATTGTCGATAGAAGTCGATAATGTTTTCGCGCTGGAAAACATTCTGCACAAATTGGGGTTGGAAGACCTGCAATAGAATTCGGTCCAGCGGAAATTAAATCATATAAATTGGCACATGCTAGGACGTATATCAAATTTAATCAAATCGCAATCGCATATCATATTAGTCAAAGAGCACGCGATAAACGTGATGCACTTTATTATTTATATAGAAAAGATTTCATTTATTTGGTAATATAAATTTGAACAATTACCTCTCTGCATCTCGGTGCGCAAGCATGAACATTGCCGTACCTCGCCCATTTTTAGCTATCCGCGTCGTACACTGACAGCCGTTTAGCTGAGAATAATGTCGACAACGCTACGCTACGAGGCAAGCAAATTTCTCGAAGAACGACTGATCGATATCACCACGGCTTCCAGAGACAAGGCTAGTTCTTTAGCGAGTAAAAATTTTTTTTGATGACGTCATCCGAATTGTCAGTGTAAACAGTCGCCAGTTGTATTTTGTTTTCCGACTTACGCGTAAATATTCCTGAAATGAAAATTCGAAAATTGTTCAATGCGCTGTGAGCGGGTGTATAAATTATGAAAATGACATTATCGGGCCAAAAAAGAGATTCTTTCGCTTTCCGAAAAACCGAGAATTATGTTCTTTGTGGATAAATGTTTTATCAAATTATTCATGGTGTTAAATATAATCAACTATATTATCAACGCACAAACTCACAAAGCACGAAAAATAAAAAATAAGAACACATTGTTTACTTCAACGACTCAGATGACGTCACTAAAAAATGACTGATCCGGAGTAGCTAGCCTTGTCTCTGTAAGCCGTGGATATCACTGTTTTCTAAAACGTTACTTCTCGAGATCATCCTGCAAACGAGAATACATCGATCATCGATAATCTCAGAACATATCGATTCAGACCACTACCTGGTTGTTACCAAATTGCATTCTGAACAATCAGTCGTCAATAACATAAGACGCCAGAGCTCATCACGGTACCGCCTACGACAACTGAACGGAACTGAACCCGAAAGGGAGGTAGATGAACTAAACGTTGCTCCCTCAAAGAATGTTGGAGTATCCTGAAAGCAGAAATTCATCGCACAGCAGAGACCGTTTCCGGGTATCAACGACGAGGTATATTAAACGAATGGTGTGCCGACTAGTAACGAGCGCTTTTGAGCGAGAAGATGCAGCACGCCCAGCCACGTTGCAACGAGCCACTCGACGGATCGGGGAGCGATACTGACTGAAGCAGAGGCAGCAAACACATCTCTTTTGGGAAAAAAATCGTCGCCCGGAATTCTTCTCGTGAGATATCAGGAGATGAAGTTGCTCTATCGTTCTTGTGAATCGCGGGAATTCTAATGTGGGCACGATTTCCAACAAGTCAAGTCAGTTGATCTGCATCGCCGATGACGTGTACATAATCAGAAGAATACATACAGCGGTAGCGGACTTGTAAACCCGATTGAAATACGAAGCATTAGGTTGATTAGGTTTAGAATCAATGCTACCAAGACGGTGAATCAATGCTAGTGCAACGTTTTAATCGACTGCGACGAGCTCGAGTCCGAATATCAATAGTCGGCAAACTTCTAAACGGATAGTCAACGGGAATCCTGACTATAGTCAACTATAGGTTCTATAAGTTTCCTTACGAAGTGTAACATGTACTAGCTAGGATGTTAGAGAACAATCCCGGAAAGATAGGTCAAGTTTGCGTACAAAAACGCGAATATTACCTTGGGATAACTTAAGTATTCTAAACTGGTTAGTTCCCCAAATGTTTAATACTTTCGCAAAACAAACTCTCGTCTTCTCGGTATACATGTATATACTGAGCTCAGTCTGCATATAGTTAAGTTGAAAAGGGTAGTACCGTTGCCGACCAGAGATTTTTGACCTGCGGCCATTTGATACGACGTCATCAGTCAGATCAATTTCATTGATCGTAACAAGAGTGCTCGGTTCAAATTCAAATGTAGTCGATTGCGTCTACCAAATACATGTCTTTCACGATGGAAAACCGTAGCAATAATATCATTCAACCTCGCCTCACTTTAGCTTGGTCATGTGATCTATCAAGACTAGGCCATGAAAAACATGACACACGACATTTGGGTAATTTTTTGCGCTACAGAACGCATTTGAAATTAAAACATTTGAAATACGAAGTTAAAAAAAACGCATTTATTCGTGCAATTCGGAATAACATTCGTCGAGAAGAAATGCCAGAACGGGAATTTTCGATCTTGGTTCTTTGCTACAACGATTATCACCAATCAACAATTTCCGGCAAGTACCTTGAACTGTATTACTCCTATTCTGCATTACTGATTTGCATTTCGTTGGAGTTATAATTTCGCTTTCTCTATTTCGAGCGTTTTGCCCATTCAATGTTCGATGAAAAACAGGTCGAACGAAACGCAAAAACAACTCGAACGGAAAACGGAATGGAATTTTATCAAATATTTCGAATCGATAGAAATACAGAATAAGGGTGTATATCTCTCCTTTCACTGCAAGTCCCTAAGGAAAGAACAGCGACTTGGACAATCCCTTTCCACTGATCGTCAGCCACAGAAGAACATTCTTCGTGAAATTTGCAGGGATATGCAGCCGGAGTCGGAGTCGGAAGGAATTTCATTGTATTAGGAGTCGGAAAAATTTTACCGACTCCGACTCCGACTAACTGGAATGGCCCAATAAAATCAAATCAATAAACAAAATTTTATTTCATGATCTTATTAATTTCCTATTCACGTCCGAGTCGTTTGCTTGTGTGTTGGTTAACCACAGTTCAGTTCAGTTCTTTGTTTTTAAGAGGCTTTAAACTTTGCAGTTCATTCGCCTCTAAGTTCAAACACTAAAAAAGTGGACTTTCGCAAATCAGTTAAGAACCGATTTTAATTCGTTGAAATTAATTGGATACCATAATAGATGAAGTTGCCAATATGTTCGAGATCATCCACATGCGTTACGCCGTTCAAACACTTCCCTAACCGAGAATTAGTGGAACAAAGTGATCGACCTGGAGAAGCTCCTGTTTCAATCGTTCAACCTAACTAAAACACTCCAGCTTGAAGGACTGACACCTAGAAAGTTTATGTTGGATTGAAGAAGTCTGATTTCCGATAGATAGTTAAGATAGATTAAGCCAACTGCAGATAGATAGATTGACCAACTGCAGATGGAGTTGTACGGTCCATGGAGAGAAGAGAAAGTTAACTTCTGGCTAACCCTATATTGTTAGCAGCAATTTATATCGATCCATTGAGCAGAATTTTACTCAACGATGATTAACCTGTCGACGAATATTGCAGCGATAATCCTGAGTCTTCATTTTTATCAGAGAGCACAGATTTCGATGTTTACCTGAATAACAAAAAAGAAAAACGACTTCACCTCGGAAAAGAGAATAAGAAGGAAAACCTGCAGCTGAACATCTTTTGAAGTGCAATCCTAGCTTTTTTCGGGTTTCTTCCACCACTGTAGTGCCAATCACCGTCAACGGACAGCACTGGAGCGAGTTGGTCGGGTTCCATTCCTTTAGGTACGTATGGCATCTGTTTTTCCTCGAGGTACGCCAACGTCTTCTTGGCGTAATGGAAAGATCATGATCTTCGTCGAATGGCCATTACCAGTCTTCCGCTCGACGTTCCGGAATATTAGGAAAGTGGTCTACTGTAAACTTTTTTCCTTGACTTTCACGCGTTTCGAAGAACCGTACAACGCGCGAAAAGAAACGGTGAGAATAAATTAAGGTCTTTACTTTTTTAGGTATTGAAATGATTCTCATTTTTTATTGAACACCCAGTACAGTGACAGTACATAAAGTGATTCCAGCGTTTCCTGAGCTCATCCAAGGCGGCTAGAAGTAAACTAAAATTTTGAGATCTGCGACAATAGTACATGAAGCCCGTATGAGCTAATATTTTGAAGGGAGTCCCGTATGAAAAATCGATATAATGATTTTCATTGGCACCCTAAACCATACATTTTGCCTCGTATTCCGAAAAAGTCCTTAGTGTCGATTTTTGACAAAAAAAAAATTTCGAGATGACAGTAGATCTCGACGTTTTCTGCAATTTGGAGACATTTGGCATCAAAATTGTTTTCGAAAACCCCGATTTACTTTCCTTTACTTGGGTGATTTTTCGGGTTTCAAAAAACTCAAACTTTGGCTGCTGTGTGACACAAGTAAATAAAGTCCGATCGAGCTGATATTTTTCATGGGGTAGTTTTTCGTGGGAATCAACATTCTTAATCAAGTTTGCTTTGAAAATTCGAGGGTCACCTTTTTCCCATACATACATTGGCACTCTAATGTACATATTCGAATATTGAACATTCGACTGTTAGTTCGGACGCCACTTTCCTCCTAGGCTCGAAATGTCCGAAGTAACAAACAAGGCGAAATTGTACTTCGGTCATTTAGAGTTTTTTTTTCGAGAGTTCTTATCACTTTTAGCGCAATTCAACGAATGTTAACAATAATACACTGCCTTTAGCACGAATTGCAGGTATTTGGATCGTTGATCAGTAGTTATTTTCATGTTCATATCATGCAACGTAATTTGTCCAATGTAAAAACGCAGTCACTCAAAACGACCAATGTACCATTTTTTGTTCTGAGGCTTTAGTTTTAAACTTAAATCACGAAACAACAGTTACTATTGGTTTTTCAGAGTTATTATTGACTGTTAGTGGTGAAACAATTCGCGGACCAATGTTCCGATCTTCAGCTTCGTTTTTCTCGAGTTAACGTAAATGTTTCATAGGACCTTCTCAAAAGTTACGCGAGAATTCTATTTTTACGAGCATTATAAATTTTATTTAAAATTAGATGCTCATTAGTTTATTGGGGGGTTTAGTTAGTTGGGGGTCTCCGTAGCCACATTGGTTGCGCGTTCGCTTAGTTAGCGATTGTTCGTGAGTTCAAAACTCAGGGCCCTCATTGACCATCTTTGTGTTGTTACAGAATAACTACGTCCACGCAACAATAATCAGCAATGGAGATCGATCCACGGTCGAAATAAGATCGATTCATCCATACAACTGCTCTGCTCTGCAAGACACATCGGGCTACTATTCTATTAATAACTCAACAATGATCATATCAACTGTCTCCGCTGTCCGGTTTAACTGGACAATGGAAGAACAGAACGAATACTCTTACGCCTAAGTGGCTACTGTGAAATGTAATGTACCATATGTATAGAAGGAATACTATAACGCCGAAAAAATGGCAACTGTATAATGTGCTAATTATAGATATGGTAAATATGTAACATGTACTCGATTAAAATTCGGCTCTATTACAGCTAATGAGCCTGAAATAAACAAATGGGACAAAAAAAAAGTTTAAAAGGAGCCAAACTCTGAACTATCACCCCTATTCTGTATTTCGATCGATTCGAAATATTTCGATCGAGTTGATCAAATTCCATTCTGTATTCCGTTCGAGTAGTTTTTGCATTTCGTTCGATCTGTTTCTTTTCGAACATGAAATAGGCAAATCGTTCGAAATAAAGAACGCAAAATTATAACTCGAACGAAATAACGGTTTCGAACGATATGGAAATTCGCCGGATATCAGACCTTCGATTGATGCTCTCACCATTCTTGTAGATGCCGGATCGGCTACATCCGACGGACACGGAATACCTTAAGATGTCCTACTTCTTTGCTGGCACCATGAACAAAGCATCGAACGTAGTTATTTGACTGTTTTCGTCATGACAACTGCAAGTCAACTGATAATGGTGTCGAATCATTTTTGTATAAGCCTTAATAAACGTAAGATTCTCAGCAAACTCAGCTCCCGTATGCGTGGCCAACAGATGATACATCAGAATTAACACTTTGACGGCCATGGTGTTTTGGCCAAAAAGTTCGTAAATATCTGGAGGGTTCAATGGTTGATTCTAATATTAGATGGTGCCAGGGACCCATCCAGCATAAAATTTCATCCACATCTGTCATATAAGGGTAAAAACTACCCGTGTGTAGTACTGCCCCCCGCCCCAAACGTAAACGAGTAAAATATCGATAAAAATCATTATAAAACAATTTATTTTTTCGAAATTACATTTTACCAACAGAAAACGAAAAACACATTAGTTTTAACCTAAAACGTATGCTGTAGCGCACACCTTTGAAAATTTGGAATATTCCGCATGTGCAGTGCTGCACTCATGGCCCCAGCGGAATAATTTTTGAGTGCAGTACGGCGCTCATGGCCGTCTAAGTGTTAAACGAGACAAAAAGCGTGACTGATTTTATTGATGTTTTTATATTCATGATATTATATTAATTTTTTTTTGTTTTATCTTCTAATCCTTGTAATACACCCATTTTCCGTTGCGTCTTCTTTTTGGCAAATGGTAATCATGATTGGCAGTAGAGTGAAGGGAAAAAGCGTGGAATTGAAAGCGACGATCCAACTTATTCCTTTTGCCACTGGATCCGTACAATTCGTGAGAGTATACCGTTGATATTTTGTATCGGACCTTCGTTCATTCCATACATCAAACGAGTTTTTCCATCACCGAAACTCTCATTGTTCATCTATCTGTGAGAGAAACTTCGCATAGACCAAAGAACTAGACTTCGAGTGCTCTATACTTTAGGGACTAACTTACGGTTGTTTTCCGAAAACGTTAATCAGTTCATTTGAAATACAAACCAATAATTGGGTTTTCAATGATTTTATAACATGCACTGTTGTCAAATGGTCTAAACAATGCCTCATCGTAGGTTCATGTTCAAATTTTATGATCAACTCACAGAAATAGGGCGAATGTATACAGGTGACTGTGATGAATTTGGTTGCGCCGAATGCATTTGCCTGTCGATATCAACTTCTGGAAGTTCTTAATCGTCTGTAGAAAGCAGTAATAATTTCGCGCTGGAATTCACACTGCACAAGTTCGAGTTGCATGGCCTGTAATGAAATTAACACCTATGTCACAACAAAATTCCAACTAAATTGGGTTACATACCTTCAGTGTATTCAATTCTGTTTTCTCAGATGGCTCCAACTTTTCACTGCATAACATTTTCAACTCTTTCAACATTCCGGGTGATGTTGATTTTAAGCTAAGGTGATCTCGTTCAGGATCCCAAATGACCGAACTTTCAAGGTTTTCAATATGAGCGTATACCATCCGGGTCTCTTTGCCAGCAATGGTAAAATTGCTGATTCCAATGGAGGATAGGAATTCAACCATATTTTCAACAGACTTAGTTCTATTGATGCAACACTCAATGGCGGGATAAGTGCTTAGTAATTGTTGTTCACATTGGCAAATCAACGATCGCACTGTATTTTGTAGACCATTTTCATTCACTTCAGAGTGACGTTTACTTGCGCTTAGTGTAACGTCGAACAGATGTCCAATATTGTAATCGTAGTTCAGTTTTAGTGAAATATCTAATAAAATGCTATCGAGAAAATGATCAACTACACCTAACAATCCGATTTGAAAGCTCGGTAGGCCTTGATAGTCCACACTTCTCCTATCTATTGGGTAGATCAGTCTAACGCTATTGTTCTCGCAGGAAATGCTAGTGCCAATTTGAAGCTGAGCCACTCTTGCATTCGATGTGAGGACAAGATTCCATCGTCTCTGACGTGCCAAAATTTCACCGATTTTATTCTGAAATATTATAGCTATTTCCGCAAAAATAATGCTGTCCGTTGATCTGCTCTCTATCCAGACGGAATCATGAGTGCGTGCGGGTGCAGTGTTGTGGAATATCAGTTTAGACTGAATTGAATTTCTGTACAATGACTGATTATTTATGCATGTCAAAATATCAAACTTTTGTTGTTCGTGTCCAATAGCACTTGTAATCGTCTTCCCAATTTCAACTTCGCTAGTTAGATAACAGGTCATTTGTTTCGCCTCAGTTAACAATTCATTCGTTAGTTCAAAATATTCGTCGCCTACAGCAGTATCATTACACCGGTTTCCAAACGTTATTGGTACAGAGAAAAACAGCCGATTGTCTGTGATGCAGAGGGCAATTTCTGCAAACTCCAGATATGTTATCCCAACCACCCCCGCGAGCTGGATGTGTGTTATTTCCTTCTGTATTGATTGGCTTATTTCCGAATAAAAATATCGCAACAGAGTAACTTGGCTACCATTCGAGTACATGATCATGCTGAAGTTTGATATAAAACAGTGAGCATCTATTGTATCGCCAAGGAATATTTTGAATTCATCAATCAGCAATCTGTTAGTATCCTCTGAAAGGCAATGAACGTGTAGTGTACCATTGTCCAACAACACCGAGAAAGTGTTGGTGCTGTAAGCGAAGCTGAATGCTATAATCCTTGCCGCAAAGTGTAGCGCACTGATAATTTCATAACTCTCCTCCGTATCTAGAATCCAGTAAAGTCCACCATCTATGGAGAAGAAAATTACTTCCGTTTCTGCGAGTAAATCTGCGCAATTCAAGAGTCTTTGAAAGTACCTAAGATTTTCTTTGCTCACCAGAACAGCTCCGAGCTTATATGACTGACTGCTTCTACTAGCTTTTATATCGCTTCTCTCCCATGATAGATCGTATACTTTGGACGGTTGTGTCATTGAGAGGCCACAAAAATTGTCTATTATTTCCATTTGTAAGCAGTCTTCGTCTATCAATCGCATCAGAAGCAATCGGTTGTCATTTTGCGTAGCATAAATAGCTTTCACATCCGATCTACCTTCAACAGCAACACAATCCCGGAAAGAAACGATCAATAACAGCTTTCCGTTTTCGGTAAAACCGACAGTGTTCGACGAGGTCATGGTAGTGTCTACCAAGTTAGTGGTCAAGTTTATGCTTGTAATCCTTTGCGGCAAACCATCAGATTGGATAACTTCCGTTAGATTCTTTATGACTAATGTAAAGATCTGTTGTTCCCCTGATATTATAAGAACTGTTTTCGTGTTATCACCAAAGCTATGTATCGAATAAGGATAAAATGTATTATCCGGCACAAACCAGTGCCTAATGTACTTAGGCGACATTGTAATTTTGCGCGCAGTGAAGACGTAAACAGTGACTCGCTGCTATCTGGTCATTTTTATTGACGTGGGACTACGTCTAATACCATGGACAGACATACAGCTGTACTAGCGTTGTACGTGTACAGCGTTGTACAGGTACCATCGTACCATGACAGACATACTTTGGTTGTACATTGTACCGTATGTCAAACTGACAATCAAAAATTTGACCAATTTTCACTACATATTTCAATGAAAAAGGTTTTTATTTAGTGTCTAAACAATCGCAACAACAAACAAGTTTCCAATCTGAGTTATGACCTCAAGAGAAAGTCCATAAAAAGAACGTTTACCAAGTGTTTTGATTCGGTTTGTTCATGCTACCCACCACTAACCGTCTATGGCGCTGCGCACAGTACAACTGTAGCCATGTACAGCGGTAAAACAGGTCGGTACAGATACAGCGATTGTACCGAGTTGCTTGCATGGTTCTAGCGCTGTACATGGTGACAGACATACAATTTTCGAAGTACAACGCAAGTACAGCTGTATGTCTGTCATAAGTATAACCGGAATATATGAGGGGTAAAATGATAACCTAAACACTGAACATGCATGAAAAAATGAAAGATTTCGAATGCTTATAACTCGAACATTTCTTACTGGATGTTTGCATCAATTGATAGGAAATATTTCTACGCATCTATCGCAATTAATAAAATGTTATTTTTCATCAGATAAACAATTGAATTACTGTAAAATGTTAAGCGTTATTAACACGCCCTAACTGCCTCGTTTTGATTGGCCCGATTTGCGGTTTCCCCAACATTGCCACCAAAACCAAGCAGCCTTGAGGAAACGGGCATTGCAAATACATGAAAGTAGGGGGACTTTTGTTCTCACCGAAAAATGTTCCCTAACACAGACTTCAAAACCAAGCAGCATTGGAGAAATCGGCATTGCAAACACAAGAAAGTAGGGGGAACTTTTGCTCCCTCCGAAATGTGTTCCCTAACAGAGGTTTCAAAACCAAAGTGCCTGGAGGAAATCGGCATTGCAAATTCATGCAAGTTGCTGGTATTTTTGTTCCGACTGAAATGTGTTTCCCCAACACAGACTTCCGAACCAAGGTGTCTGGGGAAATTGGCATTGCAAATTCATGCAGGTCGGGGGTATGTTTGTTCCGACTTAAATGTGTTTCCCCAACACAGACTTCAAAACCAAGATTTCTGGGGAAATCGACTTTATAAATATATGCAAACTGCGAGTTCTTTTGTACGCGCTTGCCTTTGTGCAGACTAGAATATGTCTCCCTAACACGATCTTCTAAACATAGGAACCTGCGAAAATAGTGCCGACACTAGACGCGAATGAACTTTGAAGTTTCAGGCAAATTCGCGTTTCGAGAAGTACGTACACTTGACAGATGCGAACTTCAGAGGGAGATGCAAAATAAAATAATCGTTTGATAATTCTTCCGTTCACATATTTTGTCCTAGGCATCATACCAAACGTGAAAGGACTGTCATTGAATTTACTTGTAACGAAGAGTAAGAAGAGTACTTGTAATATAAGAGTGTCACAATGCATGAATTGACCTTACATGGTGTTTGTTCGATCTTTGTACTCGCGAAGTAGATATAATGAATTCAATTAAATTCGGAAATTGTTTCATTCAAGCGGAAAGAAGCGGAAAGTTGAATATTCCCTCTAATACTCCATTACCAGATCAAAGGTTAAATTCGGATATGCCTTACGTTTTTATTGGAGATGAAGCATATCCTTTAATGTGAAACCTGCTTCGCCCATATCCACGTGCCCAACTTGATTCGGACAAGAAATTCTTTAATGCGCGATTGTCGAGGGGTAGAAAATGTATTGAATGTACGTTTGGAATAATGACCGCTAAGTGGAGGATTCTTTGGAAACCCATTGAAACAGAGTTGAACATTTGCAGACGAAATTGTTAAGGCGATATGCATACTCCATAATGTGTCGATACGAAGGTGTCGATACATTGTTGGAAGAAACTGCTAGACAAACAACAACATTCCTCTACGAACAAGAAAACAGCTCCAATAGAATAGTACAAGAACAGGCAATTTTGTTCGCGATTATTTTAGTGATTTCCTGAACAAAAATAAACTTTGAATTTGAATTCAAAAAGATTAATAGAAGAATTTTATTAATAAAAGTTTTTATTGAAATGAAAGCAAAGCATTTTGAACTTATAAAAATAGAAATGAAGCACAAATTATGTTTTGGATTCATGTATTTAAAAGATTAAAATAGTTCGTCATGATTTTATACTAAAAATATTGCACCCCGCTGATTAAATTATTTTCATGAATCGTTGCTTGCATTCGGACTATTTCGTAATCTGTTTTTGTTGTAAACATAGTTATGAACGAGGCTTTGCACTTTCATGCGAAACTCCAACTTTTCTTTCGACATTAATGTACGCACATGTGGAAGCAAGTTTTTAAAAAAAGCTACATCTTCATCGTCATCGGTGGTGGACTTATTCACCTTTTGTTCGAGTAACTTCAATTTTTTGGCCTAAATTTCGATCAGCTGTTGATAGGCACTACGCTTTGCAGATCTGTTTGAAGTATGTGAGCTTGTTTAAGGAGAGGAGGAAATGAATGGAGATTCCTCTAAATAATCTACCTCGAATCATCCGGATAATTATTTTCGTTTAATTCCACGGACTCTCCTGCAATACTTCTCTGTAGATACTCTTCTGAATTATCCTCGTTCCCTCTGGCTGAAAGATTGCCGCCAGATTTCCGGGGTTTCATTTGATCTCGGAGAAACAACATCGACTCGAAGTGGGGCCAAGTGATGTATGTCTCGAAGTTAATGGGGCTCCATCGCCAGATCTCCCTTCCGGGATCTTCCGGAGTTCTTTTCCGAACCCGTTTCGTAGGTTTTTCCACTTTTTTTCAACAGCATCCGCTGTAAATTAAAGACGTAGATTAATACACGATGAATTATTGTTTATGTACACTTACTTGTTGTGTTTACTCCCAACTCGATTGTAACTTGTTGCCAAAGCTTGTCAACAACCTGTTTTGGTACTGCCTCGAAGTTTTGTCCCATAACGCCTTTCGTGCGAAAACCAGAGAAATTAGTCTATCCGATTCGACCTCCATTTTAACTGTAAACAGTCCAATCCGTTCTCACAAGTAAACAGCCCACCGCAGGGATGCCAGATGAGATAACATGTCTTCATTTTGTAAACAGTTGAATTGTGAGATCATTTTTATCTGTGAACATGGTAAATGGAAAGCCTTTTACGTAACGTTTTCATTATATGTATTATTTAAATTAGAATGAAGTTATATACTTCATTGAATAAAACGAAAATAATAATTTAACAACTCAATCTTTATTTTTGTTCGATGAGGTCGATTGAGAAGATATTCATGAAAATCGTCAGGCAACCACCACTTGCGTTCACTCGCGGCAAAACACTCCACAAGCAGTTTCGCCGCATTGAAATCGCGTTCGCATCGCGTTTACTATGTCAGGTCCGGGCAGTTTGCATTTGATTTCCACAGTCGTAAACGAAAGACTTCTCCCGCAGACGATCCCGCGCCCGCGCCCGCATCGCATCGCATTCACTATGTCCTCGGCCTAAAGTAAGGCCGTTTCGTCACTAAGTTGATTAGGGGAGCGGTATATGAGAACAGTACGGAAGAAAGCAGAAGCGGAATTGTTTGCTTGAAGCGTGAACGAGACAGACTGATCACGAGCGAGCTTGGGTACAAGCGTATTGTGTTTTGTTTACAAACAAAACACAGTAGACTTCCAAAATGGCTGAAGAGTGGTTTTAGCATGTTGGCCCACCTTAGGATATACCTCTAGGCGCCTTGGTTCCACTAAAATCGCAGGCTTGATGCTGAGATTGACAACACAACACATGAATTCGGATCATTTTCATGTTAATCCTTGTAAAGTCGTATTGCTCCCCAGTCCGGATGGTCGACGATGGCGCGTACTAAGGTAATATTTATATATCATAAGGAAATGAAATACGATTGCAGTGATCATGAAAAATCTTATTTCTTGCTTCCAGGAAGCATGTATGATAATCCTAGATGTAGGTAAGCATACATTGGTATCAAAGGCGAAGAACAACCAAACGTTCTTCGAACGGGCCAAGAACTGTGTATCAAAAATCGTACAACGAAAGGTTTGTTCCTCGAAATAGCTTCTCTAGCGCGGTCCTTTTTAAATTCGTTACGCGTCAGATTTTCAGCAAACCACAAGATGAGGTCGGTCTCATACTCATGGGGACCGAAGAAACCAGCAACCAGCTCAATGTTGAGTTCGGAGGGTACGACCATATTTCTGAGGCTTTCGAGCTTGGCCCAAGCAATTGGCAGATGCTTAGAATCTTGGAAAAACGCATCAAACCGTCGTCTTCCAGCGCAGAGTGGATAAACGCACTGGAAGTGGCCATACATTTTCTTAACACTTGCGCGCGGTAAATTATTTTCGTATTTTTTGAAAAACGTGTAATTTTTATTTTCATTATTTTAGAGCTAAGAAATTTGCTTATTTGAAAATCATTTTAATTTCAACGCTCGCAAATTCGGCCAGTGTCGATACGGAGCAAGTTGAATCGGTGATTGAAAAATTAACCAAAATGCCATGCGAGCTGAACATTATTAACGACAGTATCGAGCACGGATTAGATTTAGAGACCCAGGATGAGGATCATTCTACATTTGGCACAGTTGGAATATTTGGACAGCAGTCAAGCAAATCAAAGGAGCAACGTGCCAATGAGAAACTGGTCTCCGATATTGTATTGAAATCGAACGGTGCTTTGTGCAACATCGATTCCGCCGAATTGCTTCTCGTTCATTTCGAGAAGAAAGCAACGAGGGCAGCTCCTTGGAACAGTATGTTGACTATTGGCACGCAAATAGAGATAAGCATTTCCGCATACCTTCTGATATCAGAGGAAAAGGGGTTGGGTCCTTTCAAAACTGAATGTGTGGACCCCAATGCAACGGTACAAATGAAAACCACGTACTATAAAAATGATACCCCTTTCGAGCCGGATTTGGATAATCTCATCAAGGGATACATGTACGGATCCACGGTGGTGCCTTACGACAGTGCGATGGATATTGATTATAAATCCGGTGAACAGCGCTTAGCCTGTCATGGATTTACGATGACAGGGAATATTTTGGAGGAATATTTGTGCGGCAACGGAACTTACGTTGTTGTGGCCAGGAAAGATTGTTCCGCTTCGGAAGCGAAGTTGAGTGCTTTGATAAAGGCAATGATCGACTTGGATGTGGTAATGATAGCAACTAAAGTATACCGAAGAGATACCCGGCCAAGGATCAATGTGCTAATGCCAACATACCGGAAAGGTTATCCATGTTTGATCATGCTGGAATTGTGTTTCCAAGGTACGTTCGTTCTATTTATTTTATATTTTATATTTGATGTTTTTTTATTTTCATGATGAGCAGAGGAACTGGCACTGCTGAAATTTCCACCACTACTCACCAACAAAAATAAACCCACTGATTCGCAATATGAAGCCATTGATAAGCTGATTGATTCAATGGATCTGATGGATGCATTGGATGGAGATACCGGCAGCAAAGAAGCTTTTGCCCTGCACAAGACTTTGAATCCAATTCACCAACACGTTTATAGAACCGTAGCTCATCGTGCACTGTATCCAAAAGCTCCACTTCCGGCAATGGATGAAGAATTAAAGGAACTTGTTGACGTCCCTACTAAACTCAAGGAGAGATCCAAACTTCACATGGAACAAGTGAAACAACTATTTTCATTGAAGGAAGTTAAAGTCAATTCACGTATTCAGTGGCTTCGAAAATCCGCACAAATCGGATTACAAACTGACGCTACATCTGCCGGGAGCTCGCAGCAGAACGAGCTAGATGCTGCTGATGAGCTGGACGACCATCGAATAATTGTTGAGGTAGGCACTGTCACCCCAGCCGAAGATTTCGCTTTGCTGCTTAAACGTGGCGAAAAATTCGCCACGGTATGTACCCAACTGCAGCGTGTTATATCAGACCTCGTGTTCAAATCGATGACTATCCAGTACGAGAAGATAGCGATGTCAATTATGATGTATCGGGAAGAAGCAAAGTTGTTGGGACCTTACCGCTACAATGAATGGATTGTAGAGTTTAAAAAAAGTTTGTTCGGACGGAATAAGCATGAATTTTGGGAACAGATAATAGTGAAGGAACGTTTCGGACTAATAGAAGCGAACGAAAGTGACATGAGTACTGTAACAGCGGACGAAGGAAGGGAGTTCTACAGCATAAGCTCAGCGAATAAAACTGTTTCAGAAGATAATGTCGACTACATCGACGCCGATGATTTGTTTGCCAACATGTAAAACATGATAGCTGGATGATGCCGATTCATTAAATTAAAATCGTGTGAGAAAACAACATAGGATTAAATTTATTTGTGTCAAATTATGTTGAAAGTTGCGTATAACTAGAATATTTAACAAGAACAGCTGGCATCTTTGAACGGTGCGGGTTTCCCTCCATTGGTCCGGGGCCAGTGTCAGCGGACACCCTTGCCCACCGACCAGAAGTAACAATCCAACGAGCAACCAAAATAACTACATTAGCAAAGATTCAATGTATTATATGTTAAAATTTTTTGTCTCGTTGAATTTTAATTTGTCATTTTATTTATGTTTTGTGAAATATGTTCTCTACATCTTCCGGTACCTTAAAGGCCGTTTTTTTCTTACAGAGATGAACCAGCTCAGAAGGCTAAAAGTCTCTATAATAAAGAATAATAAAAAAGAAATATCCGTTGTTGCTTTTGCAATAAATGATAAACACTCAGTTTCTGTTTTTCCCATTCTAATTAACTCCGGCCAATTGTTTGAAAAATTGTACAATAACTTTGACTATGACGTACTGCCGTTCTACGCATAGTTGTCCCATGTTACTTTTTGACAGTTTTCACTTTTCTTCATAAAACGATGTTTTAATGCCTAATCTTTCTGAAAACACACAAAAAAGTTATAGTTTGTTCCCAGCTTTGAAAAAACATCATCAAGCTCAATTGTCCCATGTTGATATTCTATTCATAACTGTCCCACCATGTATTTTTTGTAGACCCATATCAAATAAATCGGTTTAAGTACAAGAGTTTTATGTCACGCTATTAGCAAGACTAATGCTCTCATTTCTGGTTTGGAAGAACGAACTGATTCTCAAACAAACAAAAAAATGTTGACCAGAAACACTAAAAACGTATTGTTTGTTCCCAGTATTTCAAAAAACAACATCAAGTTCAATTGTCAATTGTTGTTGATATTCTAGGCATAACTGTCCCATCATGAGTTTTTAAGCTCGTAACCAAGATTGATTGATTCAAATGAGGGGATCTGATTTCATTGAGCAATAGTTTTTTGCTTATAAAAAACACAGTGTATTGTTAAACCGAAGTGCTTAAAGCTTCTGGTAGACAATATGCTAGAAATATGCTTTGATTGCGTTTTTCTCAGTTGCTGATTTTGCAACATGGGACAGCTATGCGTACAACGGCAGCGTAGCATTGTTCAAATATTTTTCTCAATGTTCACTAACATTCAAAAATATGTTCTGTTAAATAAACGAGACAGTTTTCATGTAATATTTTGTTACAATTTGCGAAAAAAGGGTTACTCTATCGCATAGAATACATATTTTATAAAGAAAAGTTAATTTTCATTCAAATTTTTATTTTGAAATCGTGTTTGTTCCATTTAAAAACCTCCAACATTTCATCTCATAAATCGGAAGACGAAGCCGTCAATGTCGTCAATAACTGAAGAGATGCATTGACAACGGCATTGCGTATGTTAGACGATGTGTCGGAATTCTCCGAGTTTCATTCGCAGGGGATTCGTTGCACGATAGCAAGGAGACGAATAGTACAATCATATGTTCATTTTGACTTATGGATTTGTTATTTATTCATTTATTTCATTTAGTTTGGCTTAACGCCTTTACAACATGGCCTGATTTAGAACATTTCTCCAATTAAATTAGATCGTGGATATCTCTCTCCGATTCCGCAGACACTCCGCACTCAACAGGACCTGCTCCACTTGGTCTGTCCACCTTACTCCCGATGAAAACCATTTTTTTGCAGGATAGTAGACCTACATCATTGCAACACATCCTGCCTCTAATGTTCTTTCAAAAAATAGCTTCAAATCTTCAAGTTTGGCTGTCGTCTTCCAACAGATCAACCTTCATTTATCGTTTTATGTGTTATATAAACAATAAATTTGAATGATCAAGAACAGTTGTTTGTTTTTAATATCTAGCTCGCTAGTGGGTTTGGACCAAGATCAATCGTATCAATTAATTCAAAAATAAACAAACTTGCTTCGTTTTTTAACTCTCCTATACTCTGGTGAAAAATCGCAACTCGTATACTCACAGACTGTGCGTGTCTCTGTAATATTGCTATTGTGAATTTTCAGGCGTTGATGGTATTTATAAGAAAAAAATATATAATTGAATCAAGAAACTCCAGAAAATTTTTTTTGTTTAACTTCATTCAGTTTTAATAGTCATTTGATTCAGTCATTCTCGGTCTGTCAGACCTATGCGCGAGTATAGGAAGGTTAAAAATTATGATGATGGTCCCACCTCATTCCCCTACAAAGGGCTGAGCTGGGCGCGTTATCTTGAAGATAATTGAATATTAGGATTTTCCTTCATAGTATCAAACTGAACCAGTAAGCAAGATAATAATAAGAAATAAGAAAAAAGCGGACTGGTTTTGTGAACCCGAAAAAATCCTTGACCGATCTGGAATTGAACCCAACGCCTATGCCCGTATCAACCGTGAATTTACAAGAGTCTTCCCGCTTTACTAGAATCCCGATAATGGTCTGCTGTAGATCGTTCTCGAGTCCAGATAGCTGAGCCAATCCAAGCCTAATTCTAGCCAACACTTCAGGCCCTCCATAATCAGGGCGCAAACATGTCTACTGGAACTCGCAATCAGATCCGCCACAACCCAGAAAAAAACTCGTTATAACCATCTATTTGACAGATAAGTTTACGAGCATTCCGGTCGGACTATCTCTAGCACCATTCCAGTATCTTCATAAAATCCTTCAAATGAGTTTGACTGATACTTCAGAGTCTTCATCACTTAGGGACAAACGTGTTCATCAGAATTTGCATTCAGATCTGCCACAACCCAGAAAAATCTCGTTATAACAATCTATTTAACAGATGAGTTCACGAGTATTCAGGTTAGGCTAGCTTCATCGCAGCTTCCACTTCTGATCCCTTGAAATGAAGGTATCCTCTCTTGAAAATTTAGTTCTCTTTTCCCTTTTTTCATTCTTAGATTATCTATGTTTGTTAACGCGCGCGATGCCCAAACTTTTGTAGACTGCACAGTAATTTCAAAATAAATAACAATTCAACAAATGAAACTAATTGAATACCACCATTATTATTGTCTTCAGACATGCAAAAACAACAAAAAACACAAAAACAGTAATCTATCAGTTAATACTCCGTCAACCAACACCGTACACTGACTATAGAACAGATCACAAGACAAAATCATTTTTCAAGAACTCCTCGCAGATAGTTCGGAATATTCTCGTGTTCGATGTTGTCGTTGCTTCTGTTGGCAGTGTGTTGTATAAACGGTAGCCTTTATAAAAAAATGAGTACAGGACATCCAGGACATCCAGAAGTTCATCATTCTGAGGTCCCTTTTGTTGCCTTGTATTGTATTGGTGAACATCTCTTCTGAAAGTGATAGTATTCTGTTAACAGTTTGGTGTTATACTATTTATCATTTTAATTTTATTTTTCAATTTTTTTTACTACTGATCTTATTTCATTTCGATCGCCTTAATGGACGCGTTTGGGAGGGTTTTCGCTTTCGCGTTCCGGATGTCTAGGCTATGTTGGATATCAACCGGGCTGTTTGGTACACTAATTGAGCTGAATAGAACGGCTGCATCGAACAAATTCGAATCCAATACAAATCCGTAAAAATCTTCTTCGTCGTTTTCTATTGCTTGCTGTTTTTTTATCCCATTTATTTATTTATTAGGCTCATTAGCATTTTAGTTGTAACAGAGCTGGGTTTTAATCGTGTACATGTACATATGTTTATGTTTCTATAAACTGTAAATTACACAGTAGTTAGTAGTAGCCATTTAGGCGTTAAGTTTTCTGTTCCATTACATTATGGTAAATTACACAGTAGTAGCCATTTCGGCGTAAGGGTATTCTTTCTGTTCTTCCATTGTTCAGCATTTGGGACAACAGAGTGGACCACACTAGACAACCCAACAGGCCAGCGGAATTTCGGATACGATTCCGGATTACGTGATTGTGTCAAACGGAAAAAACGTTTTAACTCGCGAGACAATAAACTAAATGCGTCTTTATTCGTGGCGTATTATGTGCAAACTAACAAAACTAATAATAACGTTCACTGTACGTTTCTTTTACTCTTTCTAATGTTGCCAGCATTGCGGTGCAGTGACGGCGATACTATAAATGGTGCCTCCACTTTATTATAGCTGACACAGCAGACCGGACAGCAGAGACAGTTGATATTGATATAATTATTGGGTTATTTATAGAACAGCAGCCCGATGTTTCTTGCAGAGCAGAGCAGTTGTATGGATGAATCGATCTAATTTCGAGCGTGGATCGATCTCCATTGCTGATGAGGTTTGCGTGGACGTAGTTATTCTATAACAACACAAAGACGGTCAATTGAGGGTCGTGAGTTTGAACTCACGACCGATCGCTTAGTAAGCGAACGCGTAACCAAGTGGCTACGAAGACCCCCTTTTGCTTGCTGTTGTTAATAATCATTTTTAGTATCTTGGTTCACTAGGCACTCTGGCGAGTTTCGATTCATTTGCTTCTTTGGTCCTGTTAAGGGCCAATTCAAAACCAAAAACTACACCACGGACCGAATGAGGGATTAAACGGTTGATAGCCAAATTAAACACTTATTCCATAGCACACATTTTATTTACACAATTTACAAAATTAGACATTAAAGTTTGTTTTTGGCTTCTTGCTTCCAAATAAGTTCAGAATACAAAAATGCTTCCTTCCAATTGAACGGTTGAAATTGAACTCTTTGCTTCCCAGCAAACATTAAATAGCATAACAAGCGTATATATAACATCATATGCCCTAAAATTTGGTTGGCATATAATGCGCCTAACTGGCATATGCATGCAAAAGTGGAGGCCATATACATACATACATACATGGCAAATGCTTACCGAATTTGTTTAGATGAATATGCAACTTTGACCGGCTATAATAGCGATTATGTTGAAATTGAATTGCGATCTAATATGAATATATTCATGAATTGTCAAAGCACCAAATACGACTTTTGCCATACCCATATACGATTTATTACAGACATAGAAAAAAAACAAATGGCGCAAAATATTTTCGTGAAAAGTTTATTATAGCCTCACGAATCGCCATTTTTATATACGAGTATTTATGTTTGTAGAAATGATAATTGTTTGATTGACTTGTGTTGGGAGTGGAATATGAATGTTTGAAATGGCACAGATTGATGTTTGGTGAAAACTGCTCCGAGATGGGTTCGAACTCCGGTCGTCTGGATTATCATCCACCAGCTATCTCGCGCGGCTATCTGAAATTTAGTTCAACAGCGGTTTAAACTTTCGAGTGTATCAGCATTTCATTGACATTTCAATATGATGTAATATGTTCTTTATTAGGATCTAATACGATTCACTGTTTCATGATTTTCTTCAGCATGCAACACGATTCACTACAGTACTGAATCGATTTAAATTATACGCTTATACAACACACAAACTGCATCAGCATAATATACGCATATGATGCGGATTAAATATATTTTACGACAATGTGCATCATAAAAATGATGTTTATTATACCTGTTCGATGAACGAATGCAGAGCCATCTGTATGAAATGATCGACATTGTTTGCAAGAAAATTTATTACCTTCAAGCTACAAAAAACATGACAAAATCAATCGAAGTTACCAGGAAATTAAATTTTCACTTCCGCCAACCAACATCTATAAAAGGCTGTTGAATCGTATGCGGGGTCTCTTTTTACCGCTCGGTTTTGACCGATGAAGACCAGCTGCTCGAAGTTCAGTGAAAAATAATTCGTGAAATAGTTTTATTGAAATACTCTGTGAATTGTTAAATGGTGAAATTATGGAGAAATAAAAATAGTTATACTTACCTGCAATGAAATACAAATAGCATAAACATGTGTATACTTACCTGAATCGAAGAACTCTTATCTATCGCGTCGCCGTTCCGGAAAGTGTTACCTGGAAGATAACTCACCACGTGTACTGCGTATTTTCCTGAAGATTGCTGCCCAGTGATCCTGCTCTTCTTTGCTATCGACAATACCGAATTGCGACTTAATTTGATAATGGTATTTAAAATCGAGTTTTTACATTTCATGCGATTTCAAATATACACGATACATACTTTGATTGATATCATATGCGATTATGATTTATTCGGATTTCTTGTAAGACTTGGCACGTGCAAAATTATACGATTTAATGTTTGCTGGGTTGTCTCACTGCACGCAAATTTCATTAGTAGGGTTATGTTGGTAGTTGTATCCTTGTTCGTCCTTTCGTTGTATTCCTTCCTCCTCCATCCTATCTATCGTACATAGGGCGTTTGCAGCGTGCATATGTATTAGCAGTCTTCAGAATGCAACCCGGTGCTGATGAGCAACAAGATTTTTGCACCCAGTTGAGCTACCACTCCTTGTGCACACACGCGCTCTGGCGAATGAGCACGCTCCGAAACACAGATGAAATGTTTCGTTGTCAGCTCCGTGGGCGCAAGCTCAGTTTTAAGCTGAGTTTTACGTTGAAATTCGCGCCGTGCTGCGCGCTTGAATCTGGATTGATCTCTCTTTTGAGATATTTTTCTTCACACAAGCGTATACGGTTCATACGGTATACGCTGAGTAGAAATGTTTAGTATCTGAGTTCTGCGCCGGGTACATTTTGCGCTGTCGTGCTTATGAATTTTTTGCGCTTCGCACCAAGAGAGAATACGAGTGTTCTTTGAGCGCGCGCTGATGAAAATTCAACTCAAGCGCAGCGCTGCGTTTGTTTTCTGAAGACTGTGGGCCCTATTCCAGAAAACGAGACGAGCGCTCGTTTTCATATTCCAGAGCCGAGTTCGACTAAAAACAGACGAGTAGCTTGTCTGGTTCGACGACCGTTTGGCCGCGCTCGTCAATGAATCAGCAGGGGATAGTAACTTCAAGCAAAAAAGTGGAACCGATTCGAGATTGCTTTTATGTAAACAGTGAACTTTTTTTACACTCTTAAAATTGCACCGACTTGCACTGACAACTGAATGATATTGTCAATTTGTGCGAGATGCCTCAAAACTGCTGGGAATCAATATTGTTTATATATACAGTAAGTTAGTAAGTAAGTACCATTGGACAGACCTGTAATGTGACACGTTTAATTGGACATTTTTGTAAACATCGAGTTCGGGGCCCAAATTATGACGCCACATTAAAGTTACCACCAGATTATTAGGCAATACCTAATAACATAATAAGTCTGTTGTCATACGAATATACGATTCATCACTGCCATAAAAAAAAATGGCGGAAAATATTAAAGTTAAATGTTCGGCCCGAGGAATCACCATTTTTGTATGCATATAGAACCTTTATAAACATTTATGTTTGTACAAATAGGAATAAATCAATTGATTTTTAGGGATTTAAATGTTTGATATGAGTGGTTGCGACAGTTAGAAAATTGCTCCGATGGGATTTGAACTCCGGTTGTTTGGATTATCAAGCCGCAGCTATCTCGTACGGCTATCTGAAATATGATTCTAGGGCAATTAAAGCTATTACATATGATACGAAAGAGTTGCAATCGGATACGTTATTCCTGATTGTTTATTGTGCTTTAGTAGAAATATCGCTAAACTGATATAGAAATGGTTAAATAAAGTTCAGTACTACATGTTTCAAGTAGTCAAATAACATGAAGTAAAAAATTTCAGCAAACCCAACAAACATTAAATCGTAAAAAAAAATCGAGGGGTTGTATCCGAGACACGACCGCTTAGAACGTAAGACTACGCAATCTTTTTTCTTTTGAAATTTGATGGTTTATCATTTCGAATATTATTTTGCGAATACGTCGAAATTTCATAAATAACTCTTTAGTAAAAAGTTTCGGGGACCCTAAAAAGGTTTAATGGCTTGCGTAGTTTTGTAGAATCATTTCGAGAAGCAACGACCATTTTTTTCCTTTGCGAGAACAATACACTAATTGGTCATATGTCACAATTTGTTTCTTTATATCAATGCACGCATTGCACTGAATATTAACGAGAGGCATCTTCCGTGCATCGCCATCAAAGTCGAATGAACTCTCTGAGTTTCAAGTGTCTATAATTCAAAAGAAGAAGAAGAAGAAGAAGTGCATCTCCATTCAACAGGCATCAAACACGCGTCTAACAGATGCACACAGTTGCGGTGCTAAAAATGAAACATCGCGAGAACGACCGTTTATGAAAAATCGTTTCCCGACTCTCGATCAAAACCGTCAACAAAGTTTCTAAGTTCTAAGTTACGCGCTGAGAATTTTCCTCAGAGGAAATGCAATACTTATACGCTAGCGACAGCTTAAGGGTGGAGTTTACTTCGCAAATTTTCTCTTTTCGCCATCCCCCTTCGTTGTTTCTGTTCTAGTGGCTGCATAAGTTACCCGTTATTGACAGCTCTGATCGGGATAGCACACAAATGGACAGAACAAATGTATGGGAAAATGGGAATGCTTCCAATTTCCATCAATTTAAACAATATACAGACTATGGGATTGTAATGTATAGCATATCAAACAAAAAAAATATTGGAAAATTTCCAATTCGATTGGTATACAACTCGTTTAAATCCGTTCGTAGCAAGAATAGTTATAAACGTTAACTTTATTTCATAAAAACGTGACCTGTTTTCTGATTTGGCACCCTTAACGTAAGACGTAGTCCTACGTCAAACATCTATAATTAGAGGCGATATACATACATCCAAGACACATTATTTGTATGATGTGTATAACTGGCATATGCATATAAAATTGGAGGCCATATACATGTGTATGGGGTATATGATGTAACATAAACGATAATTATACGATTTAATTTTTTCTAGGATGTATGTGTATCGCATCCACGTTCGCATGTATGGGCTGGCTAGGCGCATCATATACATGCAATTTATATTAATCATACTTGTATGTTTGTGAATATAATCCTCAAAATAAAATCATTGCACTAAACCTTCGTTTCAAACAACTTATACAGTAACCAAATCACGCAATAAACATCAAGAATTGCTGGAATCTCTTATCAATATTTGTTCAAATTTAAAAATGTGCTTAACTCCAGTTTTGTTGACCTTTTTTTTAGAAATCTGTCAGTATGCATACACTCTCCTACGAAACATAGTGGAAAAAAATATATTCGTCGATGTAAACAAGCGGTGAAAAAGGAGACACTTTTCGACGAGTGATTTGTATGAAGTTCCACTACCGTGGAACCAGTCGAATCGTCTAGTTTGTTTGATGTGTTTGTTCACCTTGTTGATTGAAAGCATCGGTATTCTTCTGCACCGCCTTTATCTTCAAAAATGGTTTCACGACTGAACTAGTATTGCATAAGCAATGTATGTTTTCAACTGCAATCATCAAATTCAATTCAGTAATTGCAAGATTTTACAGATTTTCAAATGGGCCTCTTCCAAACAACACAACCAAATATAAACATTGAACTCATATCCAGGGATGCTAGATGACTGTTTTGAATATATTAACACGGCACGAAAATGGTCTTCACATATTGAACGAAAATGAGTAATTCAAAACAACTACTTTATTCGAAATACATATATATAAAGATTTAAAACTTTTCTTGATAGATCGTTGATTAGGTGAACAAACATTGCCCCCAATAAATCCATAATAACAAAACGTCTGAGTGATGAAACCATATGCTCGAGGAAAAATATCAATGAAACCAAAAAATATATGAAACTTATTCCTTTTTGTTATGTTTTTTTTTTAATATTTTGGCACTGAGAAAAGAGTATCGATTGATCACTTTTAAAATTTTGTTTGTTGTTTGTTGTTTTTCTCAAAACAAACTTCTCATCTGACATCACTGATCATACCGAGAAAAACTGACTGAAGTCTCTTCAGTCTACCAAATAAAACATTTCAATGAAACTCGTGTACTGGAATGGGATATTTTGCTCGTCTCGACAGTGACTGAAGCCGAGACGAGACGAGACGAATAGCTCGTCTCGTTTTCTGGAATAGGGCCCTGTGTATTAGTGATCTGCTGGGCAGGCAAACGAGATCGATGCATAGGATTTATATGGATCGACAAGATTGAGCTTTGTTTGATTAATTATTTTAGCGAAATAGTTATAGAAATTACGCGCTACACTATATTAGTAACATGCTAATATGTGTCTCTTTACATAGAAATATTTACTTTTAGCGTCAGATATACGGAGAAAAATAGAAATTTCTGTTATGGCTATGATCCATATCAATCGAAGGAGATTGATTATTCAAAAAGTTTCACCGAAAAAGTGCAAACTTCCATTGCGATTGTATAGCCGGATTGTGTGAAATGTGATCCCATTTAAGCGCGATTCACATACATCATCCACGTCACGTTCACGTTCCGTCACGTCACGTTGCGTCAATTATTCTTCCATGCAATTCCTATTGGAGCATTCACATACTCCAGCAACGACAAGTCGAAGTTGCCGTTGCCGGTGTATGTGAATGTTTGCCTAAGAACTGCTTGGAAGAATAATTGACGGAACGTGACGAGACGGAACGTGAACGTGAAGTGGATGTTATCTGTGAATCGCACTTTAGGCTTCGTGCTTTTTGCCCTAAAATGTTGGCCTTGTGAAGAATTAAACTACAATGAATATTCGTTTGCAGATATCCTTAAGTGCGATTCACATACAACATCCACGTCACGTTCACGTTCCGTCACGTCACGTTGCGTCAATTATTCTTCCATGGAATTCCTATTGAAGCATTCACATACACCAGCAACGGAAAGTCGAAGTTCCCGTCGCGGTGTATGTGAATGTTTGCATAAGAACTGCTTGGAGGAATAATTGACGCAACGTGACTTGGATGTTGTATGTGAATCGCACTTTAATCGGTGGTTAGTTTCGCCAAAAAAAGCAGATGATTATGTTGAAATTAAGAGCATATTCAGCCAGAAAGGCCAACCAACTCTCAGATATGATTTCCGGGTACCTGAATGCGCGGCGGAGAAGTGAAATATGGTTATAAGAAAATTGATCGGAAACGAATAAAATCCATCAATTGGCTAATTCATGGAAAATACAAGGAAGCATTCGAACGTAAGCTCTAGCCTCTGTGTCTTGAATCTAGGTCCGAACATGCTGATAATCCTTTCCTATTATTTTTTCGATTCAAATCTAGTAGGAAAGTCGCTCAATGAACATCGCGAAATAGATGCTAGTAAGTTAAGCAATATGCGTCACACAAAAGCTCTTGTTCGGTGAATAGTTTGCCTAACTGTTTAACATAGTTCATGTTAGTTCTATGAAATATTTCGCGCTAATAGAAAGATCGCAACTATATTTGAATCATCTACAAGAACGTCGATTGATAATGAATCGGCTTCTGCTGCATAGAAGCTACGAATGTAAACAAATGATGTTTGCCCAACAGATGCTCTGCATGTATGTGTAGCAAGAGCCCTATTCAGTGCGCTGGGCTGAGCGGTGGACTGAGCACGAAGGACTTTCCAAAACCTTTATACAGTAAGTTACATTTAATGCGACATTTAGCTAATTGGACAAACCTGTAATGCGACACGTTTAATTTGACATTTTTACCTCTAGTTGGACATTTTTGTAAACATCGAGATCGGGGCTCCCCCAATTATTGCCCCACATTGAAAGTAGCCACCATACGTCGACACTGTACCACTCTCATCGCCTATTACAGGTCAAAATCGTCTCCAATGCGACACTGAGTGGTGGCTCGGCATTTTGTATTAAATGTATATAACTGTACCTCAAAATTTGGTCAGTAGTACACCGATCGATGCTGGGCTGATAACTTCTCACGAATCTGTTCGTTAGTGGCGATACATGACGAAACATAACTTGGGAAAGCACTTCCTGGTTTGAACTCCTCCTCTCTATTTATCTCACGCTTGGAATTCTTCCAATGAAATAGAGCTTGGGTAGACTGTCCAATTCGAAGTTGCTCTCCATAATTAACTTGAACCAGCGAAATTGCACAAAGAACACACTGAATGACGCTTGATAGTAGCAACACATTCTCATTGTGCAAGTTTCAATGATGTGAGCTTCAAATAGTCAATAACGACGTCGGCCACGTCTTTACAGTTACCAGGGGGAGGGAAGGAATGTTAGTATGATATTCGCGGCCAGAAGGGTCTCCTAGTGGGTAAAAAGAATCAGGATTCACTGTGGTGTGTATTGTGATTCATCGTGGTAATAAGTGGGTATTTTCCTCAGCTGAGAAAACTGATTTAAAAACGCTCGAAATATATATTTTTATTTTCAATCGTAAGGTAAATGATTTTGGTTTGTCCGGTCGAAAATATGATCATGGTTTGTCCACTTTTTTATATATAATATATAGTAAAATATTGTAAACATCATTCTTGCATACCATTTGTATCTGATTTACATAGCTAAACCATTAAATTAACGCATTTTGATGAACTCAATTCTGATCATGAGTTGTCCAATTCAATAATTTTGTTTTGTCCACATGATTCCTATGGCAACCGCTTAACGCTTAACTTCGCTTAACGACATTCTGCGAATTATCCGTATTGTAATATAAATCGTTGATTAGTTCAGCGTGTTTTCAAATACCTTCCCAAACCATCACGGATGCGGCACTTTGGGACCGTTGAAATGTATCTGTCACTATCTGGGATATTTCTGGAACTGTGACCGACGAAAATACAGAATTTTACACATTGTGAGACTGTTGCAAGAGTAATAACATCCGAAAAGAAATAAGTCTTGAACCCCGTGCCGTGCAGGAGCGTTGTCTTTTCAAACCGGTTATCCAATGAGAAATTACAGTACCTCCTAGAGGTTCGATAAACAAAATCACGCTTCACTCCCAGGTTTTCCAACTTTATGAAAATAGCGCCTGGGCGCACTCCTCCCAAAAACTTTTTTTATCACTACAGCACGAAATACTTTCTTCGTTCAGAAACAATGGACACTGAATGGAAATAATCGAACAGATCCGTCAATGGATAGTGTAAACATAATGCAAGATATAATAGAAGATAGTGTATGCGCTGCTGCTTTCTCACAACAGCGAGGCAAAAAATGGTACGAGAATATATTGGACACAGTGTACACCTACCAAAACCTCGAGGTTCATGGTGCACGTTGTGGACATACATTCAACGCAATACGAAGACATAGGACACATAGCACTATATTCGCTCAAGTTTTGTTAAGTGTTTTTGGTAGCTGACTGATTGGCAGCAGAAACTACCATACTCCATCTTTGAGGGAATAATAATTTCATAAATTGTATTGAACAACTTGTTGAGATATTTCAAATTCTTTATAATTGTTAGTTGATATTCATCAAAAACCAGTTCGTTGAATCTCGTTTGAAAAATTAACCTTTCCGGAGCCGTTAGCTTGTAACTTTAATTGGCACTCAAATCACCGAACACTGCATGGTGAATGAAGCCAGAACGCAGGTTATTGTTCGCACTTTACAGAAGAGAAAGTTATCACTAGTTGATAACCACTACCAACAAACCACTTCGTGTGTGTTTACATGTAAAACACAAATGTTTCAATAAATATCTCTGGTCGGAACACAATCCGATCGCCAGCCATACTATGCTTCATCTGAGTACGACAAAAATACACAAAATTTCCTGGTTGCATTCTAAGCAAACAAGCGTGTCGCGAATAAAATGAAGAACGTCTGTTGTAGATAACGGTGATAACAGACAAAATATTACGCGGGACAGCTTTTGTTAGTAGACAGTAGTTAAAGTCGTTGCGTTCGATCGATTCGGTCGTCCTGGCGCTTTTGGCTCTATCGATGTCGTTTGCTGGAGTGCTCACCAGAATCAAAGGTTTTGCTGTGAGTGGATGAGCTCCTGAAGGATTCAAGAGCAAGAGTTTTATTATGTAAGTTAACATCGACATTGTTTGTGTAAACAGCCCGGTTCAAATGCACATGATTGTAGATTATCTCCCTGAGATTATGTTCACAAGAATATATTTGCGTGTAACACGGGTGTGTTCTGTTATATACATAGTGAGGTGTTATATTTAGGAAAATCCTAGGCTTAACATTTATATACAATTATAATAAATATTGTTTTCCAATATGTTTTAGGATATTTCTTCTTTGATAGTAATAAAAAGGCTTACTGGGAAAATTGTCACAGTGCAGGGCGATGCAGTACATTCGAGAACGTTTGTCGTTGGATCTACCGTTCAGTCGATCCAACGAAACCGCAAAGACGAATAAAGGTACCGAGGTGCCCGTGGTTTCCACACTTTCCCATATCGATGAACGAAAGCAATCCGAAAGTGCTGGGACACCACCATCCGCTTATGGTACTCCAATTCAAAGTCCATCTGAGAAGAGACACTCGCAAAATTATCCTTGGCAACAACCTCAAAAACCAGAAGTTAAAAGCGATAAATCTATAGAATCGACTGATACCGTGCACATATCATCAAACCATAATCGATTTGCTGGGTACCCTCAGATCTATTCAACACCTGTTACAGGTGGATACGTGAACCAAGCCTACACGAATGATAGTGGAAACAACACAGCTGTTTCAGCTGATTACAATCATCCACAGTAAGTGAATCATAACTATGTCATAAATCATTTATTTGATCGTATCAATCATCATTTGTCTCATTAATGTGATATTATTTTACTATTATTGTTCAGAAGAAAGTTCGATGAAATAAATGAATAACATGCGTATTATTTCGTGGCACATATTTTGAAAAGTCTACAATAATCCCCCAGATTTTAACAAATTGATACATTAATTCCAGCGTTATCCGCGAGCAATATTGGAGCTGGTCATGCAAATTTATACATCAATTCAGCAATCGTGAGAAGATATTGCTTCTGGTCATATGTTTCCTGCTACTCATAATCGGAGGTCTGGCGACTTATCTTGGCATTATTACGAAAGATGCAAACCCGCTGCAAGGTTAGTGATGTGAACGAAAGGGGATTTTTTCTAGTATCTTATGACCATACACATGACGTGAAAGCACTTTGTTCCGGACTTACCGATAACAAATGCGTTGTTAGTCATTCGGGTATAGTACACCTGGTAGACTTGTTTATTTTGGGTTTAGAACGGGTCGCACTATCTCACTCACTACTAAAGTTTGAAATTATAATATCAATACTTTGCTCTATTCTGATGAACAGATATGAAGTGTGTATAATTGAACAGAAATTATCATCACATTTCTAGAGAAATAATTAGCTATCGTTTTTGCAGGTGGAATACTGACAGCGGGTGGAATCCGGGCGAGACAAGTAGAATAACAACGTTGAAAGTGTTGAACGATTTTAGACCGTTGTTTGTAAATTCTATATCATAAGTACCATAAGTTGTTTAGGTTGTATTAGCGAATAGAACAAATTGCTCTTTATTACTGTAAGTATTTTTACAAATACATGTTACTACTTAAACATCATAAATCAGTTACAAGTGCACTCTTATAATATAACTAGCTGGGGCAAACTTCGTCCTGCTCAAAATTTATGTTTTGTTATGAATACCTTCAAACACTGAAGTTTTCTTACTAAGCGCGCGTTCATTGGTCCAATAGCAGAATTGTTCATTGATTGATCTCCTAATCGACCCTTAAAAATTATCTTTTGCTATAAAATCTCAAGTACTTCAATCAAAACTCGTCATTATAATATCAGATTATTTCCAGACACAATTCTCGTTCAAGATTTTTCAACCACTTGCAAATGATATGTTTCTCCCCTACATGGAATACATGTTTGATACAGAAACTGTAATAGTTCCTTACTCGAGTTTTGTGCTTACCCCTTTGCTTGATAAGTTCTCGGGATATGCAGAAAATTGTATTTCATTTGTATGGCACGAACAACCATAGAAATATTTACTGCCCCTTAAAACCATCACATGCCAAACTTGGTTCCATTTGCTTGCTTAGTTCTCGGAATACCCCCCTCCTCCTTAGAGAGGGGACAGGAGTGTCGAAACACCATAGAAACGTATCGTGCTCTCTAAAACTTCCACATGACAAATTTGAATCCGTTTGCTTGATTAGTTTCCGAGTTATGTGGAAATTTGTGTTTCATTTGTATGACAGCTTCCGCTTAAAAAAGGAGGAGGAGTGTCGTACAACAATAAAAGCATTTCTATACCCCTAGAATCTCCAAATGCGAAATTTTGCTCTGTTTGCATGCTTAGTTCTCGAGTTATATAGAAATTTGTGTTTCATTTGTATGGCAGACCGCACACTGTAAACATCTGCATCTGTAGTTCTCACAACCCAGCTTATCATTCTTTTTATGGATGAGGCAGACTACCCCTTCTTTCAACTCCTCGAGAAGCTGTTTTGTGTCCCAGATCCTATCTACCAGTGCATACACTGTATAAGGTTCGCTGGACCTCCCTGAAAGAGCGAGGCGATCTTCACCAGCTGTTTTGTAGTTCTTTATCTGATCAATTGCCTCATTAACTCCACCCATCATAGGAGGTGGTACATCGTCGTTGTTCACTGCACCGGTGTAGTTCATCATAGTGTTGCCTCCATTTTTCGATCATCTCGTGTTCGTTCTTCAAAATACCTCCTTCTTCGTTTCTGCACATTTCGGCCCGCGGCACAAAGCCAGATCCATCTTCTCCCACTCTCAGGCAGCGCTTTTTCCCGAATGAAATGTGTTTGCTGCTTTCGCTTCAGGCGGTATCGTTCCACGTTTTGTCGAGTGCTGCATCCTTCTCGTTCGGAAGCGTCATCAAACCAACCGTTCACTTAAGTGCACTAGTTCTATTGAGCAGTTCACTCACTCTTTTGTACAGTGGAGGGATATGTCAAAGCAAGTATAAAAAGTGTGGGATGTTATGTAAAGGCTGATTTAGACGATGCCAGTCAGCGCTCTAGTTGAGGTATCCAGTGAATAGAGAACAGACACTCTGTTCAAGTTACTTGTACCAGTATCGAACAAGTAATTGGCCTCTAACTTAAACAGAGTGTCTGTTCTCTATTCACTGGATACTTCAACTAGAGCGCTGACTGGCATCGTCTAAATCAGCCTTAAGACTGTTCTTAAAATGTCGTTTTAATCATTATTCGTCCGATATTGGTTAGAAATAACTTAGCGCAATAGAAAATCAAACTTTGATTTTGAAATTTTGATTTTGTTCGAGTCGTTATTCATTATTTTCAGCATAAACTAGCATTGTGCAGCTTTGCTTACAATGTATTGCAATAAATACAATAGCAAAACTGTACCCAAACCGCGAACGTCCATCTCAAAATTATCGAGCACAATATGATATAATATAAAACAAGACTGTTTAAATCTTTCCGCTTTCAACTATATCTTCTAGGTGAGGTAGATTTGCATATCAACTTGCTGAAATATTTACACTGAACTCCAAAATATGACATTAAAATTTTATTTAATAAATAATTTAACAATCCGATTTAAAACCATCGTATCCTGGAATGTTGCGCTTTTTATGAAAGCGACAATACCGACATATTATTTTTGTTGTTTCAAGGGGCTATGGTTTGGTTCCATTCGTTAATTTAAGAACTATTTACCTTGCAGCACCATTCATCTATCACTCGTTCGTTTTCTTTCCTCTTATTCGCGTTGACGGCGGAATGGTGTCGACATCTGGATACGATATTAGTTTGTATGAGGTCAACTATTCTCTATCAGATTAGTCGACCCTAAGGCAGTTTTAAATTGCTAAAATTTGAATGAAATTTTTTTCTTTGCGTTATTTGCCTTCTATAAGTACGCTGTTCTGACCCCAATTTAAACTATTTTCTATCAATTTTCAGATATTCTCACCAAAACTTGCCATTATAATACAAAATTATCTTTAAACACAATTTGTGTATGATATTTTTTTACTACTTGCAAGCAAAAGTGATTTTAGTTTACCTAGAGTACTAATTTGGTTTGGTAAAAATAATTTTCATTCATAATTTTTATTTTAAAAGCACGTTTATGTCTTTTGCAAACCCATATTGTCATGCCTGCTCCCCCATTTCGTAATACGAAGCTCAATGCCGTCAACGCGGATAGCGAATTCGTTTTTAAAACTGAGTCAGTGCCACACTGACTCTGTAATAAAAAAATGTTTTCAGTTTCACGAATGCGGTGGTATGTTGGTGTGCGTTATATAGTCTGATTTGTTTATATTTGCGACGACAAATGTACAGTGTCGACTTCTGGTGGCGATATTAGTGCTTGGGAGGTAAATTATTCTCTATCAGATCAGAAGGGCCAAGTACAGTGTAAAAATATAAAAGTTTGAATGAAATTTTTTACTTCATATTGTTTGATTACCTAACACATGTAGTCCTGACACTCACTTAACCATTTGTCGATGCATTTCCTGTTCGTTCCACAAATAATTACTATTATAATATAAAATCATCGTTAGACACAGTTTTCGTTCAATGTTTCTGCGATATCGGAAAAAAAAACCTCTTATTTCATCAAATAAAATAAATATTTGATACGTTAAAGTAAATTTTCATTCATAATTTTGATTTTGAGAGCATGTTTATTCCTCCTGAATATCCATAATAATTTTCGCCTCCCAATGAAAGCACACGCAGCTTAATGCCGTCTACACGAATATACTCTTCAAAATCAGAATCCGAATTGGATTACGATTCCAATAATACAAAAGCAAGAGCAGTAGGTTTTCCATTTTCATTTTTAGATTTTCCAAAACAATACTCGGAACTTGACAGTTCAGTATAGTTGTATTGGTGAACCCGAGTGCCAACCCGTGAAACATCTCAGTGCTAAGATAACAGCTTTCGGGCCGAACTAGTGCGACACTGAGTGCGCAACTGAGTGAATAAAAAAACGTTTTGACAGCAGTTAGTGCGGCACTGGGGTTGAAACTGAACAAAAACGAATTCGTTATTATGAACCGCTTACCATACACAGTTCGTTCTGAACTGCATGCACAGTTCAGCCAGCGGTCAGTTCGTTCTGAACTGTATACACAGTTCATTCGGCGGTCATCGCACACAGTTCGTTCTGAACTGTATATACAGTTCGTTCTGAACTGCATACGCAATTCGTTCTGAACTTTATACACAGTTCAGTCAGCGGTCAGTTCGCTCTGAACTGTATTATCAGTTCATCGTTCACCGTACACAGTTCGTTCTGAACTGGGTATACAGTTCATATGAACTGTTGCCAAGCAAAAAAGAACGGCAGTTCGTTCACTCTTTTTGGTGAACTAGTTCTTTTGATCAGTTCATGAACGGTTTGCCCAACTCTAGCGATTTCTGCTGTGCTGCTAAATGCTGCTTCTAGGGCGCTCCAGCATCTATCGATAGGAGCAGCATTCAGTTAGTTTACCCCCGGTAATGCATTTTTGGGCTCCTGCAGTCGTTGTAGTTGGAACCGTCTTATGTTATTGACGACAATGAATGTGTGAATATGTTAAAAACAATTACAATATCATGATATTTCAAGAAGAAAGGCTCATCAAACCATAAAAAAGCTTTCATCCAAACGTAATTACTCATAGAATTATTAAGGTTCATATGGCGTTAGCCTGGCTGGGCTGAGAGTTCAATATTTCTACAATTTTAGCCTTACGACTATGTTAGAAATATGTAACCGATTACTCGCGGTTGGCTCTAGGTTAGTATTACATTGTATTTTCTTATTTGAGATTTTGCAATCTCCAATGCTTTGTACGTTTGGCTGACATGGGTTACTTCCTATAGGGGTGCAACTGATCATCAATCAGCGACGCCCCCCTCGTCTATACCAAGGAAAGTAGAGTGGAAGGTAAAACGTAATGTCAGAATTGCCGTTCGGACGTGTCCCGTAAGTTTGAACTTATTTACATAGATGGTATCCAAACAACACTAAACATTGACTACAGTTTCGCCGGCACGGTTGATTGTCGTTATGAACCAGCACAAATATCAAAGCTGCAAATTATGCGCCAGTGGCGGTACCACGATCAAAGCACTCCCCAAATCACATTAGCCGAGCCAGCTGGCGGAAGCATATGCATAAAGGTTACTAGGTTACTATTTTCAACGACAACTGCTTATTTATTATACTGCTTCAAATACCTTCGACGAAATCAAATGTAACCATACCAACGTAAGTAATAACATAAACAAATCCAAACTTTTCGTCTTGCCATTCCTCAAACGTCTTTTCTAAATAGTGTAAATTACGAGCCACCTGTTAACTCCACCATCTTGGTCTATACCCCATATCTGTCGTGGTGCGTCTCTCTTGACTCGAGAAATCCAGGGTAGAGTGGTCACTGGCCGGCACAATTTTCAGCTTGTGTAGAGTTGTTATGAGCGCAAAAATGCTTTGATTTAATTGAAAGATCGTATTGTGACTTATTTTCATTATTTACGTGGCCAAAACTACCAAAGAGCAATCTTATCCCTAATCCTCGGGAATAGTAGGTTCTTTGGAAAAATCATGCTGAGGTTCCAGACCCAATTTAGAAATAAAGAAAATATTTTTGTTTTTGTAGGAATAACGGTACTTTCGTATTAGCGTCACCGGAGCCGAAATACAATAGATAGAAATTTTATTGTACACACTGGCGCTCAGACAACTCTTGTATTGTTGCTGTCTTGTTGTATGTAGTGTTTTGTCATTTTTTATTGTTACGAAAATGCGATTTTATGATTTGCGGTATTTAAGTACGAACGCCACAGGAGCGCAATTTTCATTGTTTTTTTTTTTTCGTAATGAAATTTATTCTGAGAGCAACGTAATGGGAACGTAGTTCCCATCAATCGAGGATAAGGAACAGAGGCTGTCCTAAGCCACCGAGGTGACGCAATCCGAGTCGGCCGCCGACCCGCCGTCTGAAGCGGCGGCCTTTCGCAAGCAAACCTGTTTTCCATCGATTGCCCGGTTAGTTTGGACATGGAATCAGTATTCAGCAAAATGTAAAGACACCTATCTACGTCATAATACATGTAAAGTATGTACAACCGCAGCGACCTACTTACACAATCCGCCATCTTCATCACCTTTCTGTAGAATACACTGTATATGTTCCATATAAAATAAATGGCCAAATAATTTCCAACACCAATGTGTGGCCCTCTACACACAATCTGTATTATCTTGAAAAAGGTCCTTCAGGTTAAATGATAAGTGCAAAATAACGAACTTCACACAGTTGAAGTCAAACTGCTGTTAAATAAAAAAATGGCACCACGTCGCAAACGGGCCGCAGCAGCTTCTTCTAAGGTAAATTGAAGGATTATTGTTTCTATGATAGTTTTAATTGTGTTTTCTACGTTCTTCAAGGCGTCTGCTGAGAAACCCGCCAAAAAAGCAAAGGTTGAGTCCACACCAGAAGAACCACAAGATAGAGATGGAAATGGACCAACGATTTTCATCGAACACTGCAAGTCCTGATCGGTGTTCAAACGCAAGGCTACACAGATCCATGCGGAACTATGTGAACTTGCGCCAAAACAAGCTTTTAATTTGGCACTAAATGAAGATGGTAAACCTCGTCGGGGATCTTTCGAAATATTGGTCGCAAAAACTAAGAGTTCGGAGAAAACGCAAATTTGGTCCGGTTTGAAGAAGGGTCCACCCAGGAAGGACAAATTTCCAGAGGCGAAAGAAATATTAAGTGACATCTTAAAGGCAGTAGAATGAGATTATTCGAACGCATTTCTCTATAATTTTGTTTAAAAAATATATCGTCCTTTCAGTACAAATATCCGCTGTGTGAAAATGTTAAGGGAAACCCAAGAGGGACTTTAATATTTGAAGTTTGCGGATTGTACTTGAATAGACGAATATTTTTTTGTCAAAACTTCAACCTGTTAATTGTTACCCGAGAATAAATGTCAGTAAGTCTATTAATAACCCATATTTCATGCTTGATTTGGTCCGAAATTATTAAAATTTTTCAAGAAATCCATTCCTCTGACAGGTTGAATTATGCCTGGATGCTAGCAAACCAGAACTTGAAGAGTGGGGATTTCAGCATCATTTGGAAGCTTTTTCATTACGGTGTTTCGATATTCATATTGGGAGCATCAAGGAGTTGTTCACCAGATCCCATCGACTATTATTAATGTCTTGGCTACTGGTTGCTAAATATTTGTTGCCTCAGGAACCACATTTGAGCTCATAAAATTTCGGATCGAACATTGAAACTTGAACAGCGACGATTTCCAACTTTACATTTGCATTTCAATATCGGCGAGTACATTACCGTAGCACATAATCCTTGGGATAATCGAACAGTTTTGGGAAGTTTTCCACCACTTCCGGATCCATTCGATCCAATCGTTCTGGAACACGGCGCGGTTGCCGAATTTGGTTCGTCACGTTTTCAAGTATCTCTTTCGGCACGTTATCATCTTTGAACAGATGAAGCCTCTGCATAGTGTACCGGCGTTGGAGATTCCCATGCATCGATCTATAAACCGACTTTTTCATAATCTGCAGGAATGTTCAGAATTTATCACAACTAATTCTATTGAGATTTAGGTTAACATGATGCTACCATCGTGGGATCCTTTTGATGTAACTCCCATGCTAAAGTCCAACTCGCTCCTCCTGGGTAGCCGGTGTGGTGAAAATATGCTCGTTTCTTCCACTCATCACCAGGTAGGGCCAGCTCAGCTGTATTGATTACCACAACATGATCACCGCAATCATCTAAATGAGAAATCATGTTAGTGCAAATCTATCTCAATTCCTTCGATATAAAATCATTTACTCATTGGGTGATATATTGGTTTATGCAAACCCATCAAGTACTTCCGAATAAGACTGGCCGACTCGAAGGGATTCTGCCAGGTACAATCATAGATATGCCATGTTCGAGCGAAGGTAGCCCATTGCTGCAAACGAAGGAACCCATGTTTATGTAATCAGCATCGTATCAAACTATCAGCATCGTATCATTGCGCTCTTGATGAATGACGGTTTGAGTTGTTACCTGCACACGCTTCTTTATCGACATTGTTTGGTTTACGGGAACGTTTGATTAAAATATATATATGCTATTATCAACTAAAATTATTTACGAGCCACAATCACGTCTGGCATGTGAAAAGCAAAACAACAGTCCAACCAGTAGCATTTGTCAAATGCAACAAGATAAATTTTTACTTGGCCTTTCGTATTGTACCCACCGGTGTGTATACACGGTATACACAAATCAGATGCCGGATTTTTTTCAAATGTCTGAAAATGCCTAATTAAAAAACAGTCTGTGAATTATGTTCTCAGGAAACAGGGTACGTATATGACAAGGTAACCTGGACTCCAAGTGTGTTGGACACGATTCACTTATACACTCTCAACTATGGCGTCTTAGCTTTGACGAAAAGTAGCGATCGCAAAGTTTTTTTTGTTGCAAATATTACGTGTTTTGCAATTTTTTTTTGAAAATACGTCAACAATACGTGAAGTTAGTTAGGCTTTTCGGAATTAGTACCCTGGATGTGTTGTTACTATGCAACTTTTTGAAACTGGTGTTTATACGGCAGCTCGACTGCGACGGAATATAAATAAAATATTTCCATTTTCAGACAACTCTATGGTTCGATGTATGATACCCGGATGCGTGAGCCAGGGTTCGATTCGAATTATGAAAACGTATCTCAAAAATTATCACATCATCGATTCCCGGGTAATGTGACCATTCGGAAGAAATGGATTCGATTGTTCGGACAGGACCTAAGCAGCAATAAAAACTAAAAACCTGTACATTTGCTCGCTTCACCTCAGTTGAGATTGTGTCATGCATATCGATGGTTTGAAGTACAATATCGTCGAAAACTGATACCAACAGGTGAGTTTAAACAAATCCAGATTATACAATTAGTACACAAAACAGTTTATTTATAGCTGTCCCTACTGTCAGCAAGGCCAACAATTCTCATGCCTCGGGAAATCAGAACCGGACGGCTCGTCGGAAGGTCTTGGTTGACATCAAGCTAGAGTTGAATACAGTCAAAACATCCGTCACATCCGCGGAATCGGTCCAGTTTTCTAATGGGATGAAACAAGACTATCCCGAGAAGGATATTCCGTCAAAGAAAATCGGGAACAGCCATAACATAACATTGATCTACGGAGAGAGATGAATACAACAAAATAAAGACGACTCAAATCGGACCATTCAGGTTTTGCGCTTACCAACACATTTGGCCTTCCATTTTTATTTATATAGATAGAAGATATAGGAGTGCGTTATTTCGCCCGGAAATTACCACTTCCGAACAGAGTTTAATTTCGTTATTGCAAAAATTGAATGGACTAACAGCGCAAACATGACATAATTGTAGGAAATATGAGAATTCAATTTTCCGAGTTTTCCGAAAATTTTGGCCTTTCATTTTTATTGAAATAGATGTTTATAACTAGAAGCATGTTCATTTCGATTTTTTTATACATTCTTAATACAAAGTCTTTCAATTGACAACGTTTGACGTATAGTGTTACTGTATCGGACTCATCTAAATGAAGATATGATTTCTATATTAAAAATTTATTAATTTTGAATACTTTGCGAATTCGTTACCATCTAAGAAAACCAATATAGAAAATACAGTAATTTACATTTAATGCAACATGCCGAGGTACCACTCAGTTCACTCTGGCTTTGCACTAACTCTGGGAAATGAATTTTTATTTCCGAAACCGAACAAGTACCAATGGGACCACAAAACTTGGTGAGAGAGAAAGGGAACATCGAACTACACGACTGCAGTATACCCACTATTCTTCGCTCCAAATTTCTCTGCTGAGAGCAGTCACAATTTCGCTGACAGAATGATAGCTATACTTGATAATGTGAATACGGTATCACAATTAAATTGGACGTTCTTTCAATAATCAAAAAGTTTCTACAATATTTTTTGTTTGTTTCAATATAGAAAATCCCTAAAAACAAACATACTCTAACGACGTTTCTTCTTGTGAAAGAAATATTTGCTTGGATTCAGCATCATACAATTTCCCACGCACCATTTCTGAAAAAAAATCTAGTTGTTGAAGAAATAAGGCATCAGCCTCCGAATTAACGTGGAAAAATATTTTCATATGATCAGCGAATGAAATTCACGTCATTGACATAGATAAGAGGTATTCCTGATGTAGCAGGGAATTCTGCGGATAAACAATCGCCTATTTTAACCGCGAGGGAGCGTCCGATCAAATATGATGTAAGCCAATGTAGAACATTGCCGCTGAAGCCAAGCTTATCCAATTTACGCAAGTTAGCTACCGAGGCTCACTGCTAACAAGCTGACGCAAGCATCGCACGTGGAGACAGCAAGGAAGATAAAAAAATGGACGACATCGATTTTGTTACGATCGGCGTATTTATTGAGGACGGCGATGGATGGAATTCGATCGATGACCACACCGCTAGGAGTGCACCATCAGCAGTTAGAACTGTAGCTAGGGTTTAATTTATTAAATAAATCAGTTGATATCGAACCACGAATGAAGACGGATATTTTTTAAAAAGTATACCACGTCCGAATAAATTTAACTGGAGGCTCCGGCGAGATCCTCCTAGACGGGAAGTGTATAAAAGTGATTTGTGCAGTGTGAAAATCTTAGTGAAAAAAATTTAAAAAATCACTGAGCCAGATACTGTATCTAGCACTGGAAGTGAACTGCAGGACACCGAGGACTCTTCTGATCCCGATCGGTACCGCTGGCCCGGAGTAACGATAGTAAAACGGACTATCCAAAAGTACATGCCTGCAGATCCCCCGTTTTTGAGGACAGCCATCGAAAAGTCCAGGACTTGGTCCTCTATGTAAATAGTTCCCTTTCTATTTTATCCAGTTTATCTAAGTGTTTGAAATAAGTGAATATAAAAAAAACCCAAAAAGTCCAGAACACTGGCACTAGTTAGAAAGTGAAAAATATCTTGTCGTGAAAAGGCAAAGTTACATTGATCAAATTAATTTAATTAAAAGTGAATCAAACCTTTACACAGGTTTACCGGATTCCTACATAGAAAACACATAGTGTTTTCACGTATTTTCTAGCTGAACAAATTTATCAGTTTGGTCCGTGAGAGATCATTTCAAATACAAAAAAAATTGAAGTCATTAACAAATATCCGGAACCAAGAAACTTGAAAGAGCTCCGTTCATTTCTGGGAATGATGAGTTACTATCGGAGATTTGTAAAGGACTTTGCAAAAATTGCAAAACCCCCTACAAACCGTCTTCGGGGGGACAGAAATCTGTCATCGAATAGAAAAATCACGCTCACTGATAATGAAAAACGTTGTTTCGAAAAATTAAAGAATTTATTATCTTCCTCAGACGTTCTGATTTACCCCGACTATAACAAACCTTTCATTCTTACGACGGACGCATCTGATTTTGCCATTGGTGCAGTCCTGTCCCAAGGAGATGTCGGCAAAGACAAGCCGATCCATTTCGCTTCTCGTACATTATCAGTAACCGAGGAGAAATACTCAGTACCAGAGAAAGAGATGCTAGCCATCTTCTGGTCATTGAATGTATTTAGAAATTATTTGTATGGTGCAAAGTTTAAGATTTTAACTGATCATCAACCCCTGACATTTGCACTATCGCCGAAAAATTCAAATGCAAAACTCAAGAGGTGGAAAGCCTATCTGGAGGAACACGATTACGAGATCGTATATAAGCCAGGTAAAGCAATTTTTTTTTTCCAAAATATATATTTTTATCAAGGCTCATATGGCGTTAGCCTCACGGGGCCGGGAGTTCAATACTTTGACAATTTTTCTTATTATCTATGTTAGTAATATGTAACCGATTACTCGCGGTTGGCTCGAGGTTAGTATTACAAGTGTTTTCGTAATTCGGATGTTGCTGTCTCCAATGCTCTGTACGTGTGCCCGACACGGGATACTTCCTATTGGGATGCAGCTGACCCTTAATCAGAAACGCCCCCCTAGTCTGTACCTCATATCTAGCGTGGTGCGTCTTTCTCGACTCGAGGAATCCAGGATAGAATGGTCACTAACCGGTGCAATCATCAGTTCATGTAAAGTTGTCATGAGCGGTACAACCTTTGGCTCTTGTTGAATGATCAGTGGACTGCACAACCTTTGGCCCGTGTATCTGTAAAGAGTGTGTGTATGTATTGCCGCGACTAAGTAAAAGTTTATCGATCGGATAGGAGGGATATAAAACGGGGACACAACGAAGGAAACATCATTAAACGTTGACTTCGGCGTTTCTGAGGAACAGGTATAGATGAAGCAGAAGATCAGGATCACGGCTACCTAAGATATCCCGGACGGGGATCTCCGATTGTCTGCCTTGTGCTCTCAGTGCCCTAGAGAGCTGAGAGCGAGCAGTATGGAACCGGATACACGACCAGACAACATGCTCGATGTCGTGGTAGCCATCGCCACAATCACAAAGATTGTTTGCTGCGAGCCCAATGCGATAGAGATGCGCGTTTAGGTTGTAGTGATTGGAAATAAGCCGAGATATCACGCGAATGAAATCACGACCTACATTCAATCCCTTGAACCATGCACTCGTCGAGACCTTAGGGATAATCGTGTGTAACCAACGACCGAACTCATCTCCACTCCACATGCGCTGTCAACTTACGAGCGTGTACTGACGAGGAATGTGGAAAATGTTGTCGCAGACGCCTTAAGTAGAATCGTATGTTCTATGACAGGAACGCAACATTCTGCAGATGATAGTGACGATCTTTACATAAAATCAACAGAGTCACCACTCAATGTATTTCGTCACCAAGTGATGATAAAGAAGGGACCGGATAAAATAGTAACGGAAAACCCTTTCCCCGGATACACAAGGATAAAAATTGATATAAATGATATTAACGATGATTCATTATTTCAGGTACTAAAGAGGCACTTCAACTGTTCAAAAATAAACGGCTTGTTAACAGACGAAATCACGATGGGAAAGATCCTGTGGGACAACAGAGTGGACCGTCAGAACACACTAGACAACCCAACAGGCCAGCGGAATTTCGGTATAATTCCGGATTACGTGATTGTGTCAAACGGAAATGAAAAAACGTTTTAACTCGCGAGATAATAAACTAAATGCGTCTTTATTCGTGGCGTATAATGTGCAGAATAACAAGTAATTTAAATAGTGCTCCTTGCACGTTTTTTTCACTCTCTGTAATGTTGCCAGTATTGCGGTGTAGTGGCGGCGTTACTATAAATATTGCCCCCACTTTATTATAGCTAACACTCCTCCTCGACGTCACGGAACCGGAACACTGCCCAGCCCCATTGCTAATGCAAATCGTTGCTGTTTCACTGCACCTAGCGGCTTCGTTAGAATGTCCGCAGTCATCTCCTCGGACGAGCAAAACTGTAGTGTCACCACACCTTTGTCGACGAGATCCTTGGTATAGTGTACCCTCGTGTCAATATGCTTGGATCTTCTAGATTTGCGGTCTGTCTCCACGAAATCGATGCAGCTACGATTATCCTCCAAGACTACAGTAGGTTTACGTTGGTGTTCTCCCATTTCTTCGAGTATCTGTCTAAGCCAAACTAGTTCACGGCACGCTTCCGACAAAGCCATATACTCGGCCTCCATACTGGACAAGGAGACACTGGTCTGCTTCCGACTAGCCCAACAGATTGTAGCCTTTCCCAGTTGGAACAAGTAACCGGAGTTCGACTTCCTGTCCGAAGGATCAGCACTCCAGTCCGCGTCACAATAGCCTGTGAGAACCAATTGTTCACTCTCCGTAGGCAACAACTTTAGCTTGTATTCCGCCGTCTTTACCAAATACCGGACGACGCGTTTCAATTCAACCCAATCAGTCTCTGTAGCCCTGCTGACTTGCCTACTTAAGATAGATACACTTGCAGCAATATCCGGCCTTGTGTTTATTGCAACATAAAGTAGTGCACCTACCAGACTGTGATAGTCTTCGTTCGAATCCAGCAGCCGACTGTCTACCCTGCTACGGTAGTATCCTGTGTCAAGTGGGATGCTTGAACCCTTCGCATCCTGCAAGCCAAATCGTTGTGCAAGTACCTTGACAAACACGCTTTGATCCAGATTGAAACAACCATCACCATCTCGTGTCACTCTCACGCCAAGGAACTGGTTAACATCACCCAAAGACGTCAATGAAATTTTCTTTTTCAGCTTCTCCTCAATCAGCCTGATCTCCTCCTCAGCCGTACTTGCTACGATCATGTCGTCGACATATATTAACAGGTAGACGACATCACTGTTGCGTCTCTTGGTATAGAGACATGGATCTGACACCGCTTGTGTAAAACCGAATTCTTTCAACATCGCACTTATCGTCTCGTTCCACACACGTGCTGCTTGCTTCAAGCCGTACAAACTACGTTCGAGCCGACACACGAACGTCTCCTTACCAGGAACCATAAAACCCTTTGGTTGCTGCATGTACACTTCTTCCTTCAGTTTACCATGGAGATACGCGCTTTTCACGTCGAAATGATGAACAGACATTCTTCTTCGACCAGCTACCGTCAGGAGAATCCGCAATGTTGTCTGAGTCGCTACAGGTGCAAAAACTGCGTCATAATCAACGCCATATCTCTGCGAGAATCCTCTCGCCACAAGCCGCGCTTTGAACCGCGAAATGTTGCCAACACTATCATGCTTTTTCTTATACACCCACTTACAGCTGATTGGTATACGCCCAGCGGGTAGTTCAACAAGTTTCCACGTTCGGTTCTCCATCAATGACTGGTATTCTTCCGCCATCGCTTTCTGCCACAACTCTTGTTCGGCTCCAGAAACTGCTTCTTCGTAAGTCACTGGCTCTTCCTGTGCCAGCATCGCCGCATTGACGACGTAGTCGCTCAATCGCTTCGGCAACACGCCTCGGGTGCTCCGTTTTTCCTCCTGTTCCGTCGTTTCCGTTTGGTCGGGCTGCTCCTGATCATTATCCCAATCAATGAAGTCTTCTTCTCCAGATTCGTCCTCTGTTCGCATCTATTCGTTATTTCTCGCCTCTGCTCGCCTCTTAGTTCTGTTGCTAGCGACCTCTATCTCAACTAAATTCTCATCAGCAGAAGGCACATCACGAACCACAGGTATCTCCTCCTGAAACTCTACAAACCGAGCATCGCGACTGATAGTGATCTCGTTTGTTTCCTTGTTCAGGAATCTGTAGGCTTTTCTGTCACTACAGTACCCAACGAACAGCAACCTCCTAGCTTTGCTGTCTAACTTCGAACGTTTGACATCTGGAATGTGAACAAATGCAGGACAACCGAATATCTTCAGGTGAGACAATGACGGCTTCCTGCCAAACCACCTCTCATAAGGTGTCGTATCAACAGCGCGAGTTGGCAATCTATTCTGCAAATATGCCGCAGTTGTCACCGCCTCTCCCCAATACTTCTTCTCCATGCTTGCATCTAGAAGCATACAGGTGGCCATCTCTTGTAGTGAGCGATTTTTGCGTTCTGCCATTCCATTCTGCTGAGGAGAGTAAGGTGCCGTATACTGAGCTTGGATGCCCTCCTGCTCATAAAATCGCTTCAGATCATTCCCGGTATATTCACCTCCGCCATCAGATCTTATAACACATGGAGCCCGACCAAACATGTTCTTGACGTGCGCAACATATTTCCTAATACAATCAGCTACATGACTTTTCTGCTTCAGAAAACACACGACTGTGTATCTACTATAATCATCAATGATTGTCATTAAATAACGGGCACCTCCGGGCGTAACGTTTTTCATTGGACCGCACACGTCAGTGTGGATAACGTCGAGAACACGTTGTGTCCGATTTTTCGTATATTTAGGAAATGGAATTCGAGATGATTTACCCTCAAGGCAAAATTGACAAACCTGCCGGATCCCGCAATCTTGAATTTTGAAATCTGCAGACAGCTCCTTTCTTTGGATCTCATCCAACGCCGCCGGATCCCGATGACCAAGCCGACGATGCCAGGTATGCTGACAATTCTGCAAGTGACGAGCCTCACTGCCCAGCCGAGCTTCCTCTGCTATTTTCAAAACAAACAGATTTCCGCGAGCCTCCGCTAAAGCCACTACTTTACCCTGTGCTGACGATATTTCACATCGCCAACCACTAAATTCCACTTTCAGTCCTCTCATCACGAGTTTTCTCACGGATATGAGTCCACTGTCCAGCGAAGGCACGTACAGGACGTCTTTAACCGGAATGTCCATCAAACGGTTTTCACCATTCACGCATTTCACTGTACCTTCTCCGATTCCACCGGACATCGTTTCTGACCCGTCGGCCAGCACTACCTTCACTCTCACATTCGGGTTAAGTTTGTCAAAGAATGACCTATCGTTTGTCATGTGACTTGAACATCCACTATCGATGATCCAAGGTCCACTGCATTTTCTTCCGGCCACGAAACAGGTCGCTGAATCACTTTCTTCCGCCTGTTTTGCTTTTGCACCACCGGATTTCGATTTCGTATCGCGCTTCACATCGTTACCGCTTGTGTCACTTTTCGACTTCTGTGAACAATCCCGCCGAAAATGACCCGGTTTACCGCACTGAAAACACACTTTTTCATATTTCTTCTTCTTCTGAAGCTTCATCGCCTTCTCGCCATCATCACCCGAACGCTCCCGCCGACGCTGATGCTCATCAATCAGCTTTTGCTTCACCAACTCCATTGTTTGGTCGGCGTCCGGTCTACTCTCAAGAGCGGTAACCAAACTACCGTAAGACTCTGGCAAGCTCCGATAAATCATGGCGATTTTCAGTTGAATTTCCATCTCTTGGCCAGCACAGGCCAACTTGTCGAAAAGTTCTTCCAGCTCATACAGGTGTTTCTCAATATTATCACCTTCCGCCATATTTAAACTGCATATGCGACGAAGCAAAGAAACTCGTGACGTCATCGACGTCTTTTCATGGAAAAGCTTCAATTTATTCCACGCATCCACAGCCGACTCAACACCGCGCACTAAATTAAGCTGACTGTCTTCCACACCGAGAACAATCATCGCCAGCGCTTTTTCGTCGCACTTTTTCCACACATCAGTGACCGGCTCTGGCTTCGCATCACTAATTACGCTCCACAGTTCTTCGCGCTTCAAACACATTTCCATGCGCAACTTCCACACAGGAAAGTTCTGGTTGTTCAGGCGAACGAATAGAAATTTCTCGCTCATTTTCTTCTCCGATCGACACACGCGACAAGAACAAAAACCTAACCAATTTCTTCTAACCTCGCACACAACCTAACCTGCACACAAATTAATCTATCAATAATCTTATCTCTAATAATAATGAGCAGATAAAAACTAACCGTGAGATCAATCTACAATTGAAAGAAGCTAGATTCAAAACAAAGAAAGCAATTGAGCTATTTAATGTAGGATCTGCTGAAATGTATTGTACCAAAATGTTATTTCATTTGAATTTCCTGTCTGAAAAAATCGGTCTAATTATTGACACTATTATTCTAGCAAAATTAGGTATAGTCAACGAACAAATTTGGAGTTCCAAAGAAATTGAAATCTTAATTGCTGATTTAGCTAGGGAAAACGTAACAGTTCACACTGCTGTGCAGGCGCAGAATTATGTGACGACATCAGTAGCATCAAACAACCTGGAAATCGCCCTCATCATCAAGATGCCGAAACTAGATCCAAGGACTTTCAGCAAGGTACGATTGGTGCCAATCATTCACGAAAACAAACAAATACATATACCCGATCAGCTTTTATTATTTCACAACGAGGAAATATATCAGATAAGCTCAATAGAACCCACAGTATTTGATCTGCATGAAACACATTTGGAGAACACAACTTGCATACCTAATTTACTAAAAGGTAAACCAGCAATCTGCAATTTTACCTCAAACCCAATTGAAGAAGAAATATTCTTCCTCGACGATCAGCACATACTTGTAAACACAATCAAAAATTTTACATTGTCATCAAACTGTGGAATAACGGGCCGAAACCTCTCGGGATCATACGTCATATTCTTTAACAATTGCCAAATATACATCAATAACGTTTTATACTCAAAGAGGGTAAAATCATTACCAGGAAACCCAATTCAACTACCACTAGATGGAATCGAAGTAAAAAAGCATCAAGAGATTTTAAATATCAGCTTAGAACACCTACACAACCTCCACATGGAAACAAGGAAGGAGTTAGACGTTATTCGATTATCAACCGATAGTATTCAGTGGCCAGCATGGTCTATTATTGGCGGAGCTGTTTCGCTCCCTTGTATGATAACCGGTATCGCAATTCTTTTTAAATTTCTCTCCCACAGAAGGGCCACAGTTAATATACAAACAATACCTAACACCATACCATCTCATGTACCACCAAGAGATACTCAGCCCAACATCAGAAGATTGACAATTCAGGAAGTGATTCGGATGGAACCTCATCTCTAAGAGGGGACGAGTTAGCTACCGAGGCTCACTGATAACAAGCTGACGCAAGCATCGCACGTGGAGACAGCAAGGAAGACAAAAAAATGGACGACATCGATTTTGTTACGATCGGCGTATTTATTGAGGACGGCGATGGATGGAATTCGATCGATGACCACACCGCTAGGAGTGCACCATCAGCAGTTAGAACTGTAGCTAGGGTTTAATTTATTAAATAAATCAGTTGATATCGAACCACGAATGAAGACGGATATTTTTTAAAAAGTATACCACGTCCGAATAAATTTAACTCGCACTGTAATATCATGGTTGATTTTGTCGAAGGTGACGGACAGGTCAATGTAAAACGCATCCGTTTGGGACGCACCGCTGGACATTCCGTCAGCAATATATGACGTAAACGAAAAAAGATTCGTTGTGGTGGAACACTTCGGCATATAACCATGTTGATCGATAGATATGTAATGTTTACAGTGGGTGAATATCGATTCGATGACTACAAGCTCAAACAGTTCAGAAACCCCGTTCAGAGCGTATATACCTTGGTACTTGTCGATGTTTCTTTTATCGCCTTTTTGTGAACCGGAAAAATGTGAGCCTTTTTCCAAAGCGATGGGAAGATTCCTTTTGTCGATGAAAGATCGAACAAAAAGCATAGTGGAAACAACAGCCGAACATTGCATTATCCACGGTGATTCGGAACAGCAAGCTGTTTTGTTTCTTGTGGCCCTAAAGATCTGAAACGTTTTTAAAAAATGTCTACAACTTGGTCTTCCGAGTTGTACCCACAGATGCTTATACACAAATGTTAAAAATGACGTTTCTCTCGACGGTGCATTTGGAGCATTCATTGTGGTTATTTGTTGTTCCTGATTTGAGCGATACGGCAGTCTGTGTTAGAGGTGTGCAAATCAGCTCATCATGATGAACAGCTCTGATCATATCAGCTCATCTAAATGAGCTGTTCTTTATGAACAGCTCTTCAGCTCAGTTGTCAGTGCCGACTTTCAATTTGGGTCCCAAACTCGATAGCCACGAAGCCAGTTTGAAAATGTTAAAATTCAAATGAAATTTTTCACACCATATTATTAATTACTTGAAACACGTATTCCGGACTATTATTTACAACAGACTCGACGAGTACAACATTTCCGACATTTTTACTGAGGCTTTACATTACAATAGAAAGTTTTCTTCAAAAAAAAAATCTTATGAGATTTTTGCACCGCCTGCAAACAAAGTGTTTTTCATTGAAATAGAATACTCATTTGATACACAGAAGTTAATTTTCATTAATAATTTGAATTTTAAAAACGTGTTCATTCTGCCTGAGAGCCAATTATTATTTTTGGCGCCCCCTAAACTGGTAAACAAAGCTCAATGCCGTCAACGCGAATATAACAGTTGAAAAGACGAGGGACAAATGAAACTAAACTGATGTCTTAACACGAAGAGCGAGAGACGGTCAGTTTATTTGAATCTTACAG